>NC_138198.1:116730069-117305069 GCF_964194105.1 Spermophilus citellus
GGTCTGAAAACCTGAGACCGGAGCTCAACAGCATGACTTCTCGACCAAGTGACTTTGAGCACGTTGCGGACACTCTTGTTAGTCACTCCCTCCGTTTTTAATAACTGCCGAATCCATCCCTCTGGGCTGCTGTGAGGACCAACAAGCCATGTGGATGTACTTTGTAAACACATTTGCCTCTCCATGCACACGGCCTGTTTCCATACACCCTCTCCCTGGCTATCATATTTAATCAGCCACCACATCTTGCTGATCCTGTCCGCCTCTGCATCCCTCCAGCACATTCTTGATTTCCATAGTGTGTTCTTTCCGGTTGACTAGCACCAGTGGTCAGTGATCGTTATAGCATTAGGTTCATAGTCTTAGGGTAGGTTTCAACACCTCTCAACAGGTGGCCTGTTACAATGAAAGCAAGTGTCACACCAAAGTCTGACACACAGAGATGGTTATCAGCCTGCAGGAACCAAAGCATCCGACCACCTGGTTTGTCTCAGCTCTCTCTCCTTTCACTAAAAGCAGATGTGACAAGGAGCTAGCAGCAAAACTCAGCTAATTGGTCAGATGACAGAATTCTCCTTAAGCAGATGGATGCAGAATCTAGTGGAATGCTAAGACCCAGGAGTCATTCCAAAGGGTAGGAGCTGCTTATGCTCTGATTGTTCAAAGGCAAGGATGCCCGGATGACTTTCCTGACCAAGCCAACAAGCACCACATATTGCACCAACAAAAAACAAAACCCAACACCTAGGATGCTATCGAACAAAACTTTTGGTGTTCATAGGGAATAAATGTAACTAAAACACTAGTATCAGACGTGGAAATGTAACAGAACTACCCTTAAAGTGGAAGATTAGGAAACTTGGAATGTTAAATAAATATGCTTAGGGTATTGATTAAACAACTTTTAAGTACACTTCATCAACACACTAGTTAAAGTTTCTTTAGAGGAAATTATAGATAATATAATGCTGAGTCCATGTAGGCTGCTATAACAAAATATCATAAACTGGATAGCTCGTAAACAACAGAAATTTGTTACTTACAGTTCTACGAACTGGAAAGTCCAGGATCAAGCAGAGTCAGTGACTGGTAAGGGCCCACTCTTGGGTTCACAGATGGGGCCCCTCTCTGTGTCCTCACATGGGGGAAGAGGAAGCTAGCTCTGGTGGGGTCTCTTTTATTAGGGCACCAATTAAATCATGCAGGCTTTGCCCTCACGACCTCATCACCCCCAAAAGGTCTCACTTTCTAGTACCACCACCCACCTTAGGGGTTAAGTTTCAATGTATGAATTTGGGTGGACTCAAGGGTTCAGACTATATAGTGAATGAATGCCATATATAGACTTCCTTCTCCTTTGAACACATGCTACAAACTTCAGTACATTTCTTCTTTTGCTCTGACCTCCAGTAAACCCAATTATATGTAACAACCCTATGTCTTAAATGTTGTAATCTGACTTTTGCATTCATTTATTCAGCACTTTAACTCCTAATACAATAGAAATCATGTAACCCAGGAGGAAATGGGATAAATAAAAAGTGCCCTGGCTCCAAGGGTCTCTCAGTCTGGAGAAGAGGCAGACTTGGAACCCACAATAATATAAGGACAGCTATGTACACAGGTTCCAATGGAAACACAAAAGAGTCTGTCCTGAGAGGGGAAGTGCCCCACAGTGCTGCATTCTAAAGGAGTATCGATGGATGGGCCCGAGTCTTAGAGTATCACTGGGGAGTTGGGCAGCATTCCTGGTACAGAAGAAAAAATTGCATAACAATCACTAAAAATTGAACTGGGAGTGGTACAGTGCTTGCCTAGCATGAGTGAGGCCCTGGGTTCAATCCCTAGTACTGCAAAAAAAAAATAAATAAATAAATAATAATAATAATAATAATAGTAATAACAGCTAAAATCTCTTAACTCCTATTCTGTCCCAGGCCTTCCTCCAGGGAGACAATGTACATGATAAATGGAATCTGAAATCATGCCCATCATTTCATTTCTTCCTCATAACCACACACTGAGACAGATGCCATTATTACCTCCATTCTGCAGCTCAAAACCTAAGGCCAAGAGTTTTAAAATAACATGCTTAAGGTCCCAGCCCTAGGAAGGGGCAGAGCTAGGATTTGAACGCAGGTCACTCTGACTTCAAGACTTTATACTCTCGTCAATTCAGCTGCCCCTCTTGATCTCAGGATCCTGAGATGAAGAACTCAGGCCTGGTGACGCATGTTGGAGCTGAGAGCTCGACTGAACCACGGTCCATGAACCACCCCAACCTGGAGCCAGCTGCCTGAGTCTACTCCATTCCTCTGTCTCTAGCACAGGGTGAAACCACAACAGGGGCTCAATATCATCTAATGACTGAGTTTAGAAAGAATTTCTAGAATAGATTGTTGAACTAGCCACTGCCTAGGGAGTGATTCGGCCCTTCTTTGTAAAACAAGCTGGTTTCCCTTTTAAAATAGGGTTTCCAACATGGCCAACATCAACAGGCACCTGGGCATCTTCCAGGAGGCACACACTGTGAGGGGCAGTGGGAATTCAGCAGGGAACCAAAGAGACAAGGTCCCTCTTGTTAGAGAGCTCAAAACAACCTTCCCCTGACTTGACCTCTCTTATTCTGCAAAATGCCAGGAGACAAGAGCCCTTGGACCGTGGCAGCAGGTGGCATCTTGAGGTAGCCCTACCCTGTGCAGTCCTAGTGTCTTTCCACCCTGCTCAGTCCTACCTAACTACCCAGTCCTGCACTCCCCATCACCCATGCTAGATCTGCACCCTCAAGGGGGCCTAGGTAGTCACTTACCTGGCTACCTAGAGCATGTTGGGACCCATCAAGTGACTTTCCTAAGTGGGCCAGGGCAGGCAGGACTGCTGAATCAGCAGGGCTACCAGAAACCTTGCGTGCTGTGGTGTAAGAGCTCAGCCTCAGCCAGGCAGGCAGAGGGATTTTTTTCCCCTAAGAAGAATGCACCTCTATTCAAATTCCTCTCTGCAGGTGTTCCCCCTGTGCTAACAGGAGTGAGGGAGAAATAGGATTCAAAACAAAGCATCAGATGTGGAGTCTAGATTCCCACCTCACAATCTGTCTTACCCTGAGCCCAAACCTGCTGATGTGGCAATTGGAAAGGTTCCCTGGTTGTATGTGCAGGAAGAAGGTGGGGAAGGAAGGGCCTGGGAGGGTGCTGCCCTTTTCCCCAACAGCTTAGCAAGGCAGTGAACCCAGTGCTCAGGCAGAAGGTAGGGCAGAGAGATCACCTATGTGGCGCCCTGAATGGGACACTGTAGGATAATACCCACCCCAAGCTCAGGTTTCCTTAGGAAGTGACCGCTTCCTGAGCTGGAGGAGACCTCAGCCTCGGGCACTAGACTCTCTTGGGAGTCCTCTCCTACTCTCAGACCACGAACCTCCTCTGGCCTCGCT
Source organism: Spermophilus citellus (assembly GCF_964194105.1). Taxonomy (NCBI): domain Eukaryota; kingdom Metazoa; phylum Chordata; class Mammalia; order Rodentia; family Sciuridae; genus Spermophilus; species Spermophilus citellus. The sequence continues at coordinate 116,733,497 of NC_138198.1, forward strand.
TACAGACAGTGACCTTGTTCCTAGGTTGCCTCACTCCTGCTCCTCCTCAGGCTAAGCCAACTGTCCCTGCCAGAGGCTCCCTCCTGCGGCTTCTGGGGGCTGCGGAGCTGTATATCTGCAGGACCAACCTCAACCTGAGATCTGGGCTCCTTTCTCCTCCCTGGGCCTGGTGCTGTAGGGTCATGAGAAAGGAACAGAATAACGTGCTTCCCAGCCTTTCCTGGGACTAAACACAATACCAGGTTTAAATACCAGGTACATCCCTGAACATGGGGCTTCTCCAGGTGTTTGTCACACACACAAACCCCTGAGTTCTCCTCCCTCTCCCCAATTATGGGGTCTGAGAGCCACCATGGCCTAAGTCAGGACTGCAAAGTTTCCATAAAGAACCAGGTAGTAAATATTTTGGGCTATGTTGGCTATATATAATCTTTGTCAAATATGCCTTGGTTTGGGATTTTGGTGACCTTTTTTTTCTTTTTTCTTTTACAAGCTTTAAAAATATATAAATCATTCTTAGCAGTGCCATGGGCCAGATTTGGCCCATAGTTTGTGGACACTTTTGTGACATTACATTCGCCTTTTTCAACCTCAGCGCAAGTAGGAGGATGAACTCCTCAGAGGGTTTCAATCTAGCTGCCCCCAGGCAAGTGGTCCCCTTGGGTTATGATCATATCCTGATCCAAGGAGCCCTCTATGATCATAATTAACTAAGAGAGACACTTAGCCTAGAGGGATAGGGATTTTCCATCAAAATCTTCAGTCTAAAAAATGGAATTACTTCTCAAAATTGACAAGCTTGGCAATTCAGAAAATAGCAGATTCAATAACAACCACTTTGCCAATCATGATCACCAATTGTTGAAGATCTTCTAAGAGCCAGATTCCAGGTTCCACGGTTCATAGATTCACATGTGTTTTCCACTCTGCTTCCTGCAGCTGCCTGCATTGTAGACAGCATTGTAGACGGCACTGTAGGTGCATGACTTTGAAATTTCAGTCTTTCCCCTCTCCTTTTTCTCTAGCCAAGGTCAATGGACTAAAGAAGCCTAGAGATTATTTTTCTCTCTCTTTTTTTTTTTTTAAAGAGTGAGAGAGAGGGAGAGAGAGAGAGAGAGAGAGAGAGAGAGAGAGAGAGAATTTTAATATTTATTTTTTAGTATTTGGCAGACACAAGATCTTTGTCTGTATGTGGTGCTGAGGATTGAACCCGGGCCGCACGCATGCCAGGTGAGCGCGCTACTGCTTCAGCCACATCCCTAGCCCCTATTTTTCTCTTTTATTTGAATGTTAAATCTCCTTTATAAAGCAGAAGTGGCCATAGGCAATTCATAACTATACCTATTTCCTTGATTCTGAAAGGGTAAAGTTTCTAAGCTGCAAGGCCTGAGTTAAAAAGTGAAGGACCAGGTATTGTTAAGTTCCTCTGCCACATCCAGAACCTGAAATTTCTGAGGCAGTTAGGACAACGCCCTACTGGCCATTTAGCCTAGGGCCCTATGCAGCTTGTCAGGTAGGCATACAGGGCCTGAACCAATCAGTTTGAATGTGTACCCCTCTTAGGAGTTACCAATCACCCCTGCCTGACCTGTTCCCGCCAATGAATGTGCTAATCATGTATGAGAGTTGTTGTTCAATTTTCCTGGCCTCATGCTGATTTGTTCTGATGTATAAAAATCCCCCGCCCTCCCCAGAAAGTGTACTTAAGCACTGCTTAGCCTCTGCTCTGGGCTCTGGGCTGCTCTGCCTTCTTGAGTGAGCCTGGAGCCTCAGCGCGCTGAATTGGATCCTCAATAAATCCCCTTCTGCAATTGCATGAGTCAGTCTCTTGGTGGTCTCTTCCTCCAACTTTTCGCCGGACCCTTACAATTCCATTATGAGAAGCTGAGGCTGATGCTCAGCATTATCAGCCTGAGTCACTCCATTCATTCCTACTTCAGTGGTTCTCAAACTTGAGAAATATGAGAATCATTCAGATGATTTATTAAAGTAGAGGTTGCTGTGCCCCATCCCACAGAGTTTCTGATGCAGTGGGTTAGGCTGGAGCCTGAGAAGATGAATTTCTAAAGAATTCCCAGTAGATGCTGGTCCAGAGACTACACTTTGAGAACCACTACAAAAGAGCACGCATGGTCTTATGCCAGGTGTTTTTGTGTGTGATGGGAGATGGAATGTGAATGTTTAAATGCTACTTCCATGGTTTCATATAATGTAAGTTTTATGTGTAGTCTGGATAACAACACCCTATCTAAAGAAGAATTCCCACCTTAAGGTCTTTGGATCTGGTAGCTGATGTTGTTGTATACCAGTTTACTGTCACACTGGGGGTTGACAAACCACCACCCCAGACCACTGCCTATTTTTTGTATAGACTACATTGTAAGGATTGATTTTATATTTTTAAACTGCTGAAAAGTTAAGAAAAGAATAATATTTAGTGGTACATGAAAATTTGATGAAATTCAAATTTCAGTGTCCACAAATAAAATCTTACTGGAACCCAATCATGTCTGCTCTTTGACCCATAACTTATGGTTGCATTTCTGCTACAATTTACAGTTAAGCAGTTTTCACAGAGCCTCTGGGACCTAAGAAGTCTACAACATTTGGTACCCTCTATTGGTCTCTTACAGAAAAGTTGCTGACTTCTGGTCTATACTCTTCTTGTTTCTAGGCTAGGACTTGTCTGATAAGATAACTAACCCTAATTCTCCACATTTTCTTATATCCAATACACTCTGCATTTTTCTGCTTCACTTCTACTCGTTAGAGCAGTTACTTGATCATCTTCTTTCTTATTTTATTTTTTTGCTGTACCCCATGGGGGTTGAACCCAGGGCCTTAAGCCTGCTAAGCAAGTGCTCCATCCCCAGCTACACCACCTCCAGCCCTACCCAATTGTCTTCTGAGAGATGGTTATTGATTCTGGAATGTTTCTTACGGGGTTTTACCTTTTCCTCAGTCAAAAATCACCCTGACTTGGGCTGGGGATGTGGCTCAAGTGGTAGTGTGCTCGCCTGGCATGCGTGCGGCCCGGGTTCGTTCCTCAGCACCACATACCAACAAAGATGTTGTGTCCGCCGAGAACTTAAAAAAAAAAATCACCCTGACTGTATACAAGTTAGGGAAACAAACCTTTCAGTTTTCTGAGAAAATTTTAGTATAAACTGAAATTGAATACAGTCATTCCTTTTGCACCAGAAACCTCAATACAAAGCCTGGAACTGGGAAATTCCCAGTTCTTACTGGGCACAACTTCCTCAGAGCACCTGTTATCTCTTTGTGAGTAAAAACAGTTTGTGTTTTTCAGTGTAAACACATATACAAAGATGATTCACGACTCTTATCAGACATTTAAAGAGCTTTTCAGACAGGTCACTCCTCTGGCTGAGATAAACAGTTCGGGTTCAGAGTTCATGTTCTCATCAGGACTCAAGAAAACACACTCACTGCTGCAGTTTAGATACTGTAAGGGTCCGGCGAAAAGTCGGAGGAAGAGACCACCAAGAGACTGACTCATGCAATTGCAGAAGGGGATTTATTGAAGATCCAATTCAGTGTGCTGAGGCTCCAGGCTCACTCAAGAAGGCAGAGCAGCCCAGAGCCCAGAGCAGAGGCTAAGCAGTGCTTAAGTACACTTTTTGGGGCGGGCGGGGGCTTTGTATACATCAGAACAAATCAGCATGAGGCCAGGAAAATTGAACAACAACTCTCATACATGATTAGCACATTCATTGGCGGGAACAGGTCGGGCGGGGGTGATTGGTAACTCCTAAGTGGGGTACACATTCAAACTGATTGGTTCAGGCCCTGTATGCCTACCTGACAAGCTGCACAGGGCCCTAGGCTAAATGGCCAGTAGGGCGTTGTCTTAACTGCCTCAGAAATTTCAGGTTCTGGGTGTGGCAGAGGAACTTAACAATACCTGGTCCTTCACTTTTTAACTCAGGCCTTGCAGCTTAGAAACTTTACCCTTTCAATACGTTTTGTCCCCCAAAAGCTCATGTGTTGGAGCCTTGGTCCTCAGTGTGGCAGTACCAAGGTGGAGTGAGCTTCAAGAGGTAGAGACTTGTGGGTGGTCACTGGGGGCACTGCCTTGGATGGGATTAGGTACTTCTCATAGGATCCCAGTTTGTTCTCATCAGAGTGAACTATTATTAAAAAAAAAAAAAATCGGAAGACAGAGTCAGGAGGCTCACAAGTTCAAAGCCAGTCTCAACAACTTATTGAGGCCCTAGGAAACTTAGTGAGAATCTGTCTTGAAAGAAAAAATAAAATGAATAAAATTAGCTGTGGATGTGGTTCAGCAATTAAACGCCCCTGGGCTTGGGTTCAATTCCCAGTACCAAAGAAAAAGAAAGAGCAAGACTGTTCGCTCCCCCACTCTGACTTCTTGTCCCACCATGTGACCTCTCTCTCTCTCACATGCATTCCCACCGTGATGCCTTCTGCCATGATGTGATACAGCCAGAGGAAGCATCACCAGAGATAGCACCATACTCTGGACATTCTATCTCCAAAACCATTGAATTAAACAAATCTCTTTTCTTTATAAAGTATTCAGTCTTGGATATTTTATTATAGTAACAGAAATGTACTAATACATCCAGCAATATGTTTCTTTACCCAAGAATATACTAGAGTCTATTTTGAAGTCACAATGTTTCTTTGGCCTTCTGGGTAGATAACCACATAGTTCTTATCTAGGGCCACTTAACTAGCACAAAGGCATAGACTGCAAAAGCCCAACCATAACCATCATTCTTTCTGCATAGAAGGCCAATTTCTTTGCCTGAGTAATAATTTTCTAGCATCTGTGTGAAAGTCTTACATTCCAAGCTATGCCACAGTTTTGGCACCAGAGAAAGGAAGAGCCATCTGGCTCCTCTTGGGCTCCTTGGCTTGATTTCCCAGGGCCATTGTCACTGGTTTGGGAGGCCTAGTGCAAAGGCATTCCCCAGGCGAGGAGGAACAATAGGAGGCAGGGAATCTGCTGGAGCTTGTGACAGGAGGACATTCACAACCCTCCCTCTGAATGACACGCCAGGGCAGGAGGTCAGGGCGTAGGAAATCTGCCCATTGTCTTGCAGTTGGGGAACTGCAGTGTTTAGATAGAGTTCTCTGATTGCATGCACTCTTAACAGATGGCCCATGCAGAAGTTCCCCAGCTGTATCTAAAGGGGCAAGTGTTTTGCCAGTAAGGGAAGCAGAGAATAAATTTTCATGAGAAGTCAGGAGGCAGAAAGGACAACTTTGGAATAAATGCTTTGTAGAAGCGAGGTCCTCTTGGGCTGGGTGTCCACAAATCATTAGATTAGTGCATCAGTAATTAGCCAGGACAGAAGAAACTGCTAATAAAAGATGGCATTTCGTGGCATAGCTGGGCAGTACAGTTTTCAAATGACAGTTCCGTTTTCCATGAACCCTGCACACCCACCATCTTACTTGATAGCCAGAGTCCCAAGCAGTATGGATGTACATCTCCTTCCTGTAGCCCCTAGCGTTGTCAGAAACTAGCGAGGATTTGGATTTCCATTTCCTTTGATGAGTTTCCTCTGTGTGCTCTCCAGACCCAGCCAGGGTTGGTTCTGGTGGGGACCCAGTGGCTACAAGTAAAAGGAACAATGAGCAGATCTCGTTTGCTATGACCCCACCCATCAAAAGGACCGTCCCCATTCAAACACCAGCCAGGCTAACAGGTACCATGATGAGGTGCTACCTGCCATCTCCTGTGGTAACTTCTCAAATTGACAAATTGGCAAAAAAAATATTCCCTGTCTGTGGACACAGTCCTGGAGCCTGGACCACAAATCAAGTACTTCTTCGCCTTAGTGGTCTAATTTTATTTGTGAATCTTATCACACACACCTCTTTCCCCCTTGCTCATTGGAACCAAGTTTGTAAAACAACAGTCTTTGTGTCGTCATCATCACGGTGGAGCAGAGCGAGGGAGGCTCATCACAGCTGTGTTGCTGGCCAAGGCTGGTCAACAGGTCAGAAGAGCGAAGAATGGGAACCTATCTCCAGGGAGTGTCCAAATGGGCCGAGCTAGTACTTCATGAGCAAGATGTCATTGATTCCAAACCTACACACAAGTTCAAGGACACCCAGGAATGAGGACTGAGGACACAGAATTTCAGCCCCCTTTTGAACAGATAAAAAAGATGCACCTTTGCCAAACCTACTCTAAAAGCTATTATCAGTCCTTGAAATCTTAGAAAGTCTACCATGGAGCAGGAAGTATTTATGAGGAAGAACAAAAATTTTGCAGACATTCACACACACACAAAAAAATTCCTCAAGCAGTGCTTTGCGGGTATGGGAGGCAGGGGCTGTGGATCAAACCGTGGTTTATAACTCTGACGATGGTGACTTCTCCTGCTACTTGCGGATAGTGACTTTAAAAGCAGAAAAAGATGGCATGAGCTGAAATAAAGCTAATACATCTTAAATGCTTATGATGCTCTCTGCACAACTCCAAGCACTTGACATCGTTGACCCATTTATCCTTCACAGCAACCCTTTGGAATAAAGTCCTATGATAGTCCCAAATTTTAGATGAGAAAACTGAGGCATGTTAAAGGTTAGCTGGCTGCAAATTTCATCACGAGGCCAGAGAGGAGCACAGCTGGGATTCAAATCCAGTCTGGCTCTGGGTCCATACCCTTAACAAGGGCACTGCTTTCCCCTCTAAATAACCAACTGAGCAATGACATCATACAAAACACAAAGCCCACTCAACCCGCCAAATGGAAGGAGAAAAGACAACTTCTACTTATTCACTTTCTCATTCTGGAGCTAAGAAAACCTAGAGAGACTGCTGTCAGCACCAGGTGACATGTGAGACATATGCCTAATTGAAACAAATCGTATCTTTTAAACCCAACAAACCATGCTCCTTGCAGAGTTCTAAATATAGCCAGGCAAGGGCTCAGATTTCCCTTGCAAATGACCAGAAGTGAAGCAACTGTTAAGAGAAGTTGAATGTGGTGAATGAGTATCCTGCTTTACATTTCAGTTGGATTCCCCTTTTTTAAGGAATACAGAAAACACTCCCGAAGTCAAAGAGTTGAACAAATATCGATGGTGCTTGCTCGTCCTCCTGTTTTAAGGAGAGGATGCCCATGTGGATCTTGGGGCACCCTTAGCAAGACACCACGCATCCAACAGCACCCCGTGGTGCCTCCTCAAGACTTGATCCAGAGATCAGTCTTGGTGCCCAGACACAGTGGCCCCCAGAGTCTGGACCTGCACGTTCAGAGCTGAGAGGCTGTCACCCACAATGGGGAACTGGCAAGTGTGCCCAGAGCAAGCCCAATGCACCCCTGCTCTACCACTCTCAAAATATGGAAGCCTCTCCCTGTCTCCCTTCTGGAGCAGGGAAGTGAGTCTGAGTGAGCAGCGACAGATGCTCTAGTGAGATGTAGTCAGAGGTGAGGGGGGTCTTGTCACTCCTTCTGTATCTCTGTGGTCTCTTTCTGAGGTAGACACAAACTTCTGACATAGAAAGTGATGCCTCCTTGCTGGGCATGGTGGTGCATGCTTGAGGCTTGGGAGGCTGAGGCAGGAGGATCCCAAGTTGGAGGCCAGCTTGGTGAGACCCTGACTCAAAATAAAAATAAAAAGGGTTTGGGATATGTCTCAGTGTTAACGTGTCCCTGGGTTAAATCATCACTACCAAAAAAAAAAAAAAAAAGGAAGGGAAAGGGAGAGAAAAAGATGATTCCTTGCCACAGAAAACACAGTCACATAGATGGGTGCCACCAAACCGCAGGCAGCTGAGCAGAGCAGGGGCCAGTGAGCTGTCGACAGCATCGTGGACCCGCAGGAAGCAGGGAGGGGCTGCAGCTCCACGGAGTGCAGACCCCTCTGCCCTTCTCTCTGGCAGTTCCTGCTTCCTCTCTTTCTCCCCTGCTCTCAGAAGAGAACTGGCGAGTGTGCCCAGAACAGCAGAGGACGTCCTGCCAGGCCACGCCCGGCTGCCTTCAGTGCCTCTGCCTCCGTCATAACTCACCACTGTGGTCAGCTTCTGAGCATCCCTACTCAGATACCACCAGGAGGGCTTCTTAGGTTCCTGGCTCTGAGCTAATGCCCATTGTCTTTGCATGAGGTCCCCAAAGAAAGAAAGAACAAACGACTGAGCTGCCACTGCCTGCCACTGCCTTAGTATCCTGCACACTGGAAGACTTGAGCTGGTCGATAGGACAAGGTCATCTGAGGTCTATCCATCACCCACCGCAACAGCATCCTCATGCCCCTTAACAAATGCAAATTCCCAGACTTGCTCTAGACCTCCTAAAGCTGAATCCCTGGGAGTGGGTCTCAGGAATCAGCAATTTTAGCCAAAAGGACCCATCAGACTGCAGAACCACTCTAAACAGCCTCAGTTCTAAAGGGAACGTCATCCCTGGTCAGACACGCACTAACAGAGGGGCTGGGCCCCCCACCCAGGGCCTGATGGAAGGAAAGCACCTTATCGTGGGGCTCCTGGGGCTCCCTTGCCAGAGGGAGCAGCTGTTTCCTGGAGCCCTAAGGGCCTGTTCCTCCTTGCATCAGCCCTTGAGTCTGTGTTTTCTTACTGGTGCATCAGGAAGTGTCAGCGCCTTGCCCTTCTGTTCTAACCTCCACGGAGGGAACTCGGGTGCCAAGGACAGACTGGAGGCCTCAAGGTATGTGCAGTCTGGGTGCCCCAGGTGGAGGAGGGCCAGGATCGTACATTCCAGAGAGAACTTTAAAAAAAATTATTAACACATATTAATTGTACAAGGGAATGGGCTTCACTGTGACATATCTATACCCGCATGTATGGTGCCTGGATCATCTCTACACCCCCTTCACCCTCTCTTGCCCTTCCCTTCTTCCCTCTCTCCCAGTTCCTTCCCACTTCCTAAGAGTCCCTCTTCTGCTTACTGGTCATTTAGTTTTTCAGACAGACTTGTGACTGAACTCCTTTCAGACAGGCCAGATGGGGCTAGACTGAGGGGCAGGCAGAGGTGGTGGTAAAGAACCTGCAGACGTAGGCGTGATCCAAGAAGTGCCCAGAGCTGCCTCAGAGAGGGGGGAGCCCAGGGAAAGGAGAGCCGTGGGCACTGACTGGCATCATGCCCTGCAGTCTATCCTGCAGAACTGTGACCCTGGTCAGAAGCAGCCCTGGGCAAGGAGCCAGTCACTCAGAGACAGACCCCATAACGGGAGGTAGCCATAGCCCTTACCGGGTCCTGGCTCTCTCTGCCTTGTTCCCCAAGTCCTCTGTCGCTCTCCACATTTTCTAGAACTTGTAGAAGGTGAATCCATTGGTGGATCCAGATTCTGAAGGAAGCCAGCAAATGTGTCCAGGGTCTGCTGTCCTTCTAAGGAGGCTCTGTGCCTCACACGGACATGCTTTCCTCAGCCTGATGTATTAGTCCGCTAGAGCTGCTATAACAAAGTATTGTGACTGGGGGACTTAAAACAACAGAAACTTATCCTCACAGTTCTGGAGATTAGAAGTTCAGAATCCAGGTGTCAGCAGAGTTGGTTCCTTTAGGAGGTTCAGAGGGAAGGATCTGTTCCCCACCAATCCCCTAGCTTCTGATGGTTGCCAACCATCCTCGGCATTCCTTGGCTTATAAACACAGAATTCCAATCATTTCTCTGTCTTCACATGACTCTCCTCCAACATGCTGAGTTTCTTGCCCTCTTCTTGTAAGGACACCAGTCATATTGGATTGAGGGCCCAACCACAGCAGTATGACGTCTGAATCGGATTGAATCTACGGAGGCCCTTTTCCTAACGTCACATTCACAGGTCCCAGGGGGCTAGAACTTGAACATATCTTTTGGGGGGACACTATCTCTCCCACTTCACTTGGATAACAACAGGAGGGGTCCAGTGTGATTTCTGCAAACTCTCAGCAACCTTCTAAAGTGTTATTTAACCTCCTTGGGCTATAGCTTCCTCGTTTGGAAAGACAGCTCTTCCAGGCTTGGTGGTCTTTGAATGTTTTCTCGTCCAATGTTTCCTCGGTTTCCTCCTCAGATTGGAAACCCACTCCCTGCCCTCCCTCTCTCTCAGTTCTGCTTGTGAGTCTGGGAGCTGCAAGGTTTTTGTCCAATATTCAGATCCTATACTCAGTTTCAGGTTGTAACAAGAATAAGCAGTCCCTGAAGCACACTGTCCCCTGTTTCCCTCCCGGCCTGGTGGCTACTTCCCTACTGGCCCATCACTGGGGATTCAGAGGTTTTCCAGCCCCCACCCCACCCCCCCGCCCAGCCTGAATTCTCCTTTTATTTGTTTTCCTTGCCGTTCTCTCACCCCTTACCTACACCACCAGATTTCCAGTCTCTCTTTCCGCCCATTGTTCAGCTGCCAGTCAGCCCGATCACTATTTTCTGCCTTTGTATCCACAAACACCTTTGTTTATATGGAACACATAGAATTTGGCTTCTTGTCTACAGACAAACTGTCCATGGGCTGCAGGTGTTGTGGAGCCTGCTCCAGGCTGAGACAGGAAGCCCATGTTTTTAACCAACTGTGCTGCTGCTCACTGCCCTGCCCTGACCGTCCTGCCCCTGTGCCTCAGTTTCCCCTGTGGATAATGCAGCAGTGGGACTCAATGGTGGCAACAGGCTCCCAGTGAATAAAAAGAATAGACAAGGTACCTCAAATACACCCCTCACGTTTGCCCCCGCTCTTAACTCCAAGATAACAGGGTCAACAGGGTTCTTCCAACTGCTACTGATTTGTAGAGCACGTTCCTCCAGCATTGAAATAACAGCTACTGAGGACATCCTCCAACATGCATTTTTTTCTGAGTTCTAGGGATCAACATCCAAGGCTGCAGGAGCTTGGAGGAAGCACAGGCTCTTGCACTAAAAGCAGGGCGCTGGCCATCTATTTTGACTCTAAAATTTAAGAGCGATGCTATGAGATGCTTTGTCCACTGCATGGAGACAGTGCTCAATGGACACTGGTGAGGGCAAGGTGTCTAGAGAGCGGCAGTGTTCACCTTAGTGACAGGGACCAGGAGATCAACAGAGACTGCAGCCCCTCAAGAGGATGAGCAGTAAGACGACCTTCAAGGAAGGCGGGCAGCAGGTCCCAACCACTTTCCAACAATTGTGGCCACAGAAGGAGGAGTCCTTGTTCCCTCTGCATTCCAGGCCCTTGCTGGGCACTTCAACGGGTGGTCTGTGGGCTTCCCCCCTCTGGCTCCCCGCAGTGGGAGGGAAACACAGCAGTGTGGGTGTCTGACAAGTTCCAGCCAGTGATGTTGTCTGGTTGGTGGGAAGCTGTGCGTGTCTGTCAGGGAGCGCAGGGGAAAGGAGCAGGGCTCCAAGGTTCAGAGGAGGGTGAAGGTCACAAGGAGGGCTCCAATTTCTCAAAACTAAGGGGGAAGGATGGAAGGGAGGTAAAGGACAGAGATGTCTCTCTTCTTGCGATGGCTGCCAACAGCCTCACACTTGGCCTTTCCCAGTGCCTTGGAGTATCCTGCTATGGTTTGGACATGACTTGTCCCCTGAAACTCCTATTAATGCAGGGATGTTCAGAGGTAAGATGACTGAATGGTGAGAGCTGTGACCTCATCAGTCCATCCTAGCTTGAATGGACTGACTGGACGGTAACTGTGGGCAGTAGGGTGTGGCTGGAGGGGGTGACCCACTGTGGGTATGCCTTGGACGGGCTCATTTTCTCTAAGGCTCCTTCCCCTTTCTCTGCTGGCCACAGGGAGCTGAGATGATGTTCTGTCTCCCCTTGGGTCCAGAGCCATGGAATCAACCATCTAGGGACTGACACTGTGAGCCTAAATAAGCCTCCCCTGGTCTAAGTTGTTCTTGTTGGGTATTCTGACTACCACCGCCTCTTCTCTAATAGGAGCAAGCCAGTGAGGTTTCCCATGGCTGCTTTGCTGAGTCGCGGTCAAGGTTGCCTAGAAAGGCTCAAATATTGGTGACTCAGTGTTCCTTCCTTTCTTCCTCCTTCCACCGGCCTTTGATATCCCAATTCAAGTGTTCAGTAAGAAAGGATAAAGAAGAACAACACAGACACAGAAGGAGGATAACCTAGGGCAATTTGGGTATGAAAAATGTGGAAAATTACATTACAGTTTTTGTTTTTAGTTTCTCTGCCATTGGAGTGAAGTCTTGGTCATCATTGACAGAACTTTAGAGCACCAAGGTGATACCTGTTATAATGCTAGCACCTGGTGGATGCTGCTAGCTCCACCTCAGAGGTGAAGCGACTGAGTCAGAGAGAGAGAGCACCCAACCTATCTGAGTTCCATGAAATCAAAGACACCACTGAGTGGCAGCGTCTGTTCTAGAAGTTCTGCTTTCCTGCAGTGGGCTAAGGTACCTCTTTTGGTCTAGAGCCATAAAAGTCAAGATTTTAAAGTATCCTCTCGAGGTCACCCCAGGGGGTTCCAGAACTCTGACTTTTTGCTTTTTCAAGACTGATTTTACTTATAGAAATAAGTGGCACTATAAATCCCAAACGGCTCCCTACCAGTGTTCTTTTCTCATGGGATTTGAAGTGGTTTCAGGCTCCACAAAGTAATCAGAAACTTAGAGAGTTTTCTTTCTCTTCAAATTTACCAGGGAGAGAGGGCAATTTAAATGGCATTTTGTTATCTCAAAGAGATGGCAGAAATTATGTTCTGTAATCAAGAACACACTCATAACTAATTTCTCTTACTAGAAAAATTTCCCTTGGAATTTAACAAAGCTACCAAGTTCAAACACCTTGCCTGATCTTATTAGACAATCCTGTATTAAATGGTCACTCTTTAAAACCAGTCACAGTTGGAATTCATCACTCCTTTGAACAGTGGGTGGAGGTAGAAAAAATAAGAATTTAGCACCATAGCTACCCCCGATTCTTGTGTGGTCTCACCCATGCTAGACCCCTTTGGGCTACTTCCCCCTTCCAGATGGGAAGAAATTGGTTGACAGTGTGCTAGTCATCTTTAAAAGAGGACAACACCTGCTCCAGGCCCCAAGTCATTGAGAAATACACATTAAACCAGAATCTCATTACAGCTGTCAGAATTATAATGATTGACAGCTAAGAAATCTCATTATGCATGTCTGCAGGATTGCAGCAAAGCTTTGATTAATATTTAGGTGTTCACATTTGCAGAAGCAGCGTTTTTATTTGCACTTAAAGAATTTTTTGATAATGCTCAGACCCAGCACTGAAACTCAGTAATGCACTGAGAAGGAGGCCACTGCCACACAAAACCAAGATGGATTTTGTTTTGTTTCTTGCTCAGCTCTGGTTTCCCTTCTCTTGGGCAAAGAAGGAAGTGAGCAGAAGTTATTCAGCCTGTGATTCAAGCCAGGCCATGACACAGACTTGGTCTTGACCTCTGAAAAGCATTTTTAACTTCTCATGCATAATATGACTCATGGCAGGTGATTTTAAGATAAGTATATCAAAGCACTACGTGTAGTTTCAACCCAGAAGCGTCACATCTACACATTTGGTTACACAAAACTCCATAGCTGTGAGGATATCAGCATACAGTAAGTAAAAATATTTCCACAGAATCTTGACTTCATATTTAAAATCAGATTCTTTTTCCAAACTACTCTTTTTGGCAGAGTGCGTGGTACTGCTGAATCACGAGGGCTGTGAGCTCCAGTCATTGGAGTGGATTTTGGAAACAATGATGGCGTTGGCTGTTGAACTCTTGCCTCTCTTCTCCACCCCCAATGCCAAGCTTGGCATTAGGATTCTGGAACTGGCCTGCTAAAACCTCATTTATCCTTTCTTCTACTGTTAAAATAACTGATAGACTTTACTAATGCCCATTCCGAATAAAGAGATTTTTTAAATTCAATATTGGGAGTATTTCATCCCCATCAAAAATTTTCCACGTGGGGCATTGCATGTTTGACCGAAGCCTCTGGCACCAGGAGCTGCCCTCTGGATTAGACTTTTAGCAGGGACAAGGAGCACAAAGCAGATGTGAATGCGGCTCTATCTTAAAAAAGACCTGCTCGTTCTATTAGTCTCAGGACACACAGATAATTACGGAAAGCTTGAAAATCTCCAAAGCCACAACTGTCTCTTCCTGCAATATCCACTCCACATAAAAATTACAAATGAGGAAGAAGCATCACTGGGAACTGTGGAGTCTGAAGGGCCCTGAGGACTGTCCGAAGGTCATGCACCAGGACACAGCTGCTCCAGATTCTACCCAAAGTGACACAAACCAGAGTCCTGCATCCGCTTCCTACACAGAGGGGAGGACACTACAGGAGACTCTGGTGAGCCAAATGCCCAAGAAGACAGGGTCCCCTGGAAGCATCAAATGCCATCTCCAAATCCCCAAACTGAACTTGATAATTTCCACGGTAGAAATTTTTAATATATTGGCAGTCACAGTGGCCAACACCTGAGACTTTCTGTTGATGTTCTCACATTCATAAACACTGTTGGTAACAGGCAGGCCACTACAGTGTGTTCCCTATAAAATGCATAAAGGAGAACATGACCAAACAAAGCCACACAAAGATGTAAATGCCAGGGAAGCCCCTCCAAAAAGGAGCAGCTAGCTGTCTCTCTCTTAGGACAAGAGATTCCGATTGTGTCTTAGAAAATTAAATTCCTAAGTCCTGGCTCTTCCAGATCATTTGCTTTTGGTGCCCAAGAATAGTCTTAGCAAATAGTCAAAGCCAGAAAAGTTAAGTCTACAAATGCCAAGGGTCTAGTTTGTATATTTACATTGGTTGGTCTATTTTGATTAATATCTAGTAACTAAAGTTCATATAAAGTGATCACGAAGCCTTAGAAATAGAATGAGATTTGGAGGTAACCTTTACATACAAGTCCTGGGACACAGCATTTGATCTTTCCTAGCTTTAGTCTCTTCATCAAGAAAAAAAGAGCCAGTAAAGTCTACTTCCCCACGTCACTGTGAGGACAAATACAACATTCTACACTGAAATCCTACTGGAAGAACTTCTGTGTCCAGGAACCACTTGAGAGCTCTTGATAACCCCGCTGGCTAACATAGCGTCTGTCATACAACAGATGTCCAATAAATATTTGTTGAGTGACTGAATGAATGAATTGCACTGTTTATTGAAATGCTCTGATGGTTGTTGTGTTCTTAAAAGTTTATATAGTTCTCAAAGGAACCTATGTCAAGGGAGGAGCAACCCAGACATTGGAAAGATTTGGACCATTTTAAGTTTTTGTGTAGTAGTTTATTTAAATAATATCCTTCTCCTAGGAGCTTCAAGATCTTTCCAGGAATTATATTATTAATCACAAATTCTGCTGATAAGAAAGAAAGCAATAAAAAGGCATGCTTGCTAGAGCTGCTGTGTGACAGCAAAAGAAACCAAACGTAGTCTGCTACCCTGATCAGCTACCCTGGGCTGTGAGCCTTGGAGTTCATAAAGATTGGCTGTTTCCAGAAATCAGGGATAACAAATGGCAATAACCTGACTTCAGGCTGTAAATAACCCACTGCATTCCTCCTGGCAGGCCATATTTTTATTTCTTCTTCCTCCTTCTGGACAGAAGAAAAGGAATGCATGCTCTCCACGGCCTTTTGGCATGGAATAGTCTGATGGTAGAATTTGTTCAGTAAATATCATCGTAGGTTCTGGCTTCTCTGTAAAATAACCTCAGTATTTAGACAAAAGCAGGGCATGGAGATCATTTGGCCAATACCCACTCAATCCTCTTATTAACTTCCACCGTGAGGTGGGATGTAGCTCAGTGGGAAAGCATTTGCCTTCCATGCACAAAACCCTGGGTTCCATCTCCAGAGCCAAAAAAGAGAAGACAAAAAAAAAAAAAAGAAAGAAAAGAAAAATTCCATGACCACAGCTCCAGGCTTCTAATGAAAAAAAGACTCCACAGCAGCTCAGAACCCTACAGGGGAATGTGAAAAGATGGACTTGTGGCTGACTCTCCCTTTTACCCCCTAGCTCTGTCTCCCTACAATGCACAAATCCACTCCAAGCCAGATGAATTTTCCAGGCCCTATCAGTGAAAATGTTATTGCTTCCCTGAATACAAAGATGCTTTTATGCTGCTTAAAGCCCTGGGCATCACACTTAAATGTTAGGCAAAGCTACAAATAAAGCCCAGGCCTATTTATATGTGGCATTATTCCTTCTGAACCTCCTTACTAAAGCGCCAGACTGGCAGCACCTCCAACCTGCATGGGAAGTGTAGTCGGCCACATTGGCTTGTCCGCACTAGACATGGACAGGCTTTTCTTTCTTGTGGTTATTCTATACACAGAACAGTGTAACAACCATTTACATAGCATTTACATCTTATTAGGTTCTAGACATAATCTACAGATGATTTAAAGTACACAGGAGGATGTGTGTATATTTACACCAAAACCACACCATTATATACAAGAGACTTGAACATCCACAGATTTTACCACCTTAGGGGTCCTGGAACAATCCCTCGATGATACAGAGGGTCACCTGTATACAAAATCCATGGCTAGTTGGGCCTTTGTAAGGCACATTACATGGAATTGTCTAGATGCCTGTCCTTCTTATGTGGCCATAAGCTCCTTGAGAGCATCGCATACAGTAGATGCTGGAAGAATGAAAGGGAGGAAAGGAAAACTTAAGCAACTACTCCAAGGGGGCTTGACAGGGAAGCCCCAGATATCTCCACAAGAGCATCTCTCTGACATGAAGGGCTGTCTTCCACATCTTCATGACTGTGAGAAGGCTCCAAAGAAGGGGCACATTATCGAAGGTGACTAGCTTCTTCAAAGAAGGAGCTCAGAGGTCTACTCAAGCAGGGGCAATAAAAGAAAGAAAAATAGATTTGTGTTCAACCAACATGTGCTCCACCATCCTTCTGGAACTTATCCATCAATCATCAATTCCCTTCAGCTTTTAGGTCATTGGGTGTTTTTTTCAACCCCTTTTTTGCAGAGCGAGTGGGGTCACCAGAGGGTGCCATGAAATCTCAGATCTGCCATTTGCTCAACTAAAGCATTTCCTGAAATTTCGTTTCCTCAACAGAAAATCAGAATAGTAATAACTACCTCGTGAAGATTAAGTGTCTAAGGAAGTTAACTCTCATCATTTGTGGCTCTCAGGCATTTGTTAAAAAAAAAAATAAACCTACTAGATCTGTGCTATATTCTAGCAACCTCCTACTTCTGTGTGGCTGACAGCTGTCAGGTTCCATAACACACTTGGGATGAGTGGGAAGTTGGGTGGCCCAGAAGTGTTAAAAAATAGGGATCATTACTGCGAGCACATATCTACGCACTCAAACAGCACCAGAGTTGTCACCCAGTGAGGACTCGCTTCATCCCTTCCTCTATTACAATACATGGTTATTGTCGACTATGACTTTTTTAGGTCAGAGTGGTGATTCAACAGAGCAGAAGACTCATGGGCACACAAAAGCCCCATCTTTCCTGTGATAATCCAGATCGAAATCTCACCAGTTTCATGAAGGATAGGCAAAGAAAAGGAATATGCAAAGAGGCTCTCTCATCCACACGTTCATCACTTAACCACATTATCACGACGACCTGTCCAGAAGCACTAGAGTAGCCCAGCAAGGACCAGGGGAAACCGTGGGAGAATTTCTGTGTGGAGGCAGCAGGAAACGTGGGGCAGAGGGACTTGCTAGGGAGCTGGACAGGTTCCCAGTGCAGCTCTGCTCTTACTGGTTGCACAGCTGTAGGTAACTTCCCTAACTTCCCCGAGTCTTGATTTCTCTGTAAAATGGAGCCATTAATGTGTACTTGCAATTAAGTGAGATGAGGCCCATCAAGCCCCTAGCCCATAAATATTTTTTCGTTTTCCTCTTTTTTCCTTTTTCCTGAATTCCTCTTCTCATGGTATCTCAGGTTTATGCCATAGATCATGGTGGTCTATTTCACTAATTATGATTCAGATTGACAACATGTATTTTACTTAGGGGCAAATGTATGTAATTATGCAGTGAGCAATTTGTCCAAGCCAATTACAGAGACCTGACGGGACTATGATATAGCTTCTGGTGGGCAAGGAACCTGTCTTACTCATCTTTATTTCTCCCTCTGCCCCTGCAAGGGTCAAACTGTGCTGGTCATGTAGCAGTGCTCTTAAAGTATTTGTAGAAACTGATCCATTTGCCTTGAAATATCCAGATGCTCTGTTTCATTAGTTCTACGTGGCATGCACAAAATAAATCAGGGAGAATCTCAAGAGTCATAAGACACACATTGTCCAGGTGTCACCTTGAATTTTTCTACTGAGGCCTCTTAAGGGACCTGTGGCATTGGGAAGTTTGGGAAGTTTGTTATTTCTTCATTCTTTCCATATTTCATTTGCCCCTCTTGGGCAGGGCAGTGAATAGAGCTACCAAATAGAGTGATTGGACCCCAGATCTGCCCTTTGCTACCTGTGAGTCTGTGGACAAGCACTGTCATCTCCTCAAACAAGACTATGATTTTGATCTTATCCAAACTTACTGAGTTGAAATAAGAGCGAGGGATCTAGCATTTCCAGGGACAACTGTAGTGATTTCTGCTTCTGGCTGTACTCAGCTTGCAGATCACTCTTAACTGTAGGTAGGAAAGATAGAGACCACAGGTCTTGGAAGTGTTCCCTGAGTCAGCTCACAAATGGAGTATTTCCTTATTCTCACTAGCTTGTCCAGGCTTCTAAAATCCTCTGCATTAGAGAGACAGAGGGAGATTCATTTGCTGGGGTCAAGGCACAGCCTGTCTGCCATCATTCAACGTCAACAGCCAGCTTCTCTGCTTATGAGTTTAAAAATAAGAGGCTGGTTCCTCAAAAGATTAAACATAGGATTACCATATGATCTACAAATTCCACTTCTAAGTATATGCCCAAATATTTGAAAGCAGGGACTCATATCCATGTATGCTAATATTCATAGCAGAATTTATTCACACTAATCTAAAGAGAGGGACAACCCAAGTGTCCAACAGAAGACTGGATAAACAAAATGTGGTAGGTACATACAATGGAATATTAGTCCTCCACAAAAGAGAACGAAATTCTGATAAATGCTATAAGATGAATGAACCTTGGAAACATTATGTATGCTAAGTGAAATAAGCCAGAAACAAAAGGACATATATTTTGATTCCACTTATATGAGAGACCTAGAATAGTCAAATTCCTAGACAGAGGTAGAATAGTGTTGCCAGGGGCCAGGAAGGAAGAGAGTGGGGAATTATTGTTTAGTGGATACAGAGTTTCTGTTTGGAATGATAAAATATTTTGGATATAGATTGCAGTAATGGCTCCAAAACATTGTAAATGTACTGATGCTAAAATGGTACATTTGATATTGTGTGTGTGTGTGTGTGTGTGTGTGTGTGTAGCTGTAGATGTACACAATACCTTTATTTTATTTATTTTTATGTGGTGCTGAGGATCAAACCCAGTGCCTCATAGATGTGTGAAGCAAGCGCTCTGCCACTAAGCCACAATCCCAGCCCCATATTATGAATATTTTATCAATGAGGGGAAAAAATGAGCTGGATCGGGTAGCACATGCCTATAATCTCAGTGGCTGGGGAGGCTGAGGCAGGAGGATCACGAGTTCAAAGCCAGACTCAGCCACAGCAACTCAGTGAGACCCTGTCTCTAAATAAAATACAAAATAGAGCTGGTGATGTGGCGGGGTGGTTGAGTGCCCCTGAGTTCAATCCCTGGTACCCCACCCTGCCAGAAAAAAAAGAGAAATGAAGGGCTAGGCCTGAGAAATTCCCATAGTTCCATTGGGCTCTATATTAATTCTCTAAGTATGAAAATTGCTACCATGAAGAAATTATTTTTGGTTGATTGACCATAATGATTCATTTTCAAATTCAAATAAGAAAAGAGGAAACTAGATTCACCCACCAAGTTTGCTGCAACCTTAGAAAGGAGGGGTGGGAAATGAAACCGCGTGACCAAGGCAAACTGATTCTTAGCCTCAGAAACCACAGCTGTTAGAGAGCTCTTCAATTTATTCATTTATTGACTGTGAAAACCACAGCTAAATGTCTGAGGTGCAACTTCTCATCCAGAAAGCTCAGTTATACGGTGTGAAGCAGAGTGAAGCACTGTTAGTGATCGTGAAGGAAACCAGGATTTTAATGGATTTTTGGAAGTAAGAAAAATATGGGAAGATCTACAGACTGAGGCTGAGTGAGGCCCACTACCACCCCAGATCTGGGGGAGGAAGGGGTTGTTTTACCTTGAAAGAAATGTCAGCAGACAATAGAAATGAAATCCAAAGAATTCAGCTAATATAGAACCTGAGGTTTTATTGCCTGGCTAATGTAGGCAACAGGCTGCTTGAAAGATTTAGCACTGAATATTTCACAGGTGTCATTTCAAAACCCAAGTGTGTTAAGGCCATGATTTTGTGAAATGTCACACCTTCCCTCCTTAGTGCCAAATTTAGAAGAGGTGGTTATTGGAAATAAAAAGGGCCACAGAGGGAAAGAAAACTGAAGGTTTTTGACAACCTTTCCTAAAGAATGAGCAAGAAGCATTTCTAATATTTCCAGTAAACACGCTGTATGAGAAATACCCGCTTCCCGTGGAATTCTGATGCCTCAATCACCTCTGCGAAGTTGCTTTCATTCCAGCTCACTCCTGAAAGACGAAATTCAGAAAAGAGGCTTCCCAAAGAATAATGTTAATTGGACTCCTCTGAAAGCAAGAGGGCTCCGATGCACAGCCTTATCTACAGAGAGCAGCCTTTGGGGACAGAGGGATTTGTAGCCTTTGCCTTTGCAGTGTCAGCTGGGTTTGCCTGGGACTGACTCCACTACCTTACAGGGGGCCAAGGATACAGTGCTGGCCATCACTCACCCTGAAGCTTCACACAAACCTTTGGGACACATGCTTCCTGGCTCCCAGGCTGTGCCATATTCTGTTTGCTTTTTCCAAGGGTCTCCCTTCCTGGGGGTGCACATATCTACTTGGACTAAAATGCCTCCATTTCTCTGAAATCTGTTTTCTCTCTCCCTTGGCAAGTTGCCACAAGCAGACTGCAGTGACAGGGTGTGTGCTTGGCCTCTCTGCTGATTAAAGAGGCCTGTTCTCGCCTGAACGAGAGCAGACCTTCATTTTCCCCACCTGATTTATCCTTTAACGAAAGCCCAAGTTTGAAGTAAAAGAGAGATGGATTTGAATTCCCGTTCCATCTTCTACTACTTATCTCAATCAAGTTGCTTAACCTTGCTATGCTTCAATGTCTCTTTGCTATAAAAAGAGCCAATCAGCCCCATCTCTAAGGAATGATGTGAGAATTCTATAAGAGGACGTATGTTAAACTGCCCCAAACAGATAACATGAATGCAAGGTCAACCTTCTTACCAAGGCCCATAGGTGAATTGCCTACCTTGGCAATTATTTGAAAGATTTTAATTTTTGTTGTTTGTTTTGCTTTTAGTTATTTAATTAAACATCTTACATATACTAAAAAAAATGCATGCAAGTGTGTGAGGCATAAGGAATAATAACCCATGAGTAACCCGTAGCCAGTTTGAGAACAAGTTTCTGTTCCCTGGGAAACGTCCTGAGTCCCCCCAATACATCCCCCTCCCTCAGCTAAATGATTATTTTAAATTTGGGAGTCATTCCCTTGACTTTTTTATAGTTTTAATTTCATGAAGTATTTGTATCCTTTTGCAATATATCTAAATTGACACTTTGAAATGTTGTATAAATGTAATCATACTGTGGCTATTCTTCTGGGATTTGCTTTTTTCAGTATGGAGTCATCTCCATTGCTGTGTAACTATAAGTCATCACCTATCACTGCTTTATTGTATTCTGTCACATGTGTATACCACGATTTATTTAATCATTCTGCGGTCAGTGGAAATACCAGTTGCTTTTTTTCCCCCCTATTACAAAGTTTCAATGTTATGTGAATCTCCAGTTACACACCTGCCAAAGTTTCTCTAAGGGATATACCTAGGAGCAAAATGGCTAGACTATTGGATGTACAAATTTTCAAATTTATTGAACATTGCCAATTATTTTCTACTGTAGTTACATACCCACCAACAATATACAAGCAGTAAATGTTCAAATTGTTCCATATCAAGATTAGATTTCTTATCTAAGAAATATTTTTTATAACAAGTTCATAAAAAAAATATTCTCCAACCTTGTCTTCCAAAGTTTTATGAATTTGTCTTTCACTTTTAAGTGTTTAATCCACCTGGAATGGATTGTTGTGTAGGGTGAGATATGATTTCTCTCTCTCTCTCTCTCTCTCTCTCTCTCTCTGTCAAGTGAACAGTTGCCCTAGTACCATTCTAAATGGTCCATTCCTTTACCCACTAACCAGGAGCACCCAGGGCATCTGGGTATACTAGGTCTGTTTTTGAACCCTGGACTCACTTCCACTGGTCCAAGTTTCTATTCTATGTAGCCAGCACTGTAAGAACTTGATCAATTTCTGGTCAACAAGGCACCTAAGTTCCTCTTCAGCAGCGTGTTACCTTTTCTTGGTCTCTTGCTCTTTGACATAAATTTTCAAATCAACTAATCAAGTTCAAACAAAACGACTCAAACATGCTGGTGTCTTATGTAGAATTACATACCCTATGGATAGGTTTGGGGAGAACTGATTTCTTTGCTAAAATGTTTTTTTTCCTATCCATTAACATAATATAGTCATTTACTAGCCTATTCTTAACTCTGTTTCAATAAAAGTTTAATCATTTTGTCCATAAAGACCTTTCTCTTCCTTTGAGAGTTTTCTGTCTAGGCACTTTATATGTTTTTACTGCAAACATACATGGCATATTTTATTAAATCATATTTTCCAAATGTTTATGGATGATGTATGAAAATCAACTTTTAAAAATTGATTTTGTATGAGGCAATCTTTCTAACCTCCAACTAGCTATAATAATTTATCATAGGTTTTTTTGGGGGTTTCCCATGATCATTTTATTTGCATAAAAGAAAATTATGTCTTTTCTTTCCCAAATCTCACTGGTCTAAGGCGCTCCCCTCCATTGTCTTGTCTCTGATGTTAAATGGAATCCAGGCAGTCCCCCCTTAGTCATGGATTTTGTATTTGCAAATTCACCTACTTGCTAAAACTTGCTTATAACACCCAAATCTGCTCTTTCAGGATCATGTATGGATATGGACATGTGCAGAGTAGGGGAAAAATGAGAGCACCCAACACTCAGGCCACTCGCTGAGGACAAACACAGGGACCTCCGCCCAGTTTCAGCGCTCATACTGGGAATAAGTTTGGGGAGAACTGATCTCTTTGCCTTTTCCTGGCCCATTCAATGCCACATTTTCCACATCTTTGTGCTTTTTATTAGTGTTTGGCTTTTTAAATGGCCCCAAGCAGAGTGCTGAGGTGCTGTCCAGTGTTCCTAGGCCCAGGAAGGCGGCAATGCTCCTTAGCAAGAAAAATGTGTGCACTAGATAAACCCTTCAGCTATTTCTGTGTAGCTATATTTTCCTAGGAACATGTCCATTTTATTTATGTTTTCAAATATAGTAGGATAAGTTTTTCATTCTATTGTCTTATATTTTCAATCTTTAAAGTGCCTATAGTTATGTCCCCTTTCATATTCCCGGTATTGTACTTGTCTTTTATCTTTTTTATCCTGCCTCGCTGTGGTAAGGGGCATTTGGGATTAGACAATCCAGGAAGGGCCCAGGAGCTCAGGTTACCTGGCAATGGGTGCTGCATTGAAAGGGCTCCAACTTCCGCCCTGGATCGTGTTACTCCTGCCCTCGATTTCCAGGGTCCCTTCTTCAGCAGCCCAAATCCCACTCCATAGGGTCAGAGATGCTAACTGCTGTTGCTCTCAGACCACTCCCAGGTGAATTGCCTGCCCAGGGCTGTTTCCTGCTCATAGAAGCTTTTCTCACACTTGCAATCACAGGACTGCAGAACAGCCCGGGAACCGAGTCCCCAGCTGAAGCACTTCTTGGCAGTGCGGCGCTGGCCCCCGTTCACCCTGCCATAATCAATCTTCCCAGCAGTCGTTCCGTTTGATTACTCTTTCATAATCTCCTCTGCTCTGTTTTATACTCTCCTCTCCTCATTACTTTTACCCTATTTTCTATTTTCTTTGCCATTCTTTCTCTAATTCTTAGACTAGGCACCAGATTGTGGATGTTAATGAGTCTTTCTTCTAACATAAGCATAGAAAGCTAAAATCTTCCCTCCAAGTAACACGGTGACAAGTTCTGATGTGCAATATAATCATCATTCAATGATCTGCATTTTCTATGATTTCTTGCCTGATCTAGGTTATGAGTATGTATAATTTAATTTTGTTTTCATTTTGAAAATTTCAAAGACATCAAAAATAGACCTGTATAATAAGGCCTTATGGACTCAGAATCCAATGTCAACAATTATCACATTCTGCCATTTCTGTAAGATGTATGTTTTAAGTATGTGAGATTTTTCTAGATTGTTTTCATTGATTTATTTACTTATTTATTGGTTTGGTGCTAGCGATTGAACCCAGTGGTGCTCTACCACTTAGCTACACCCCTTTTTATTTATTTTATTTATTTTATTTTAAGATAGGGTCTTGCTAAGTTGCACAGGCTGGCCTAGAACTTGTGATCTTCATGCCTCTGCCTCCTAAGTAGCTGGGATTACAGGCAAGCACCACCATGCTTCGTTTCTTTTAAATTTTTAGTATCATCAGACTGTTGTCAGAGAAAATTGCTTATAGGAAATGAACTCTTTGAAATTTGTGAAGACTTGATTTATATGAGCTATTTGTGATTAGTTTTGGTAAATATTCTGACCTGGTTTGAAAACAATATGTGTTCTTAACTTGCTGGGTCTTATTGGGTGTAATTGTGCATGTGTATTTGTGTGTGTGTGTGTGTTCTATAAGGTCAAGTCTGTTAAATGTTTTTAGTTTTCTATATCCTTACTAATTTCTTCCTATTTTTTGAAAGGATATATTACGATCTCCCAAAGTGATAACAGATTTGTCATTTTTTCCTTTTTATTACATCAGTTTTGACTTGTATATTTGCAAGTTTATAACCAGCTAATACAAATTTAGACTTTTTATACTTTTTGGATGAGTTTTTCCTCATTTGTAATGTTTCTATTTCTGGTAATACTTGCTGGTCCTCAAGTCAATTTAGTCTAACATTGATATAGCTCACCAGTTTTCTCTTGATTATAATTTGTAGGTATATCTTTTTCTTTCTTTACCACCAAGATTTCTTTAGCTCTGTCTCCTATAAGCAATATGTAATGAAATTTTGCCTATCAATCCAATCTGAAAGTCAATCTTTTTAAGTGAATTATTTTGACCATTTACATGTACTATATGATTTCCAATACACTGGAAATTACACACACCATTGTGGTAGGTAGAACAACAGGTCCCCAAAGTTTATGTCCTCATCCCCGCATCTCTGGCTAGGTTCCGTTACATTGCAAGGGAAAATTAGATTGTAGGAAAAAAATCAAGATCACTAATCAGTTAACAGATAAAGAGATTATCCTGAGTTATCCTTGTGGGCCCAATGTAATTGCAAGGCCTTTAAAAGTGGACGTGGAAGGCAAGGAAGGAGAATCTGAGGGATGCAGCATGAGAAGGACCTGGCCCAGTGTTGCTGTCCAAGACAGAGGAATGGGGCCGAGGACTGAGGGGTGTGGGCATCTCTGGCAGCTGGAAAAGGCAAGGAAATGGAATCTCCCCCAGAACCTCCAGAAGGAAATGTGGCCCTGCCAAGGCCTTGGTTTTAGCCAACCTTAAGAGCTGTGAGGGAATACATCTGTATTGTTTTAAGCCACTGAATTTGTAGCAAGGATCGTAGCAGCCAAATGAAGCTAAGGCACCCTCCCATGTGCTGCTGTCACCTCGACCCCCTTCTGTTTCTTTTCCTCTCTGCTTCCTTGCCTTCATTTTTTAACAGATCATGGTTTAATTTGATTTTTTCCAGTTTGGAAGTTCTCTACTTTATTTATATTCTCTTAGTACTTACCAAAAAATTCTGAATTGATTTAAAGTCTACATCATTCCTGACCTTCACACTCCTAGTGCCTAACTGGAAGGAACGGAAAGCCACCACTTTCTGTGCCCTTCCTCCTGAGCTGGGCCACGCTTGAGTGGTGTTTAGTTCTACACCAACCCCCAAACCAAATATCACCGCTTTTCCTCTGTATTATCAACGATTGTTTAATCTACCCAAATATTGACCGTGGTGCTGATTATTCCATATTTCCTGTCACACCTTCAATATAAGATCATTTTCTGTTTCCTTCTGGCTAAAGAAGATCTTTCAGAACATTTTTTGGGCAAAGTTTTTAATTTGTTAATTTAACTATTTTTTTTTGAAGGAAAAGATTATTTTTTTATTGGCTTCATTTTTTATTTTAAAATCAGGTAACACTTCATTCCATAAAAGAGAATCGGTTTTCCTATGAGCCAAGCACTCATCAAAAATAATTTGGAGTTCACATCAGATTATTTATTTTTCTTACACAAAATAAGGACAAGGGAACTTCACTGTTTCGCCAGTTGAGAATGGCTCTTCTCCCCCAATCCAGATTTCTCTGGGAGGACCAGATGTGTCAGTTGGTTTGATTGACTCCATGTTGTTGTTGTTGTTTTTCCCCTGGAATATTGTCTCTGTTGAAAAACTGGCTTCACAAAGAAGGTGGCAGCAGGAAAATTTCAGAATCCAAAGCTTAAAAATAAGTCTTGGGCAGTGTGGGGTTATTTTCTGTCTCTGGGAGAGATCATCCCGTGTCTGAGGCCTGGGGACAGAGGCAAAGTCCCCAGCCGCTCATCCAGGAGATGTCACTCTCAGTAGTGTCTGGTGTCCTGACCTGTGCTCGCCCAGGGTGATGGTGGGTAAGGAGCAGCAGGTCACAGGGGCACCCTGACCCTCTGGGAGACAGAGCTCTCCCTGGGCAGACCCCAAGGCTGAGGGTCAGCGGCCAGGGGAGAATCATGTCAACCAATGTCCCCGCTTGTGGTCCCTGAGGTCCTGGGGCAGGGATACAGGAGGCAGCCAGACGTCCTGGCACAAGACGTCCCTGTCCCCAGCCAGGCCGGGCACCTGGCTAAGCGAGGAGAAACACGGTGTCTCTCCTCAGGGCCTGGCCCCTGCGTCTGGTCTCACTTCCTCCCCAGCACCGACTGGAAGGGGAGGAAGTGACACCCAGGAGAAGGAAGGGGAATGAGGCCACCGTCACATTCAAGTTCAGGGTGCGACAGCTCAGTCTGCCCACCAACAGGCCCCATACTCAGCTCCCCTTCATGGGCCATGTCCCTTCTGAGAGTCACACACTGCCCTTTATAGGCACAAGGACCCAGAAGTTCCAGGGACATGTCCATGTTTAGGCCCCCAGATCTGGAAGTTCCTCAGACATCCAAGTTTAGGCCCCCGGATCCGGCACTGGAAGTTGCAAAGGTGCACGTCCATGTTTAGGTGTCCGGATCAGGAAGTTCCAGGGACACGTCCATGTTTAGGCCATCGCATCTGGAAGTTCCTCAGGCATCCATGTTTAGGCCCCAGGATCCGGAAGTTCCTCAGGTACACGTCCATTTTTAGGAACCCAGATCTGGAAGTTCCTCAGGTGCACATCCATCTTTGGGCCCTTGGATCCAGAAGTTCCTCAGTCCTCCATATTTAGGCCGTAGCATCTAGAAGTTCCTCAGGTGCACGTCCATTTTTAGGTCCCCCGACCCGGAAGTTCCTTAGTTGCACATCCATGTTGAGACTCTAGGATCTGGAAGTTCCTCAGGCATTCATGTTTAGGGCCCGGATCCGGAAGTTCCTCAGGTGCATGTCCATCTTTGGGCCCTCGGATCCGGAAGTGCCTCAAGCATCCATGTTTAGGCCACAGCATCCGGAACTTCCTCAGGCGCACGTCCATGTTTAGGCCCCTAGATCCGGAAGTTCCTCAGGCATCCATGTTTAGGCTCTAGGATCCGGAAGTTCCTCAGGCACACGTCCATGTTTAAGCCCCCAGATCTGGAAGTCTTTAATTTAACTTTTTTTTTTTTTTTGGCTTAACATGTTCTTGTTTGCCTTTGTTTTGTTTTCTACTTGCAACAGTATTTGAGTATAATTTAAGTGTTATAAATCGCACATAAATCTACCATTCCATGATTTTAACAGGCATAAGAAACATTTGAAACCACCATCACAATGAAGATATGGAACATTTCCTACCACCCCAAAGTTTCTTTGTGCTTCTCTACAATCCATGCCTCCTCCACCCCAGCAACCATCAATCCATTTACTCTACCTATAAATTAGTTTCCTTTCCGTAGAATTTTATGAAAATGAAATGATTCAGTAGTCTTTTAGATCTGACTTCTTTCACTCAGCATAATTATTTTGAGATTGATTCATGTTATTGTGTCTGTCAACAGTTTGTTCCATTTTATTTCTGAGTGGTTTCCAATAAATATACCACAATTTCTTCACCTGATGATCAACTTTGGGTTGTATCTAGCATTTGCTGTTATAAATACACTGTCAACATTCTTGCACAAGTCTTCATGTAACATGCATATATTTTCTTTCTCTTGCATAAAGACATAGGAATGGAATGACACTGATAGGAGTATATTCAACTATTTAAAAGCTGCAAAAGTGTTTTCCAAAATTTATCATTTTTATCAACAATTCCACTTTCCCCACATTTTTGTCAACATAAGTATGGTCACTTAAAAAAATTATAGCCATTCTAATAGGTGTACAGTAGCATCTCATTTTTGGTTTTATTGGGGGGGGGTGTTAGTTTTTGCACTATTAGGTATCAAACCCAGGCACTGCATATGGTAGGCAAGTGTTCTACCACTGAGCTACACTCCCAGTCTTCATTTTGGTTTTAATTTGTATTTGTGAATTAATTCAAGAATGTTCAAACATGTGTCCAGTAAAACAATTTAAAGGACTTATTGATTTCCAATGCCTGTATAAGGTTGGATCTAAGCAGCAACCTGTGTAGTTTTAAGTCAAGTGGATGTGAAATGTAAAAGGAAGTCACTTGTGTTCTCTTGTCATTGTAAGTAAACTTTTCAGTAAGATACCATATCCTACTGCTCAACCTCATCTGGTGCCCATACCCACAAAGACTATAGAGGTTTAGAGCTAGAGGGCATGGCTTCAACATTGCATCCAAAAGCTAAGGAGGTTGAGACCCAAAAACCTCAAATCTGCACCTTGTACGTTGCCTGGTTTGTACCGGGTTTAATTCAAGAGGCTGAATCCCAGGCCTGTCTCAAGCTCCATTGCTGAAAGCACCATTCACACAACCCAAGTCTTGTTTTCTGAAATTATCTTCATTATTTTCTAGTGCAAATACCCACCCAAAGGAACTTTTCCCATAGCCTAATAAAAAACAGAAAAGGATTGGTGATTTATGATTTGAAGTGAACTTCAGCTTCTATTTTAGGTCACATCTTTGATTTGGCCACTCATAATTTTTATGAGCTATTTGTGCACTTTATAGCCCTTTGGGAGCCTGTTGTATAATGTGCACAGTAGATTTATGTCCAA
Source organism: Spermophilus citellus (assembly GCF_964194105.1). Taxonomy (NCBI): domain Eukaryota; kingdom Metazoa; phylum Chordata; class Mammalia; order Rodentia; family Sciuridae; genus Spermophilus; species Spermophilus citellus. Next base: position 116,762,981 of record NC_138198.1, read on the forward strand.
GTTATAGACCTTACTATTTTAATTAACTCAAGAGGTTAATCGTTTTGTATATTTGATTTTATGGCACATATTTCATATATCCATTATTTATTTTATATTACATCCAGGATCAGAAATGGAACCCCAAAATTATAGCACAGTTCTCATGGGAAAATATAGCTTGCTTTATGACAGACACTTTATGACAGTAATTTCTAGAAATAAATTATGGTCTAAATATAATTTGTAATACCCAATTTATAGGTAATGGGATTAGAATGTGTGGTCTCTGTGTTTTAATCTGAGGGGCAGTTTCTATATATACATAATTTTGACAATTTTCCATAGGAAAACCCAGATTTGTGATAATTTGGTAGAAGATAAGGTATTGGAAATGAATAAGATTAAGCATTATTAACTTATGTGATATACAATGATCTTATTCCACTAGCAAAAAAGATTGAACTTTTATTTTATGGCAGGTTGTCTATCTCGAAGGGAATAATGAAATTGGAATATTTTTTCTTGGGTGGACTACAAAATTTTGCTTAGTTATATTCTGTACAAGGCTTGAGATAAGAAATGACAGTGATTCAGTTGTGGATCAGTTTTAAGGTGGAGAAGGTACACTGGATATTTTGGATGTTGGAAAACTTATGAAAGATGAATTGTCTGCCAGAAATGGTGGTGGATGCCTGTGATCCTAGCTACTCCAGAAGCTGAGGCAGGAGGAGAATAAGTTCAAAACCTGGGAAATCTAGCAAGACCCTGCCTCAAAATTAAAAAACAAAGGTGGGGGGCTGGGGATGTGACTCAGAGGTAAAGCCACCCTGGGTTCAATCTGCAGTACCAAAAAAAACTAAAAAATAAATAAAAATTTAAAAAATAAGAGCTATAGAAAATAAGACAATATGAAAATAGGGGAAATCATCATTTATTCAAAAGAATTAAGTCAAATGTTGACTTAGCATTAAATAATTCTAGAGGTTTTTATTTGATTTTAAGTCTTTTGTTGTACTCACAATGGTGACTTCTGTCACTCTTTAATATTAACAAGTTATTGAACAAACATACAGACCTGTTATGTTAACCCAGCTTGGCTTATTCAGCTGAGAACTCCTTAACGTACAGCTTCTCCAAGAGCAGGTGGTTACAGGTGAGCTACGCTTCAAACAGTGATAAGCTTAATCTAGTAATACTGGCAACTGGTATTCATTGCAGTGGGAATGATGAAAACCCATTCTAATTATATAATGGTTGCTTAACCAGATTTTCACCGCTCACCACCTTCCTAAAACTAGTCCCTTAAGACTGTGGAATTCCAACCCAGTTGATGACTCACTTTCCATAGTGAATAATGTACCTCAGAGGTCTTCCTTCTCTTGGAGGGCATAAGCAGCCCAGGGAGGGAGGTATTCAAGAAGGAGCTAAGGATCCATAGGAGCACCTTGGAGACTGGTTCCCATTCCCTGAGGGAAGATGAACATGACATAGCTAGAGCTGAAGATACTCAAGTGGCTGGAGAATGTGGACACAAAGAGCAATCAGAGTTATGAACTGCCATTTTAAGTTGAAGCCAATTCAGCCAGAAATCACTAACATTGCCAGCCAAATATTCATCCATGTGGTATAAAGAGAAAAGCGTTGGTTCAAAAGCCAGGAGTTCTGGGCTGGGGGTGTAGCTCAGGGATAGAGTGCTCGCCTAGCATATGGGAGACCCCCGGCTCCATCCCCAGCAAGGCGAAAGAGAAAAGAAAAGAAAACAGAAAGTAAGCCAGCCAGCTGGGAGTTGGGAGATCCAGTCCTAGCCCCTCCACTAAATAACTGTGACACCTTAGTAATTTCTTACTGGACATACAACTCAATAATCCTTTCCAGCCTTAGCCTTTTGCCCATTACACACCTGTTTAGACTGAACTAATCTCTTTCCTGTTTCTGAAGGAGATATTTGTCTACCTCAAGGCTGACCATGTCCCTCAGATGTTCTAGATAGGGCAGAGGATGCAGGAGAGGTATCAAAAGACATGGGACCTGCCCTCAAGGACTTTATAATCCGACCCACAGATCAGATGGTTCTCACCCATAGGAAAGCAAGAGCCAATCTGTGTGGTGAAGAGATGACCAGAGAGAAAAGCATGGCACAGTGTTTGGGACAACTTTATTAAAACATAGAAGAGGGGCTGGGGATATGGCTTACTTGGTAGAGTGCCTGCTTTGCACGCATAAGGCCCTGGGTTCAATCACCAGCAACACACACACACACACACACACACACACACACACACACACACATAGAAGAAATGGGATTTGTAGAACCCTTGAGTTGGACTATCTAGAAAGGGTAGGTTTGTTCAGCTGGGGCATATGGGAGGTTATTTCAAAGTGGGAGAGCAGAATGAATGAATGGAATCGAGGTAAGGACAAACATGTCTTCTAAACGGGACAATAATTTACTTGTAGGGAGGAAAAACACGGGAGTGTAAGACTGACTGGAAAGGTAACCAGGAATCTGATCAGGAGGACACTGAAAAATAACTTAGAAAGTTCCCTTTCCACGCAGGAAATAGGCAAGTCCTGGGATTTCTTGAGTAGGAAGGTGTTATGTTTGGGGTCTGGAACGTCCCCTAAAGCTCATGAGTTTGAAGACTTGGTTCCCAAGCAACGTCCAGACGTGGAGCTTTGGGGAGTGATAGGATCATGAGGGATCTAGCCTCGTAGGTAGATTTCAGGAGGTGGAAACTGAGGGTAGGCGGGGCATGACTGGAGGAAGCAGATCATTGGGGGCATGACTTTGGGTACCATATCTTGTCCCTTATCTCCCTTGCTCCTTCCCAGCTGCCATGACCCGGGCAGCTTTTCTTCACCATGTCCATCATCATGCTCTACCTCTTCTCAGACCTAAATCAATAGAACCAGCTGACCATGACCTCTAAAACCATGAGCCAAAACAGGAAGCTGACTAACACGGTGGGAGATACGGGGAAGCCCTGCAGATGTGGAGGGGATAATAAGGTGAAGAGGCACAGAGGAGAGGAGGGAGGAGGGAAGCGGAGAGGCTCTTTGCAAACAGCCCGGTGGCTCAGGACATGGGGCTCAAGTGCAGGAATGGTGCCAGGCTGGGCCTAGGTACGGAGTCACCTTCGTATAAAGATAAGAAGTGACTCCTCAGTTCCAGGTTCTGGATCCCACCATCCCCAGCCTTGTCAGGGACTTCACTCATCTATTTATTGTCCTTCTCTTTCTCTCTCTCCCCTGAACCTTGGAGCCCTCCTTTCCTCCTAGTTTCCTCCCATCTGCACTTGAAAATCCTTGAACCTCACCTTTTTGAGAAGAAAGAAATCCCCTGTCCACTTGCAGCCACTGTCCTCTCTTTCTCTTATCCCTTCCCAGACAACTTCCTTCAAGTAATTTTCTATCTTTGTGTGATCTACTTTTTCATCCCTCAACTACCAGCTTGACACCTGCATCCTGTCTGCCCTACCAGCCACTCCCTAAAACCCATCAGATGTTTTAAATCCTTACCTGGCCAGACAATGGAGCATCGGGCTACTTAGGATCTGTCTCTTGGTCTCACCCTGCCCTTGTCCCCTGCCCTCAGATCTCTGTGTCATGGGCTGCTCATCCTCTGTGCGGAGGGGCCAGTGTCCACCTCCAACCCCAGCTCCACCCTGGCTTCAATTTTATTTCCGCTCTGAACACCTTCCAAGGGATCACATCCCCTCTTGGGCCTAAGTCAACATCTAAGGAGAGATCCCACACCAGAATGTTAGGGAGTCACTGGCTTCTTGGGAATCTCCCCATGTGTGTCCCGTGTACGTTTCAAACTCAACCTGGACGTAAATTCACTTCGGCCCCTCTCCACCACACACGTAGCAGCTCTCCTCCAACACGCCACTCGTTGAAATGGCAGAAGTGCCATCCAATACCCAAACCAGAAAGCTCACCTCATCTTTCACTTCCCCCTCTCTCAGGCCCACTTTCCACCGGTTATAACCATGTCCATTAGACCTCCCCTGAGCATTAGAAAATCCCCCGATAGGCCAGTGTCCCTAAGAAGAAACTTAATGATGGTCTGTTCATCTAGGAGGCCATGGATAAGCTTAGTAGTGTGTAAAAGAAAGTGTTTTAAAGGAGGTATGATCTGTGTATTAGGAAAAGGACTTAAGTATTGAAATGAGTTGACATTCATTGATAATAAAGAAATATTTGGGGGTGATGTAGTATCTCTGATATCGGGTATGTTCTTGGAAGTCTGCGTTTGAAGCACTTCAGTTGTATTTGTTGTTAAAGCCTGTATTAACATTGGTGGATGTGATAAGTTGCCTCTAGAAGCCCCAGGAACAACATCTGCTGTTGGGTGATAAAGCATCAGTTTTAAAGTCCCAAAGCCCTGACAAAATATCGAGGAAGCTGGACTTGTCTGTGAGGCTGCTCAATGGGTGAGTGCCTGTTGGAGGCTGGTCCAGACTCTCAGTGCCCCTTTGGTGTTTAAACGCTTGGCTTACCCAGAGCCTCCCAAGGAGGATTGCTTCACCCTACCTGCAAAGACTGGCCTTCCCTGCCTACTTGGGGTGGAGAAGCCACCTAGGGACTGATGGCAATAAATTCCATGAAAGCAAAACACCACTGGTGCTGGGCTCAGTGGCACATGCCCATCGTCTCAGGGACTCAGGAAGCTGAGGCTGGAAGATTGCCAAGCCTGAGGGCAGGCAGCAGCCTAGGTGACCCAGAGGAACCCTGTCTCAAAAACAAACAAAAAAAGGGATGGGGCTATAGCTCAGTGGTAGAGAGCTTGCCTACTGAATTATCTTTGTTGTGACTGAAACAGGGTATTGTAGGATGAACTATGTCCCCACAAAAATATCCAAGTCCTAACCTCTGGGTCCTGTGAATGTGATTTTTTTTTAAATTCTAGGAAAAAATCATTTTTTAGATTTATTTATTTATTTTAATTAGGTATATATGACAACAGAATGAATTTTGATTCATTGTACACAATTGCAGCACAACTTTTCATTTCTCTGATTGTACAAGATGTAGCGTCACACCATATGTGCAGTCACACGTGTACCAGGGTAATAATGTCCATCTCATTCCACCATCTTTCCTGCCCCCATACTTACTCCCTTCCTCCCTTTGCCCAAAGTTCCTCCATTTTTCCCATGCACTCACCTCCCATTATGTATCAGCAGTCACCTATTGGAGAGAACATTGGCCTTTGTTTTTTGGGGATTGGCTTTTTTATTCTGTTTTAATGTGAAGTAATGTTCCAGTTCCATTGTGTATATATACCACAGTTTCTTTATCCATTCATCTATTTTTTTTAATTTTTTTTTAGTTGTCGATGGACCTTTTTTTTTAATTTATTTATATGCGGTGCTGAGAATCGAACCCAGGACCTCACACATGCTAGACAAGCTCTCTGCCACTGAGCCACCGATCAGCCCTCCATTCATCTATTGAAGGCCATCTAGGTTGCTTCCACAGTTTAGCTATTGTGAAAAGAGCTGCTATAAACATTGATGTGGCTGTGTCCCTGTAGTGTGCTGATTTTAAGTCCTTTGGGTATAGACCAGGGAGTGGGATAGCTGGGTCAAATGGTGGTTCCATTCCAAGATTATGGAAAAATCCTTTTAATGTTTATTCCTTGAAATCTCTTGCACATTCTCAAATGAAAGTCCTCACACAGTTGGCTTTTACAATCCTGCATTATTAGGATAATAATAAAACAAAATACCACAGACTGGGAGGAATAAATAAGAGAAATTAATTTTCTCACAGTCCTGGAGGCCTGAGGTCAAGACCAAGGAGCTGGCAGCTTGGCTTCTCCAGAGGCCTGTCTCCTGGGCTCTCTGGTGGGTGCCTTCTCACTGTGTCTTCACGAGGCCCTTCCTCTGTGCACAAGCATCCCTCGTGTCTCCTCCTCTCCTTACAAGGCTGTAAATGAGATCTTAATTGAAAAGAGGGTCTTTGCAGATATCATCGAGGTAAGATGAGGCCATGCTGATGTAAAGAAGGTCTAACCAGCGATGGATGTCCTTATAAAAAGAGAAAATTGGGGCTGGGGATGTGGCTCAAGCAGTAGTGCACTCGCCTGGCATGTGTGCGGCCCGGGTTCGATCCTCAGCACCACATACAAACAAAGATGTTGTGTCCGCCGAAAACTGAAAAATAAATATTGAAGTTCTCTCTCTCTCTCCTCTCCCTCTCTTTAAAAAAAAATCTAAAAAAAAAGAGAAAATTGAACCCAGAGACTCTCACACGGGGAAGAAAGCCGGGTGAAGACAGAGGCGAGAGTGATCTGATACATCTGTCTATGTGAGCCAAGGAGCACAAAGGACTGCCAGAAGCTACCAGAAGCTAGGAGAGAAGCATAGGATAGACTCTCCCATGGAATCCCAAAGAAAGCCTTGATTTTGCACTTTGGACCTCTGGAACTGTGGGACAATACATTTCTGATATTCTAAGCCATCCACTCTATGCGTCTTTGTTACAGCAGCTCCAGGAAACAAATACAGTAAGGTATCCCTGGGTGGGACAGAAACACGGATTGGATGGCAGCCCACAGGCCCTGTATCTCCCATAGCTCTCAGACCACCTGCTTCCTGCAGTGAGGCCGCCATGACATCTTACCTGGGTCCTCAGTGGTCTCCTGGCAGGTCTGCCTTCTCCAACCTTACACCAAGGGAAGGGGGACCTTAGCTTAAGAATAGTCACATATATTGAGACCCATATCCCTGCCACTGTCCTAAGCAGTTAACTTTGTGTGTAAGGTGCAGGCAGAATCCTAACGAGGATCCTGACCCAGCTTAACTTATTCTTTACAACAGTCCTATGAGATGGGTAGCACTGTAAAACTCATTTTGGACTATGGAGAGACTGCAGCTCAGAGAAGCTGAGTCATCAGCCTAAAGCCAAACAGCTAGAATTTGAACCCAGGTCTAGCTAACTCACAGCCTTTACATAATATTTCAGGGGGAAACCACATTTCAGGGCTTGAACAGAGCAGGCAGAATTCCTAAAAGGGCCAGTGCACCTAACTTCAAACAGTCCTTTCCAATGGAAGAAAAGATATCATCCTCATTTCTCAATGCAGACTCTGAAGTCTGAGATTCACCTCAGGTCCAGTGTGAGTCGGACTGTAGCCCAGAAACACCACTTTCCACCCTTTTCCCTACTAACCATGGCTTAGTCCTTCCTTGGCCTCCCTCAGCCCAGGCAATGAGCAGAGCCTCAGGCTCCTGAGCGCTGGGTGGCTAGGGAGCCGGATCTCCTGGGCTGAGCCAAGGCCAGGCTTGCTTGCTTGCCAGGCAGCATGTTATCAGAACTTTCCCCATGAGCGCAGTGAGAGTTAATGTTTATAAAGTGCTCTGTAGGCACTGATAAAGGGTGTTAAATGGCATTAATAGAACACATTCTGCAGGCCCCACGTCTTGCGGGGCTTGATGGATATGCGTCTCTCATGCACAGTAGGTGGACTCTTTGCTTCATATGAATTGAGCTCATTAATTAGGGTCCTGCCTGCAGTTTATTGTGAAGGATGCGCGGTTATTACTGTAATTAGGACCCTGAGCCAACCCCTAGACTATCTCACCATAAACATATGGGAGGGGACCTGTCTCCTTGAACCTGTTGTGCTCTTAGTTGCTAAATTCAAGTGCATTATCTTGCACAGACAGGCAGCCAGCTTGCTGATTCCCACAATGCTCTTTCTTAGATCACTCCAGTGCAGCACAAGAGTGATTAATGCATTGCTTAATAGTGCTTCCCTGTTTCCAGCCATTAGCACGATTCTGGACCCACATCACCTCTGTACATAATATCCACTCAACAGCTAATAGATTTTTTAAAACAAAATCAAGCGCCTTTACCCCTTCGCCACAAAGGGGCTACTTCCATTAGTCAGAGAACCTGCAGGACCTTCAAAGCAATTTTCTCAAAACTGGTTACACCTTAGAAGCCTCTAGGAAGCATTAAAAAATTCTAATGCCTGGGCCCAAGCCTCAGAAATTCGGATTCATCTGATTTAGTGTAGGAATCAAGAATGGGAGTGTGTGATTGCGGGGGGGGGGGGGGGGGGGCGGGGGGGATCTTTTTTTTTTCTTCCTTTTCAAAAAGGAAGAAACTTTAGAACAGTTTTAAGTCTACAGAAAAATTAAGCAGGGGGTACAGAGAGTACCTATATACCCATTTTCAAATACCATACAGATTTAAAAAAAAAAAAAAACATGTAGTGTTTCAAAAAGTCAAGGCAAGGCTACTCAGTTTTAGTGCCACTATTGGACAATTCCTACACAACTAGAATCCAACAGCCTTTTAAAAAATAATTTCTGATTAAAACACAATCCAAAGGCTCAGATTTTCTCAGTACCTTTCCTTAATGACTATCCCATGCTCAAGAACATGATTGGCATCCACTCCAAAGAAGAGGACCGTGGTCCCCATTGTGGCCTGTGCCTTCAGTCGCATGATGAACGGTCTTATGGGTTATTACAGGTCTTGGGAGGTCCTCTTCCTTGTCAGATTAAAGGGAATATAAATAGAGATAACACAAGCAGTGGCCGTCTAGAGCTCTGTTGGAATGGTTGATGATTTGCCAAGCTTAAGAGAAATTACCATAGTACTTCTAAAAAGGAGTGATTTGAACATTTTAAACATTAGTAAGTACCCTGGAAGGAAAATTAAGCAGAATGAAGGCAGCAATCTATTTGATAAAGAATAGAAAATGTGAAAAAAATGTTTTACAGGACTTAAAAAGGAGCTATACACTTACTGAACGTTTTGGGTCCATAATCATTCATTTAAAAATATGTCTTGAGCACCTACTATGTTCCAAATAATGGGTACTGTGGATGAACACAGGTCAAATAAGCAATATGACTGCTCCGTTTTTTTCCTTAATGGTACTGGGGATTAAACCCAGGAGTACTTTACCACTGAACTATATCCCCAGCCCTTTTTATTTTTTATTTTGAGACAGGGTCTTGCTACATTGCTGAGGCTGGCCTGGAACTTGGGATCCTCCTCCCTCAAGCTTCTGTGTTGCTGGGATTACGGATATGCGTCTGCACCAGCTGATACAGCTGCTCTTACGGGGGCTGTAGTCTGGTTGTGGGTCCAGAGGCCCATGTTTAAAGGGTTGGTCCCCAAAGTGGTGCTCCTGGGAGGTGGTAGAAGCTATGAGAGGTGGGGCCTCATGTGAGGTCTTTAGGTCATTGGAGGCGTGTCCTCAAAGGGAACTCTGGGCCCTTCCTCTCTCTCTCTTTTGCTTCTTGGTCATGAGGTGGGTAGTTTTGCTCCACCATGAGCCTCTGCTGTGACATGCTGCTTTCCCACAGACGCAAAGGGACAAGGCCAAACAATCATAGGCTGCACCTCTGAGACCGTGAGCCAAAATAAGCTTTTCTCTTTATAAGTTGGTTATCTGAGGTTTTTGTCTAGTCATAAGAAGTTGACTAACATGCAGAGTTATATTCTGGCAGCATATGAGAATATACTCTTTCACTTAAAATTACTGCTGGAATTGTCTAACATTAGTCAGGTACCTTTGGAAATGTGAAGTATTATGCAAATTCTAAACAGGAACGACAGTCTGGCCTTGCATCACACCAAAATAAAGATACAAAAGAAACCCCCAAATTCACCATGAAACACCCTTAATTGATAAATTTTGACTTTAGAAAAAAAAATTAGTACTTTATAAGAGCAACCCGAACGTCCATCCACATAAGAACAGGTTAAGTACATTGCTATGCCCTCGTGAAGTGGACTATACCACCCAACATCCAAAATGGGCGAATGTTGGTGGCATCAAAGGTTTGTGGCAAGTCTTCTCAGACATAATATTGAGCAAAAGAAGGAAGACAGAACACAGCATTTATAGACTATTTAAAGGGGGAAGTACTAATCCGTATTGTTTAAGGATACTTTCATATATATAATGAATAACAATGAGCAAAAAAATTAGGATTACAAGAGTCATAATAATACTTATTTCTGGAAAGTGAAAATGGGTACGATTAGAAAGAAGCACACAGGAGTCATTTGGGGTGTTGGTAATATTCACATATGTTCAACCTTATTAGTAGTTATTTAGATATTTCTTTGTAATTTTTGTTATATTACATGTATGTGTTTTATAATGTCTGTGTTGTGTGATTTTCATAATAATTAGTGTAAAAATATACTATAATAATACATACCCCAGAGTCATCAAAAAAAGAAAAATTAGCACTTTAATATTGGTAAGTTACAATAATTGAATTATTGAAGTATAAACTGTAAAATCACAAAAAAATAGAAATGAAATAAAGTTTCTTTAATAAAGTTAACAACTTGAGGACCTGTTATCTCTATTTGAGTTGATAGACACTTATTTTAGAAAATTGCTGGGAAAAGCCAAGTGTGGTGGTGTACCCCTGTAATCCCAGAGACTCAGGAGGCTAAGGCAGGAGGATTACAAGTTTGAGGCCAGCCTCAGCAACTTAGTAAAGCCCTAAGCAATTTAGTGAGACCTTGTCTCAAAATAAAAAATGAAAAAGGTTGAGGAATGTGGCACAGTGGTAAAGTCCCCCTGGATTTAATCCCTAGTACTTAAAGGAAGAAGAGGAGGAGGAGAAGGAGGAGGAGGAGGAGGAGGAGGAGGAGGAGGAGGAGGAGGAGGTAGAAGGGGAAAGAAAAGAAACTTGCTGGGAAGAAGGAAGAAATGGTATCTTTATTTAGTGAAGGGTTCTGATATCTATCGGTTATAGATATGAGGTGTCCCCCAGAAGCTCATGTGTGGGACAATGCAAGAGTTTTCAGAGGTGAAATGGTTAGAATATGAGAGGTGTAACCTAATCTATGGATTAACTGGGTGGTAACAGTAGGCAGCTAGGATGTAGGTGGAGGAAGTAGGTCACTGGGGACATCTCAGCCTTTGGGGTTCATAGTTATTCCTGGTGAGCAGAACTCTTTCTACTTCCTGTGGCCCTGTCCTGAGCTGCTTTCCTCCTCCATGCCCTTCCACCATGATGCTCTGCCTCGCCTCAGGCCCACAGTTACGTGGTTGGCTGGCCTGCGGTGGGCTCAATCTCTGAAACCATGAGCCAAAAAAAAACCTTTTCCTCCTCTAAGTTGTTCTTGTCAGGCTTTTTGGTCACAGCAATGAAAAGCTGACTAAAATGGTGTGTGTGTGGGGGATGTCTCAGAAGCTGCCATTTTGTAGGAGAAATTCCCATTTCAGTCCCCCAGCTCTAATTGCCCCAGTGAACACAGACCAGGAAGATGGCGCCTTGCCCCGTCATTGCCTGGCATGCAGTTTTGAGATCTGGAGGTACCTGCCTCTTGCCTCCCCTAGATTGTACTAGGATCCACCCCAGGGGGCTAGGCCTTCCTATTTTAAAGTAGCTTCAGGGGGACCAAGCCACTGTGTCTTTAAAGGAAGAGAAAGATACACATGATATGCTGTGGATATCTCTGTCCAACTCAGATCCACACTATGTTCTTTCTTGAACCACATCAGAATCTCTTTTAGGGGATCAAAGATGAAGAATTCATAGGGATTAGGTCAAGCAGGAGGCTCAGGGAAAAAGTCCTATTTTCTTAAACCCTGCAGCCACCTCATAAGGAAGTGAAGACAGCCTACTGGAGCAGAGAGGATCTGCCCCAGTAGCACCAATCCATTTGCCACTGCCAGTCGTGTGAGTAAAGCCATCCCCCCAGCTGACTGCGTAGCACACAAAGCACCTGACAGGGTTTAGCTGAGCCATTCCAGAAAAAACTCCCAACTGACCGGGTGAATTGTAAGCTCAATAAAATGGTGTTGTTTTTAGCCACTTTGTTTAAGGGAGGTTGGTTATACTTCTTGGGCAAATTCAGATGGAAGCTCTTGCCTCAACGACAGGTGGTATAATCAGAAGCCACAGCAGTGGTGCATGCCAGGAGTACCAGCCTAGGTGTGAGGGCTGCTTGAACCCAGGAATTCAAGGCCAGCCTGGGCAACATAGCGAGACCCCATCTCACATACATCAATAAGTAGAGAGGAAGAGTACTCAGGAGAAAAGTCTTTTCTAGCATCTATGTCTCTGGGTTTGCAATTTAATAGGATTCATTTGAAGATGTGCTTTGGATGTTGCCTGTGGCTGCACCTGCCCAGCCACACCCCCTGCTCCTCAGGTTCAGACTGCCCTCAAGTCCTGCTTCCACTGCTGTTCATTACCTGTGTGACCCTGAACACACGAGGCCTCAGTCTCTCCAACTATATTAGGGTTCTCCAGAGAAACAGAGCAATTAAGAGAAAGAGAGATAGAGAGATTGTAAAGAATTGGTTCACACATTTGTGGAGCCTAGCAAGTCTCCAATCAGAAAGAAATCATCCAGCAGCTGAGAAATGCAGAGAACTAATTGGGTAGTGTTGAATCTGCGTTGCACAGGACAGCAGGCTGGAAACTCAGGCAGGCTTTCTAGGCTGCAATCTTGAGAATTTTTTCTTCTTTGGCAGACCTCAATCTTTGATTTTAGGGCCTTCAGCTGATTGGATAAGGCCCACACACTCTATGGCGGGCAATCTGCTCTACGCCAACTGTACAGATTTAAATGTTAATTGTATCCACAGAATACCTTCACAGCAACATCCAGTACTGTTTGACCAAATGACTGGGTGCCATAGCTTAGCCACATTGAAACACACACACTAAAATAAACTATCATCATAACATCTGTTAAAGGGAGGTAAGATTTTACTTGCATTATAGACCTGTGATATAACACAGCCATGGAAATGGCTGCTAGCATTAGTCTCCGCCATGGTTATTATTACCCACCTCCTGCAGTTGGGATAGAGGATACCTGTCCATGCCAATGTGGAGAACAAAGGGTTTGGTGGACTCAGGGCAGGCAGGTTGTCTGCGGGGCATTTGGGGTTAGTTTTAAATTGAATGTTTGTTTTCAAAAGAAAAAGAATTTAGAGAGCTCTGATCCTTTAAGACTGTACTATTGCTTTGGAGACCCATCACCTAGCAACAGAAAGATAATGCCGTCTCCCCTCCAACAGGTAAACCTCTGGCTAATCTAATTGAAATTTCAGGCTTCCTGCCACACTCCTGAAAAACTATCACTTTAAAGGGATCAAACCTACAAGCCAAACAAAGTCAGACTTGAATGTGCTCCTTTTCAAATGGTAGGCTAATGAGATTTTCATTGGGAGGAGAGATTTGAAGCCTTACAGCTCATAATTTAAGGAGCTTTGTTCCATCCATTCAGGGAACCTCACAAAAGAGTCTGTGGTGAAATTCCCACCTGACTCCTGTCTGGGGATCAAAGATAAATGTTAAAGCAGAAACAAAGTGTAAATTGTAAGAAAATAAAGAATTATCTAGACTTATCTTTTATCCCTCCCTCCCTCTTCCCAGACTCTCCTCTCCCAGGCTCATTACTGATGCTCTCCACTGCACTTCCCAAACCGCTGCTCAAGTCACGGTTTCCATCCTGCCCTTTCCAGGGCCCCTAATTGGTCTCTCTGATCCCATCCGCCTTCGCACAGCTGGCTGGTTTATTTATGGTAAGCAGCAGCCTTTCTCCACTCCACTTCTCTGCTCAAAAGCTTCAACAGTGACTGTTGCTTTTTTTTTTCCCAACGAAGTTCAAACTCCTTTGTCTGACATTTAAGACCTTCTTGGGATCTGACCTCAAATCTTTTTGAGCTTATTTCCAGCTTTCCTACCCACCAGTTCCAGCCAAAGACAAATTACTTGTCCTCCCAAACATACTGAGTTTTGTTGTTGTTGTTGTTGCTTGTTCGTGGTGCGGAGTTGAACCCAGGAGTGCTCTACCACTGAGCTATAGCCCAGTCCTTGTGCTTTTTCTTGGCTGAGAATTTTCGATCCTCCTGCCTCAGCCTGGGGTTATAAGATGCATCACCGTGCCTGGCTTAACTCTTATTTTTAAAACATCACATTTAATTTGCATTATATTCCCTTTGAATACTCTGCAGCTCCTTTCTCCCCTGTAAATCCTTTGGGGGCAAAATGTATATCATAATCCTACCCAGTCACCCTCCAGCCTGCCTTCCATTTGGTTAGTACCCAAAACATTCTGAATGGGGGGACTCTTTTATTCAAAACCACACTCCGCATGGCCTTCTATGAGCAATCTATTGAAAATGCACCAGCCCCCAGAGACCCCGAATCTCTTTGCTGGGCCTTACTTTCTGTATCACATGATTATGATGGAAGTTACAATGTATACCTACTGTTTTGTGACTTGTTTGGTTCATTGTCTATCTTCCCCGCTAAATACACGCTCAAGAGGACTGAGCCTCTTCTGTGGTTTTGATTTTTGCTGAATCACAGCACTTAAGTCAATGCCTTGTACATGGTGGGCACTCAACAAGTATTTGTGTGGTGGTGCAGGCCTGTGATCCCAGATACTGGGGAGGCTGAGGCAGGAGGATGGCATGTTCGAGATCAGCCTGGAAGCCAGGCAAGGTGGCGCTCGCCTATAATCCCAGCAACTCGGGAAGCCAAGACAGGAGGATCACGAGTTCAAAGCCAGACTCAACAGCGAGGCCCTCAGCAACTCAGTGAGATCCTGTCTCTAAATAAAATACAAAATAGGGCTGGGGATGTGGCTCAGTGGTTGAGTACCCCTGAGTTCAATCCCTATACTGCCACCTCCCCCCCCCCAAAAAAAAAAAAAATCAGCCCAGGTAACTTACCAAGACCCTGTCTTAAACAAATAAATACAAAGCAACAAAACAAACAAATATTGGATGGATGGAATGGATGGATGGATGGATGGATGGATGGATGGATGGATGGATGGATAAGGAACTCTTTTTTGTTTTCCCTGAGTTGCTTCTCTGTCTTAGACCATTCAGGCTGCTATAACAAAATACCACAGACTGAGTAATTTACCATTAATAGAAATGGATTTTGCATAGTTCTGGAAGCTAGGAAGTGCAAGATCCAGGCACTGGCAGGTCCAGCATCTGGTGAAGACTTGCTCTCTGCTTCCAAGATGGTGCCTCACTCCTGCAGCCTCACGTGCAGAAGGTTGAGGTACCCAAGGCTCCATGAGCCTCTTTTATAGGGGCATTAATTCCTTCTGATCATCTCCCAAAGCCTCACCACTTAGCACTATTGCACTGGTGATCAAGTTGCAATATGAATTTTGGGGGACACATTCAAACCATTGCAATCTCTAGTTAGAATGATACTCATTGCCTACTGCTCAAAGTTAAGTTTATAGAGAACAAAAATATTCTTTAGTTTATTTAAAAAAATTGGAATATTTGCCAGATAATTTTTGTTATAATTATTCATTGAAGAAACTTTGACTACGAGTGGACATGTGCAGTGGCTACCTCCAGTGTGTACCATATCTTTGTCTGCTTGCCTTTGGGGCACATGAAAGGATAAGGGCTCTGCAGTTCTTTGAAGTTAGCCATGAATCAGAGCAGAAGTGAACTGTGCCCCTTCCAGATCAAACCATTCAACAGTCAGTGTTCTCACACAGCTTCCCTTAATATTGAGGAAGCCACATGTTCTAGGTGGCAATGAGACAGTGGACCCTCTGTTCAGCCTAGATCCTGAAATGCTGCATGAAAGCCATTTGTTCTAAACCAAGTCACCTGCATCCACAAACAACTTTTGAGCATGAGAAATAAACATGGTGGTGCTCAGCCATGAAATTTACGGGCTGCTCATGGCTACAACATAACTGAGCCATCCCCCCTCAAACAAAATGTTCTCCTATGGACTTTGTGAAAATCCAGAAGGAAGAGAGGCAGAGTTTTGACATGTCCAAACAAACTTACCAATGCAAACTAACCTGTCGGTCTGACATGACAGGTAACTCACTCTGAGTACTCACTGCTTTATTTCAAATGATCACGAAACACCCTCTAATCTTCCTTGATTGTCCCACATTTTATAGATAAGGGAAATTTACTAGACTTCACTAGCTGTGCTTCGTTCACAGAGTACCTTGTTTAGATGTGAGTAAGGGAACCTCACAAATGAAGTTGCTATTGTAATATACACATGTGTTCATGAACATGGTACATGCAAAGAAAGGATCGCTGATGTTTGTCTTTACTAGAAAGTACTAAACTATGCAGAGGCTGGACACTGAAATTCAACTTCCTGTTTTCTTTGATTCTATTTTTTTTCTTTAAAGATCAAGAATGTTTTTCCAATAAGTGACTGTGAATTCTCAGTAACAATGAATTTCTTTTTTTTTATTTTTGGTTGTTCAAAACATTACATAGTTCTTGATATATCATATTTCACACTTTGATTCAAGTGGGTAGTAACAATGAATTTCATTCTCTTTATGTCAGCACCTGGATTGTCTAGTCTCTTCATCTCCTAACCATGATTCTTCCTATCAGTCATATCAGTTATTGAGTTATAATCATTAATTCAGCATCCATCCACTCAGACTACATCATGAGCATTAAAAAATAAATGGCCTTTGCCATTCTAGGGACAATGTTCTCATGCAAAAGTCATTAGGCCAGTCCAGGAGCCACGAGTCCCCCTTCCCCAAGACCAAGGAAGGAGGTTGTGTGAGTTTATCACACATTCTGCCCTTTGAACAAGGAGAAGATAAGTCTTGACCCATGAACCAGATACGATAAATGGATTGACTTTTCAAGGGATAAGTCCATTTCTTGGCTACATTAGCATTAGTTCACTAACCCCTGGAATTCATGAGTCATCTTTGTTCTTAAAACCCTTCTAAACATATCCATTCATTATTGACACCAACCCAGGCTTGATCTAAGAAAACCAAGTGTTTTAAGGTGGTCTGTGCCCTTAGTCTCACAACCTAGTTAGGGGTCATAAGACAGATTTATTTAATGACTGTGTCTTGTGAGGCAGAAATAGAGAAAGAATGGGGAAAATAATTAAATTTTCCATTTCAGAAAAGTTTAGCTCCGTCATGCCTACTACATTCTAAAATGTAATATGTGATTCAGACCAAGAATGGTCGAGACACAGCCAGTGCTCCAGGAATAAAGAGCTGCTGAGCTGGGGATTGGGAGGCAGGGAAGAGAGTACTGAGGAGGTGAGATAAAGAAGGGTAAGACTTCCAGCTGACACAGGGAACCCAGGTGTCCCCTGGGGCCCAGCAGAGAACACCAATGAGTGAAACTAAGTACAGGAGAGAAACAGCAATTCCACACTCCCAGCACGGGGGGTGCCTGCACCACCCATCTGCTGGGCGGGAAGGAGGGGTCAACGTCACTGGTAACACAGACTTTTTGATTCCCCCCCCCCAAAAAAAAAAAAAAGTTAGAAATCCAGATACTGGTAAGAAACAGCCAGATTTTTAGGAATTGGCAACTGAGAGAAACATCATTGCAGGTCAAGTAAAACCAGTGTCCAGATGGGACTGGACGACCCCTGTGCAGCTCTGACACAGATCCACGATGAGCTGGGCAGCTTGAGAGAAGCTCTTTCTTTTCCTCTCGCACTCAACCCTTCACGTTTCAAAGGCCTCTGGTCGTCCTGTTTGCAGAATATGCTTAACCCTGGTTAAGGTGATATTAGATACAGTGCACTTACTTTGCATAATGCCTTAATTTTGAATAGGAAGTTGAAGATTTTTGTCCCCCCTCCACATGATTTCACTCCATCCACAGTAATTGTCCTGAGCCTCTGGCATGCTGGGACAATCTGCTGAACTTAGAGCAAATGGCAGAGGCTGCAATCACACTTCAGGCCTCTGCAGCTGCTCAGGAGGAGGCTGGGCGGGTGGTTGGGGAGGGGGTGGGGGGACTGCAAAACCACTGCTATGAAAAAGCATTCCTCCATACTTCCTTTCTCACACACACACACACACATACACGTAATATATATGATTACCTATATAAGACATATAATTTATGTATATACACACATAAATATATATAGCCATATGCACATAATATTTTTTAAAATTATGTATCTATGTGCATATAGATACATAAATTATATATGGATCTATTTTTATTGTGGGAAATGCACATACAACCTCCATTCCAACTGTTTCTGAGTGCACAATTTATTAGCATGAAGCATATTAATAGTGTTGGGCTACCATCATACCATTTCCAGAACCACCTTTTCATCATTCCAAGCAGGAACTTGGTATCCATTGCACAGCGTCACCCGTGCCCTCCACCCACCCCTGATAACCTCCACTGTCCATCTCTAAGGATGGCCTACTCTTGATATGTATGTGGAATAGCCCTGTATCTGTCCCATATCTGGCCTCTTTCATTTAGCGTGACGCCTCAGGTCACCCATGCTTTAGTGGGTATCCTACTTATTTTGTTGTTCCCTTCTCCCACGTTTCTTTTACCTTGTTCTCTATTTTAGTTGTAAATATATACAAGAAGGATAATATTTTTAGCATGGAGGCTGCCTAATTATACTTCATGCAAAGCTTTAATTCTCTTAAAAGGATCCTGATTATCCAAATCTATGATTTTCAGACAGTCGACATTTGAACCCTTAACTACCTCTTTGACTCTAGGAAAGTTCTTTAACCTTTCTGCGGCTTAGCATCCTTATCTGAAGAGCCGGGATAATAATAATCCTTTGGAATGCTAATGTCCAATGTCACATGTAACCTGCACAGACACAAACAAGGTGGCACCCATTTATTCAGAAAACTTTTAGTAACTTATTTTGGGGACTGGTTATATGATAAAAGGTTATTTATCTATTTAAATATGCAAATACATTTAAATAAGTCCTTGTTATTAACTATAATGAGGAACTGATTGGTGGAAAAGAAACTTACTGAGTGGTAAGAAAACGAGCTGCAGCAAACCTGGCACATTGCCCTGTGAGCTTCACAGTGGCCCCCACCCACAGGAGCCTGGGAGCAGAGTACACCCCACACCACAGGATCACAATGATGGCCCAAAGTAGGGTCCTGGGCAGAAAGATGTGGAAAGAGAAAAGCAAAGAACAGAGGAAGAGAGGGAGGAGGGGAGAACAAAGTGGGAATCGGAGCAGAAAACCATGGAGCCGCTGAGGGCAGCCCCAGAAATCCTGACAAACCTGGGGACCCTGAGCCTACCCTGTTCAAAGGCCAAGCACTATGCAAGGTGATACAGTGGGAGAGAAAGCAGGTAAATAAGGCCCTGTCCCTGGCTATAGGGGGAAAGGCAAGCGAGTGATAAACACAGGAAGAGGAGTCCTTAAGATACCTGTGTACCCTTCTCACGCTGCACAAAACTCAAATCAAAATGGATCGAAGACTTACGAATTAGACCAGAAACTTGACAACTACTCAAAGAAAACATAGGGTCAACACTCCATCATATAGGCCTGGCACAGACTTCCTTAACAAGACTCCCCCAAAGCAAGAAATAAAACCAAGAATCAATAAGTGGGATGCCATCAAACTAAAAGGCTTCTGCACAGCAAAGAAAAGGATTGAGAGCATGAAGAGAGAGCCTACAGGATGAGAGAAAATCTTGGCCAGCTACTTCTCTGATAGGGAATTAATATCCAGAATGTACAAAGAACTCAAAAACATTAACACACACACACACACTCACACACACACACACACACACAATCAAATGGGCAAAAGAACCAAACAGAAACTTCTCAAAAGAATAAATACAAATGGCCAACAGATCTATGAAAAAAATGTCCAACATCTCATTTCTAGCAGTCAGGGAAATGAAAATCAAAACTACACTGAGATTCCATCTCACTCCAGTCAGAACGGCAGTGATGTGAACAACAATAAATGCTTGCAAGGTTGTGGGGAAAGGCACACTCGAATACTGTTGGTGGGACTGCAGACTAGTACAACCACTTTGGAAAGCAGTATGGAGATTCCTCAAAAAACTAAGGAGGGAACCACCATATGACCAGCTATCTCACTCCGTGGTATTTTCCCCCAAAGACCTAAAATTGGCATACTACAGTGATACCACACCTCAAGGTTCTTAGCAGCACAATTCATAATAACTAAATTATAGAATCGACCCAGATGCCCATCAATAGATGAATGGTTTGAGAAACTGTGGTATATCTATACAATGGAGTTCTACTCAGCCATTAAAAAAGAATGAAATTGGGCTGGGAATGTGGCTCAAGCGGTAGCGGCTTGCCTGGCATGCGTGCGGCCCGGGTTCGATCCTCAGCACCACATACCAACAAAGATGTTGTGTGCGCCAAGAACTAAAAAAAAAAATAAATATTAAAAATTCTCTCTCTCTCTCTCTCTCTCTCTCTCTCTCTCTCTCTCTCTCTCTCCTCTCTCACTCTCTCTTTAAAAAAAAAAAAAAAAAAAGAATGAAATTGTGGCATTGGCTGGTAAATGGATGGGAATGGAGAATGTCATGCTGAGTGAAATAAGCCAAACTCAGAAATTCAAAGGTGGAAGGTTTTCTCTCATATGCAGAAGCTAGAGTAAAATAAAGGAAAGGAGGTGAGAAGAATAGGATGATAAAAAGAACCAGTCAAACGTAAATTAATACAGGAGTGAAAGGAAGTCAAGCAGAGTGGAGGATGGAGAATAGGAGAGGAGAGGAAGGACAAAAGAGGGGACCAGGAGCTGAAATTGATTTCCATGCATGTATGAGTTTGTCAGAATGAACCCAACTACTATGGATAACTATGAAGTTCTAATAATTAAAAAAGAAAGAAAAGAAAAAGGGATACCTAGGTGCCACAGAGGAGGGACGACTGGTCCTCTGTCATTGGGTCAGAAAAGCTTCCTAGTGTATGCATGTGACATCTGCGCTAGATTTCAAAAATTGAATGGGAGTTTCCCAGTCAGACCAGACTCACAGCAAGAGAGAGATGGCATGTGGATAAACGCACTCTGGGGCGTTAAAACCCTTCTGACCCTGCTGGCACCTAAAAACAGACTGGAGAGGTAGGTAGGGGGAGTTTCATGAGCATCCCTGGTGTTACTGACAAGTAGGAGCCAAGGAAGGGGCATGCTCAGAATCCGTGGTTTTTGAAAGAACACCTTAGCTTTAGTGAAAATCAGGTGGTAGAGAGACAGCAGGCAGCAGGGACACCAGTCGGAGTGACTGAAACCTTCTGATGAGCATCTAAACCAGGGAGTGGCCATAGGACCTAGAAAAAAGAAATAAAGACAGCGATTCTTTATCAGTCTTTAGGGTGGTTCATGTCACTGGCTGTTAACTGAAGCATTTCGTTTAACTTATGTTATACATTTCAGTTCCTGAAGCATTGCACAGGCTTCATTCTCTTGCTTGATCCCCTGAGTAGTGATGTCAGGAAGAGAAGGTTTTATTGTCCCTGTTTTACACATAAAGAAACTGAGGTTCAGGGACGTGAATTCATTTACCCCATGGCTATATAGTCAGCAAAGCCTATGCAGACCCCAATCTTCCTACTCTGGCCCAGGTATACCCACTCCCCACCCATTTGAACTGCTATCATTCAGCTCAAACACCTTCCCTTTTTATGCCGCCCCAGGAAATGTGAGTGGGTTCCACATGGGGGGTCGTCAGACATGGGAATGAAAATTTTCAAAGAAAGACCACATTTTGACCGACTTTAGAATTCTCAGAGGTATCAATGGAGACACAATGGCCTGGCAACCTAGAAAGAACGCAGGACTGTTTCTAGTGTATCTTTATTTTTCTTATTCATTTATTTAGTTTTTGTGGTACTGGGGATTGAGCTCAGGGGCGCTCTACCACTGAGCTATGTCCCTGACCGTTTTAATTTTTAATTTTGAGACAGAGTCTAAGTTACCCAGGTTGACCTTGAACTGCCTCAGCCTCACCAGTCACCCCCTTCTGGTTTGTTTTTAAGTAAGTGGTCTGTCTACTTGTACACAGACATGACTCTGGCACAGTGAATAAGGGGGACTCATGGGGCCAGGCCGCAGGCCTCTGCCTCCTCCCACGGCCTGGATAAAATTTCTGCATCGGATGGAAAGGCTAACAGCGCCATGACGATCTGTCTCCATCACTGAGAAAACCAAAAAGCATTTGGTGACCTATTTAGGCTTAATTTGCTTTTAGGCTTCTCTGCAGCAGTGGGAGCCCAGAGGTGCGCACTCGCTCAGCCTGTTATCAGGCAGTGACTCTGTCGGGTGCCTCCACTCTCCCATGTCCCAACACAAGCGCCTTCTAAAAGGCCAAGGTCACATCTCCCACCTCTTGCTAAGTACATATTTATTTGTTGCTCCCAGGCTTACTTGTCCAAAAAAATATTTTCCATTCAGGGTTAAATCTGGCTGATTCCACCCATGTCCTTAAGACCGGGTCTCTATTTTACTGCTGTAAAAGGGATTAGTCCTGTAATAATATTTTCCATTTGGAAAGCACTTTGGGCTGAGAGGCCCATTCAAAGCCATGTTGTTGAGGGAAGCTCTTAAAAACCAGCCACTTCATCCCATGGAACTCCTGAAGACAAAGAACAGCCTGTGGACCCACCTGGCAGAGGGAACAGCCCTAAAGAAAGCCAAGTCACCATTTGTTCCCTGAACCGCCCAGAGAGAGGACACCAAAACCTCCAGCTTAGCTGAGGAGGGACTTCAAAGAAAGAGGGGCGAGAGCATTCCTTTCTATCCCTTCCAAGTCAGTGTGGCCTCCTCAGGGGGAATCCGAAGCCCCTCCACTCGGTTTTCCCTCCTGGGTGTTCCTTCGTGGGAACTAGCAGTTTTTCTTTTTTCCTCCTAGAATCCAGGTCAAGACTCCTAGAGACCTTTCAAGGACACCCAATTATCAGCCCCAGAGCTTTCCCCTCAGTGAATCACTAAACTAATGTCCCCCCAGGGAAAGAACCGGCACCTCTGCAGAGCCTGGCCAGCAGCCCTCCCCTTCCCTCCCCCTCCCTGTTCCTCCCCAGCTCCATCCTCGCCCTGGGGCTGAACAGAGTGTCTCAGGCTGTCGGTGTCAATAAAAAGGCCAGCAGCCTGTGAGCCTAAGATGCCACAATCTGCGAATCTGCCAGCACAAGCTGCTCGGCCAGGCCCTTCTAGAAGGGAGGAGTCCTTCTGACTGGTGTTTTCGGCTGGGCTTACTCTCCATCTATCACCAGTTCTTGTTTGCCAGCCCCAAGCAGATCATTTATATGTGCCCAGAATCCCTGGGTAATGGGCATGCTGTAAAAATAAATGGAATAAATAAATTAGTTCCTGAGAGTCTCAAATAAATCCAGTTGAATTAGACGTTTCTAAAGTCACTCAGTCTTGAAGAGTAAAGTGGAGATGGTAATGAAATGAGAAACGGGCTTTTTAGTTGAGGGAAAGTAAGAAGGGGGGGCGGGAAACGCACTCAAAAGACATGAAAAATTCAAGAAAGAGAGTCATATTTGCACAGAGAACTGGCTTTGTTGTTCTTGAGGCTTTGTCTCCCCACTGCCTTTTTCTGAAGCCTCACTTCAGCCTCTGTTCCCAGAACCTCCGTTGAGATTTGAAAGCAGGTCCTTTCAAGTGGAGTCAGTGAGTTTGCTACTTGATAAATACTATTTACTCTGTATATGCCCAAAGAGAACGGAAGGCTGTTTCCCTCCCAGTATGGCCCCCCAGGGGCTGGGCAGTGCCTCGAGGGTACAGCACTGCTGGAGGGCATGCACAAGGCCCTGGGATCTACCCCAGCACCACAAAAAAAAAAAAAAAAAATCACATAAAAAGAAACGTTATGCCTCAGAAAGCAGCGAGCAGCCCCGATTCACATCATTATTGCCTTTCCTATTGTGAGGGTCATTAAATTTGAACAACGAAGTTCTACTCAGGTTAGACACATGGACTACAAATATGTGCACATGCATCACACACACACACACACACACACACACACACAATGTCATGTAGCAATCCTTGTTGAGACCTCACACTTACCAGGCACTGTCCCAAGTCTTCCTTCCTGCCAGTCTGCCTGCCTGCTTTCTTCCTTCCTTGCATTTTGTGCTGGGGATTAAACCCAGGGCCTCACAGATGCTAAGCACTTGCTCTACCACTGAGCTATACCCCACCTTAATTCTTTATCTGCATTAACTTTTTTAATCCTCACAACAACCCTATAAATCAGGTTCCACTATAATAGGAGGAAACTGCTAGTTTCCTAGATTTTTTATAGAGGTCATCTGATAGAATTGGTTTACTTAAGAAGTACGTAAAGAAGGTTTAAAACACACAGGTGAGTTCTATTTAAAGTGGACATGTGGCATCTGTCTCTACAAGTTTATATATTCAAGTTGGCCTAAGTCACGTTTTCCTCTTTTAGAACTGAGAATTTACGATGATCACCTTGTAATTTGGGTCATTTGATACTCTGGCATATACGGTATTCACTGAGCACCACTAGTTTGGAAGACGGTGTTGGCAATTATTAGGGAAACCAATGAGGTGTAGCTGATCTTACTTCTGATCCAGCTTCAGGAAGGACAACATGCATGCTCATACTTCTATCCTGAACCCCCTGGCAGAGTGAGACTAGGGTGTGGACAGCGGGCTTCTCAGAGGTTGAGCTCCCCTCTAGATTTCCACCCTGGGTACCTTACCTGCTTCACCCTAGTCCAGGCCCTGTCTCCTCCCTCCCTCCCCACCCCACACAAACCATAATTAACATAACAGGATGGAGTGTGGTCGTGTGTTCAAATCTATGGATTCTGGGAAATGCACACCTGTGGGTGGTCAAAGCCAGAGGGTCGGCAGAACTTGACATCAGTTAATTCTGATTAACAGGCAGAGTTGCCCAGCTGATCAGCCTTGGGTATGAACATTTTGAGAAAAGGATATGACTTTATTGCAAGAAGACAGCTGAACAGGAACAGCTCATTAAAATGGGTTTGATGGGCAGGAAGGAGAAAGTGAGCTACTCTCCACAGCAAAAGCAGGACTCTAAGTGCAAAAAAATGATGAGACCTGCAAAGAGAGTCCCAACCAAGCCTCATACTCCAAAACTGTCAGTGCACTGGGAGCCTGAAGTCCCTGAATGAGCTCAGCAGACAACTCAGACTCATTGAGCAGCAGCCTTTGGGGTGCAATGGTGAGTGCAAAGTGCGGTCCAATGCAGTCTGTCGGGGACAGATGCCAGGCAGGAAGGACAGCAGGTCCTCCTGAGAGTGGCACCTAGCTCCACACGTCTTGCAGGAAGACTTCCCTGTCTAACCCCACAATCACTAACTCTGTGGCACTCCAACATTGACATATTCAGTCTGTCCCATTTTTTTTCAAGCAAAACACCATTTTTCCATTTTATGTAAACAGAAGTCATCCTGAAATTAATAGCCATCTCCATACAGATCAAAACCACCAGCCACTTTCTCTGTAAAAGGCTAGTGGATCTGGGCTGACACTTCAGAAGGCACAATCATTTCCCTTTGGAGTGAATTTTATCTTTCCCAAGATTGAGGGATGGATGGTATGGAATGAAATTGGGACCATTTCTTGGTTTTCCGACATAAAGTTAAGAAGGAGGTATGCAGGCTGGGGTTGTGGCTCAGTGGTAGAGTGCTCGCTTAGCATGCATGAGGCACTGGGTTCGATCCCCAGAACCACATAAAAATAAAGATACTGTGTCCACCTAAAACTAAAAAAATTTTTTTAAAAAGGAGGTATGCCCTGGATGGTGGGGTGGGGCTGACATTTAAGAAGGTACTTAACCAACACACTGTGAGAGATTACATCCTTAAAACACATAAAAACGGACAGGTTCAAAGTAATTTACATTTCAGACCATAATGTGTGTGTGTGTGTGTGTGTGTGTGTGTGTGTGTGTGTGTGAGAGAGAGAGAGAGAGAGAGAGAGAGAGTGTTTTTCATAAACTGGTATAAAAATGGATTGGAATTTATAGAAGCATAGACAGTCCTTATATTGCCCATATATTGCCCATATTTGAAAGTAAATATTACAACTATTGATTTCATTCTGTGAAATTTATTCCTATTAAAATGAAATAGAGGGTGGAGTTGTAGCTCAGTGGTGGAGTACTAGCCTAGCATGTGTGAGGCACTGGCTTCAATTCTCAGCACCACATAAAAACAAATAAAGGTATTGTGTCCATCTACAGCAAAAAAGAAAGAAACAAATAGAAAATTTATTTATTTTAAATGTATGTGTCTTGTTTATGTTCATAAGTTCCTTTTTGTTCACCTAATCCTCTGGGCAGTGGTTCTGAAGTATGGCTCTCTGCTCACTGGGGTGGAGGTGGGGGCTAAAGGTTCTGCCTAATGGACTGCCCACCAAAAACTTTTTCTTAAATGCCTGAATGAGATCAACCCATTAATAATTGCCTTCATGTTTTGCTAAATTTGGCACTTTTAAAATCAAATTAGTGCTTTTAAAAAATATTTATGGAGTATAGAGATGGCTCTAATTCAGTATTTTACTAATTCATAGCTTTAGTGACATTGCAAGAATTCTCCTGCACAAGTGCATATGCAAATAGTTGACATTCCCACCATTTGGGGAAAGATACTTATTAGTAGTACTGCTTTGAATTGATCGTGTTTTTTAATTGCTGTTCTTCTGGCTGCTTAATAACAAATTATTGTTGCTTTTGCTCATCATAATCAATTTAGTTTGTTATGGGTTGTTTTTAACCCCACAATATGTAGTAATGAATATTTATGAATTTTTAGGCTATAATTTTCCAAAACTAGACTCTGATATGCATGCAATGTGTTCAAGTGTGAATCATCCATACCCTTATTGCTAAAGCAGATGTATGTATATTCCCCCCATAATTTTCTTATGTGACAACACTTCTTTGGTAATTCATGCAATGCACGACTTTAACTTGCAAATTACTTACAAGATACCATCAAGGTAAATCAAATGCAATTATTCGGTTATTTTATATTTACATGATATTGTTTTGGAATCAAAAAAGCAAACATGAGCTAATGGTTTAATCCTACTCCCCCCAAAAGAAAATGTACGTTTTTTGTTGTTGTTGTTTTCTTTTGTTTGGGGCAAGGCTTTTATGATTGCTTCAGCACAAAAATAAATGGGGAAAAACTGAATAATCATCATTAAACGTCAAGATTCTCCCAACTAAGTTTTAATAGATGTTAATTGACATTCTGAAAATGGTGGATTTTTCTACTTAAATAAATTGAGAGAAAGCAATGTTTATTATGTTCCCTTTCTAGAGATTTGCCAGGCCTTTAGTATATTGTAATTTTTTTTTTTTTTTTTGGTTTGTTTAATGTTCAATGCTGGGGATCAAACTCAGGGCCTTGCACATATTATACAAGCATTCTACCACACAGCTACATCTTTAGGCCCCCATGATGGTTAATTTTATATGATAATTTGGTTAAATACTGGTCTGAAATGCTGTAAAGATATTTTCTAAATGTAATTAACATTTAAATCAGTAGAATTTGAGTGAAGAAAATCGCATTTGGCAGTGTGGGTGAGTCTCATCTAACTAGTCGAAAGCCTTAAGAAGAAGACAAACTGATTTCCCTTAAGGAAGAGAATTCTTCCTTCCGGGAGACTAGAAGAATTTGAACTCCACCTGCAACGTCATCTTTTCCTTGAGTCTCCAGCTTGCTGACTTATGGCGATTCTGGACTTACACCTCCACAATTTCACAAACCAATTCCTTAAAATCTTACCCACCCCCGTTTTCTCCCTCTCTCTCCTCACACACCTGCCCACTGTTTTCTCTAGAGAACACTAGTTAATATACAAAATTAAAGACTCTGCAAAATTCTATAATTTAAAAAACTGTTCAACCCAGTATTTCCCCAGTTTATTTAACCACAAAACACTTTTTTATATAATATGTTACCTCAAAACAGCTTGGAAAGGTGCTGTACCTTCAAGATTTATCCGTAGCCCACGTCAGCAATATTGGACCCTGAGTCTGTTTTATTCAGAAACTAAGAGCACAAGTTTCCACACATTCTTTTCTTCTGTTCAGGACATGGTCAGAAAGACATAAGATCGTGTTATATAAGGCAAAATGACCGTTGTAGAGCCGGTTGCACAGGCAGTTATGCCTTATGATATAGTATCTCCCTGTGAAATAGCCCCCATGGCTGCGCTTCAGTAAAACTTTTTTTTTTTTTTTTTTTTTTTTTATGGATGCCTCAATCTGTTTGGGCTACTATAACAAAATACCACAAACTAGGTGGCTTATAAACAAAACATCTGTTTCTCTCAGTTCTGGATGCTGAGAAGCTTAAGATCAAGGTGCTGGGAGATTCAGTCTCTGGCGAGGGCCGGTCCTGGTTCACAGATGGCACCTTCTCAGTAGCATCCCAACATAGTGGAAGAGGGTGAGGCAGCTTGCAGGGCCCACTGTATAAGGGCACGAATCCAAGATCTGATCAAAATGTAAACTGGGGGCAGAAGCAAACACTCAGACCAGAGTGACAGGTACTTTTGGGGACTCCGAGCAATGGTGAAACCACTTCAATGGCGCATCATTTGCACAAGACAAAGTATGAATGAGGGGAAGCCTAACAGGAGAAGCAGACAGCACATGCCTTCTCTCATTTTCCCTCTTGAACATGTTTCCAGAAACAGTCCTAACCCCAACTCACCCTGCAGGTCTTATCCTAGAAGCCACTTCCTCCAGAAATTCTTTTCTGATTATACTCCTTACCCGAACCAGGGGAGCGGGCCCTCTTCCCCGTGCATGCATTGAAATGCTTCATAGCTCTGTGCAGGGATGAAAACCTGTTTATTGTCACCGATGGCCTGCATTTCCTGCGAGACTCTAAGGCCTCCATGAATCGCTCAGAACATAGTACTCCAAATGTGACCCTGTGGCATACTGAGGGTTCTGGAACCAAGGGAAGCTGAAGAAACAGCAGGAGCAGGAGGGTGTCTTGCTCTTCTCCCACCCACTCTCCTGCAGCCAGCCATGGAAACAGTCCCCTCGTCCTCTTCCATGAAGTGGGCCATAAAACCTAGGAAGGTCACGTTGACCTTTGCCCTGCATTCTGAAGAGCCTTCTGTGACAGGGTCCCAGCCTATACCTACCACACAGGTCTCCAGGAGGGATCTAAACAGAACGTGCTGTGTTTTCCTGTTACCACCAGTGCTTTCCCTTCTCTCCTACAATCACACTTGTGCACGACTCCCCGTCAGCACCGAGGTTTTCCCTGGGTCCCTGGGCTCTCATTCACACCCCCTCCAACCCTGGGATGGGACCCAGGGCTCCGCACATGCTCCACCGCTGAATGACACCCAGCCCTGCGTCTTCATTTCTGCTGTGTCCCCTAAAACTAGTATTACAGAACTTTGCTATGTTCTTCTCATTAATCCACCTTTTATTACAGGAGTCACAGCCTTGAACCTTGTGAAGGGGGGTAAGTTAGTACTTTCTGTCCCCTGCATGGGGAGGGACCATTGCTGTCTTGAACAAGATACACTCTGCATTCCTAGTGCCGGTGATGAATGGGGGACTCAGGGTGAAGAACAAAAGGATCAAAGGGTGCTTCCTTCTAATTTTCTTCATGATTCCATTTCAACAATCCTCTCTTTGGAGCCAAATCAGAGTGCTTTCCTTATTCTGATCTATCTCTCTCTCTCTCTCTCTCTCTCTCAAGATCTTTACCCTTTTAAACTTAAAAATCTATGCCAAGAGCTTGTGAAATGCTCGTGTGTGTACATAAACGGATATGCACACACACGCATGCGCGCACACAATAACACATCTCTATATTCATTGCTTCAAATAAAGGTAATCAAAACAAATGATCCTGTGCTCAGCAGAATGGAGCGAGGAAAGATGGGGATACGGGGAGCAAGCAGTTTTCTAGGGGAGTGAGAGAGATCTAATCCAATTATAGCTGTATCATTTTCTGGGTCAAAGAGAATTGTGCTAAAGTTTCGAACCTATAAAAAGCCGTAATTCCATAACTGGTCCCTTTTCCCCCATCAGCCACTCGCCCAGCCTAACGTCACACAGCCAGAACAATCACTGGAATGAAAGCCTGAAGAATGCGTTGGCAGACAGACAAGCTTTTGTTCAGGAAACCTGTCCTAGTACTTGGAGCGTGTGACATGTATGAATGGAGGGCAGGGGTGGCTTGCAATGACTGCAGGACCTGGTGACACTCTCTACCCCCTGTTCCCCTGCCCAACCTTTCACGACTGCCAGGTGTTCCTCCTCTGCAGGGCGGGGCCTGGATGGAAGGGTTCTAGAGCTGGCACTCCCCTGCCTTCCAACCCGACATCTAGATGCAGAAATCTGTGCCACCCAGTAGTGTCATTTGAAGAGGTTGCCAATGTGGGCATCTCCAGGCAGGATGCACCTTCGGGGCTCCTCGTGACCCCTAGGCCTTCATCCTGTCCTCATCAACTACCAGCAAGCTCTAGATGAGACCAGATGCACCATCTGTTCCTAGTTTGGGGAGCTGATCCAGGCATTTACCTGCCCTAAACAGCCTCTGCCTTCTTCAGGTTGATGTCTCTGGCTGAGAGAAAAGTTCAAGTGGGAGCAGTAGATGCAAGAGGGGGGACCCTTACCTACCCCGTCCCATGATGGTCCACCAGGAATATGCAAAATAAATTTCACACTTTCAAAATCTAGAATTCCTAACACAAAGTTTGCTTTTTTAGTACAAGAAGTGGGTGCTGAATCACAGGGACACCTCAGTTTTAAAACGATGGGGACAATTCAAAACTTTTCCAGTCAGAGCCAGAGCATGTTTATACCAGCACCCAGGAATATCAGATCATTGATAACCCCTTAATGAGGATGAGATGACCTGTTCAACCAAATTGAAATCTGTTACTGTGATCAGTTATTTAATTTTTTAAAAATCTTTTTTGGCGCTGATGGGATGAAATCCAGGGTCTCACACACAGCAGGCAAGTGCTCCACCACTGAGCCACACCCCAGCTCTGACAAGATGCTTTTTACCAGAGCTCCCAGCCCAGCACAGTAGTACAGGTGAATAATCCCAACAACTCAGGAGGCTGAGACAGGAGGGCTCAAGTCAGCCTCAGCAACCTAACAAGGCCCTAAGCAAATTAGCCAGGCTCTGCCTCAAAATAAGAAAAGGCTGGGCCAGCAGCTCAGGAGGCTGAGACAGGAGGATTTTGAGTTCAAAGCTCAGCAAAATCAAGGCTCTAAGCAACTCAGTGAGACCCTGTCCCTAAATAACATATAAAATAGGGCTGGGGATGTGGCTCAGTGGTCAAGTGCCCCTGAGTTCAATCCCAGTACCCCCCCACACACCAAAGGCTAGGATGTGGTTCAATAACGAAACACCTTGGGTTCTTTCCCCAATACTAAAAAAGAACTCCCCAAACACCCTCTGTCCTATTGATGAAAACATTTAAGGAAGGATCTTTCTAGACTCAGAGCTAAGAGATGCATGAAGTTGTCTTATACACAGCCCAATGGGAGGTCCACCTGAGGCCGAGGCATGCTGTGTCATTTCTCAACAGTGGAAGATGAAGGGGGGGCCACCAGGAACCACGAGAACCCGGGCTGCTAAAACAAGCTTTGGTTTATTCATTACAAACTCTTAAGCTTCTGGGAGGAAGTCACCTCCGCTTGAAATCCTCAGCTCAGGAGTCCCTTGTTGCTCTATTACCCACATTTATTAAAATTCTTCAAGTAATTGATGATAAAAACCCCAGCCAACTGTGTGTGTGTGTGTGCGCGCGCGCGCGTGTGTGTTGGGGGGCGGGGATGGGGAGAGAAGGAAGAGAGCTGCAGAGACAGACAGACAAAAAGGTAGGGGAAAAACAATGAGTGAGTCTATTTGAAATCATTTTGAATTTTAATCATAGCAAATGTGTTTTAACAGTAGTCATAAAATCAACATTACCACATATACAAAGGACAAGACACCAGTTTGGCATACAAAAATACCATATATTAAAATTGGATTCATTGGAAAAACTCAGGACTGGCTAAGACACCATCTATAACAGAGAGCAAGCAAGAATGCTTTTAAGACATTCAGATTTATAAACAGCAGCTTGATATCCCCTTTACGAAGTCAATATTTGGCAACATTTGGACAATATTTTCTACGTGGCCCAGCAGCTCATTTATCTGTAGGGCGATTTGGCCCCTTAAAAGAAAAGCTCCTAAAATAAATAATCCACATAATTGTAAATAAAACATGTCAAGGACTGGTTAACAGCCTCCGGGCAGCATTAATCTAGCCATTTGTTACCCAGGGGTTCAGGGAACCCACCAGCAGAGCTCTCAGAAGGGAAGGTACCCTGGGCAGCAGTGTGACCACCCAGATGGAAACCAACTTCCACACCTGTGACTGTCAAGTGAGACAAACACGGACAAGTGGCAGAAGGAATAAATATAATAAATGACAACCACCAGAACAGAAACCAAAACAGTCTTCAACCAACTTTCCCAGCAGTAGTAAGATTCTCCAGGAGGTTAAGTTACTCTCGGAAGTAAGATACTCAGGTCAGTGTAGAGCCACAGACTAAGCAATACCTTCCACAGTTCAGAAGATTTGAGTTTGCACAGAATCAGCCACCAAGTCTAGAGCAGACCTGTACTGTCCAGAGCACTGACCACCCAACCTGAGAGTATTGTAGAGGATGACGGGAAAAATGGGGCCTCCCTGGAGCCTCCCATCAGCTGATCATGGGTTCATCTTCAACTAAAGAGAGCGGCAGAGACAGAGAGACCAAAAGATAGGAGGGAAAAAAACCCTGGAGTCCACGCTATAATGGCAGCTTGGGCTTGACCAAGTTATCCCAGTTGTCCTAAGCTGGTCTCTGTCACGACTGACCTTCAGTGCCCATTTCTTGTTTTGCAGTTATCTGTATTGACAGATTTTCCCTCCTTTTTAAAGTATTTTCTCCCTCCCTGAGCATATCTACCTATCCCTCCATACAGACCCAAGGCCTTCTCTACCTCGCCCAAGGAGGGTCCACTAAACAGCTGGGTTCTCTCCCAGCCAATCCAGCACAGTGTAAGATCACAGCAACTGTCCCCTCACTACTTAGAGATATATCAACTTCTCCGGTAGGGGGCATTTGTCACATCTCTCCCTTTTTACATCCCATGCTCTCTCTCTACCATACTCAACCACCTCCTTCTGGATTCTCAAAAAGTAAAAGTCAAATAGAAAACTAAACATCCCTCTTGTTAGATTAACCCAATAACACACACCTCGGGGAGATTACAGACTTTCCCATGGACTCCTCGCCACACGTCTCATGGTGATGAATTCAGAACAGTGGTTTGGAAGAACAGGGACAGATAAAAAGAAAAAAATTCCTGCAAAAACAAAGAACAGGCATACCGTGGGAGATCTCAGGAAGCCCCTCGGTACTTGGCTATAATTATTGATTGTCCCTAAAAGTATCATAATATGAATGGTATCAAAACCCTTAGATTAGAATAAAATTCAGTGAACAGGTGTTTTCAAGCACCACTACATCATAAGTAAGATTTACACAGTGGGATATCCCAGGCAGTTGACTCCAGAAAAATCAAAAGATCATTGGCCAGACAGAGCGAGGAAACTTGTGCAGAAATGGGAGCCACACTGTAGAAGTTCAAGAGCAATGGTGCGCCGTCCTGACCCCTCGTCCTGACCCCTCAAGCAGAGCCAAACGTAAGCTCTCTAAGGGACAGAAATTAAAATGCCCCACTTGCTTATGTCCCTCAGTGATCAATGGCTTTCCAACAAAATAAACGTAGTAGAACACAACTTTTCAAATATTCTAAGAAGTCTGAAGAGCTTACTCCCAAAGGTAATTGGTTTGACATGAGTGCCGCTGATAGCAATTGTTAAGAAATTAACATCTAAATTCAATACTGTACAATTCACGAATTGGGAAAAATGACTAAGAGTGGTTTTTACTTTATCTCCAATCACAGCTAAACTGTGTATTTGTGTGTGTGTGTAGCAAAATCCAGCAACTGATCATCATTGCTCTTAAAACAGATTGTTTTCAAAAGAGTCAGGAATTAATTTGGTGACCTCATTCTATGGAATTTCTGGTTTGGTAAGGATTATCTTGTGGGTGTTGTTTTACTGAGAATGGTGGAAATGTCAAGGAATGGATTCTCCACTGAGGTCAAGGATGACAGATAGATTGGCTGACACTACTGTGTGGGAACAAAATGCTGTCTAGTTAGCAGCATCATTTCTCTAAGCAAAGATGGAAATCATAGTCTTTTGTGTGTCATTCCTCACCCAACAATGACCTTTGGGCTCCCAACTTAAAAGTGTAGAGAATAACTACATTTTGACAAAAATTTAAAAACAAAATTCTAGAGCTGAAAAAAAAAAGTCTTGCCCACTGGCAAGTTCTAGAATAAAAAAAATATTTTTTTTCCTACATTAAAGCAAATGCATTTGACTTGCATTACATTTTGCACACAATGAAAATCCAACTAACCAATTTTAACAGATTTTCTTTTTCTTTTTTAATTTTTGGTGGTACTGGACATTGAACCAGGAGTACTCTGGCACTGAGCCACGCCCCAGCTCTTTTCATCTTTGAGATGGAGCCTCCCAGAGTTGTTCAGGGTGGCCTTGAATTTGCAATCATCTGCCTTAGCCTCCCAGGCAGCTGGAATTATAGGCAAGCACCACAGTGCCTGGCTATGGCACAGATTTTCAAATAAAGGAATGGAAACTCTTCAAATCAAAATCTGGACCAGAATAATAGCAGGCTACCAGTAAAAGTCTGATCTTTATATGAAAATATATCTCAAACTGAATTTTCTGTTTCCTTTGACTCACTTTAAAAGCAATTCTAGGGTTAGGGATGTAGTTCAGTGGTGCAGGGCCTGATCCTGGGTTCAATCCCCAGCACCACAAAGAAAAAAGGAAAAAAAAAAAAAAAACAATCAATTCTAGTAGCTTTAATAATCTTCCAGTCTTTAAATTCTGTTGGGCAATGTTTTGTTTTTTTTTACCCTAAAATAGATTTTTAAAAAGTGACTTTGTGCGAAGCTTCAAATCTTAAATTCTTTTAGTGATAGCTAAAGCAAGAGACACTAAAACACTGCCAAATCCCACTCTAAAAATAGTACCTGCGTTTTCGTCTGGCATTTGACAAATGATGCCTACATATGCCATACCAAGTACAATGATAAGCTGGCAGACTTCAAGGGCAACAAAACCATTCTGAACACCAAAAACACACTTGCTCTTAGATCTCACACCTGACGAATGCAGCAATGAAGTGTGGGTAAGATACTGAAAGTGAAGAAGGATTTCATTAGGCTTATTTTTTCCTGTAACATTTACTCTTTGGCCACAAGACCCTAAACACAATTTCACAGGACAGATCATGCACAGCTTGCAAGTCAAACGTTTTTACAGCTACTGTCTAACTACTATTTTTGGACAATAGATTCACATGCAGCTAATGGTCCCAGAAAAAGGGGCTTAATAAAACACTCTTTAAGCTTCACTGATGATTCCTTGGTCCAAAATATCTAATAACCCCAAAGGGCAACCAATGAGTTCTCACTGTTATACTTGGGATGACACACTTCTTAAGCCCAGAAAGGATTTTATTTTTATTTTTTTGCCAAATGCTTGTTACTAGCCCACAAATTCTCTCTAGTCTGTTAGGAACACCTTGATGCCATGAGCCAATATGGTAGCCACTAGTCACATGGGGCTCTACTTTAAATTGTTTAAAATTAAATAAAATTTAAAGATATGTTCTTTAGTCGTATTATCCCCATTTGAATTGTCTAACAGTCATTGTGGAGAGTGGCTATTTTACTGGACAGCACCCATTATGGAACATTTCCATCATTCCAGAATGTTCCACAGAATGGCACTGATCTAGAAAACTGTAAGGGCTACACCAGTGCACAGCTGAAACTCCAAGAGGCCACTCTGTAAGCCACGCACAATATTAAACTTACTTTTTAAAAGAAAATACCTTAGAGCCTTCTGATCAAAAAATGTGATTGGAACTCAGAACCAATTTGCCTTTGCATCAAAATTTGTGCCCCAAGTAATTATACAAAATTTTTTCAAAGATAATGCTTTTTGGTGGCATACTTAACTCTACTAAACATATTAAAGCATTCTCTTGCTTATGTCAAGATCATTAATAAAGATGAAAATACATGCTGCTTATAGTTTTACTATTTACACAACATTCATTGTTCTTTACACATGGGGGTGGACCAATGTTCTGCAATTTTAAAATCTCAGATAATATGGTCAGATAGTTTCTTTTAAATGTCTATCCTCTTCCCTAACCCTAACCTTTTTTTGTTTTCCAGAGAGGTAGCTAACTAAAATGAAGAAACAAACTATAAACCAACACTTTTAAAGCAGTAGTTGAGATAATAAAGGGTCTCGATCAGCCCCGACTAGAAGCTCAGCCAGATAGACACGGCAATGGATCTAGAAAGAAGCAAGAGGGACAGCAATGCACAGTTCTCATTCCCCTTTGCTGCAGAATTACAAGTCTCCACACTCCTCTCTGAGCCGCCCTGGGCTCATCTACAAAACGAAACCATCACCATCGGAGGCTGTTTTCAGTTCTTCCTGGGCTTTCCAGTTGTGACATTTCACTCGTATGCAACTATGAATTCCAGCCTCTGTGTCCTGGGCTTTTGTCACAAGGGGTGTATAAGTTGTTAGTGTTGTGGGTAAATTCCAGAAGTGACCAGAGTAATGGCTTGCCAGATAACATCAAAACATCATTAAGCCTGGAAAAATTCTATCTGGTAGGCTAAGACATCTCTTTGCCTTTCTCCTCCCTGTCCCCCACTTATGAGTGTGTGCACGTGCGTGTGTGCGCACGCACACACACACACACACACACACACTCAAAAGCACATCCTAATAAGAAGGTGTGCAACCTGCAAGCAGAATCCATTTAAACAATTTAAATAATGTTCTACCTACATCAGTAAGATTTACACAAAAAAAATTCCGATTTAGGTGATTATTGTTAAGTTTTAAGGTCAAGAATCTACCAGAGAGCTGATTAATTTTGCACTGCTTAATTGCAGTTCTAGCACAGGATTGTTTGTAAGTAAAAGTTCTGTGGACATTTTTACTTTACAGCTTTGCACTAAGAAACACAGGACACTATCACCACACACATTAGTGTCTATATATAACCTACTAAACAAGTAGAACTCTATCACATACTACACTACAGGTCAGTCATTTCATACTGTACATAAATGTATGCAGATATCGCTCAAAAATTAATTTGAATATGACATGGCTTAAAATTACAAAGGTAAAGTCCATTTTAAATGCAGCATTTTAAACGCAACATTTCTGTCATTTTTTTTTCCTCCAAGAGAAATAGAAATTAGGTCAGACATGCATTACAGCAGCCTGGGAGTTTGAGAAATTGACACTAACCCAACAGTATTTTATGTTATGTAATAGAGGATAGTATTCAGCTAATATGATACCTAAATTATTAATACAAAATAAATCCTAGATTATTTGTTGTATAATGCCCAATAGCTTGTACAATAAAATGGCATTTTAACCTAATTTCTAGTTTGAGCTTTCAAATACATTTTCTAAAGGTCTTATGACAAATTTGAAAGATCTGAAAAGACCAGAGTTCCTATTTTTATATTGAATTCTCATGCCAATTAGGTGTTAGCTTTGTATTCTAGTTATAAATTTTTGTTTTATTTCACATGAACTCCATCACTTTAGTATGCATATTTTGTGCTGCTTGAAGATAATAGTTAGCATATAAATAAATAAAGTTGTCTTGATCTTACAGGGCTACTTTCTAGCCTTCCTTTTTGGAACCAGTCATTGCTTTTCTGTCCCTATTTCTCCCCACCCCTACCCTTCCCATCATTTTCTGGGAGTCATTTATACCTAAAAACATATATTTGAGTGGAGTTCTTGACACATACCACCACTTGCTTCCTGAATTCCATAAAAGGAATTACAAGAGAACTATAATGTTTACAGCTATTTCTACATGCACACAAACCCAGAGATGAGAATTTATTATTTAATCCAGCAGTTCTTTCTTTTAGAACATTTATAAGCCATTACACATTTAAGAACACTTACATTAGGAATGTGAATAGTAAGTCTTCCTTGCCATTTCTCTCAATAAAAACATATTTTGAAATACAGAAGATTTTCTTGCTTACACCAACAAGAGGAAACTGGAATTCAAAAAGGTCTAATGCTCAAGGAACAGCATCTTTCAAAAAAATAATTGTGGACTGCCTTTTGAAATGCCCATCAGTTTTGCCATTGCTAACAACAAGTGTGGCTTTTATAATACTCCAGAACTAGGAGAAAAGTCAAACTTTCATTACTCTCCATTTGTGCCTTAAAAAATACAGGACTTAAACACAGAGCAGAGGGGTGAGTACTGGGGTGTCGCATAGGGGACGTCTCATTGGGAGGATCGAGGTGCCCACCGTTTCAGATACTTGACTTCTTCATGCCCACGAGGTCTTAATCCTGGGGTTCTTCTGAAAAGACTCAAAAGCCTGAGGTAAATCAAATCACACACACACATGTATACACACAAGTACACAATATTTACATTTTAAATTCTTATTTTGTGAGATGGCTTGAGAAAAACTGGCATACGGGTTTCCTGCGGGATTAGGCATTTCTCATTATTTCTTGGTTTATTGCTTCCCTGTCGGGCTTCCAGCTTAATAAACACGTAGCAAGCTCTAATCACCAGTGAAGAAAAATGAAGGTACCTGACAAAACACAACACACTGGAGACACTTGTTCAAATATTTTCTCCAAAAAAAAACACGACTGTCCATTTCACTTATTTTGATTTGGGGTTCCATTATATATATATATATATATATATATATATATATATATATATATATATAAATCTTAGCAACTAAATGAAGACTGGGTTCCATTAAAAAAAAAAAAAGCAAAGAAGCCTGCAGTGTATGTCTTCACTGAATTATTTTTTACATGGATTCAAGGTTTAATTCTACTTGTATACACAGCATCTTTATTTTCATCTACCGCATTTAGAGATCACATGGTATGCACATGTAGGGTTTAAGGTCTAAGTAGAGTATGTCTATCTCATAACATGATCTTGAAAACTCATAAGTCACAGCCCATTTAGTTCATGATTATGAGGATGCATGCAATCATCTTCAAAGCCGTTGCCATCCACACTCAGAACAATTCACCTGGCATCTTGTAAAGACCTCACCTTCCTCCCTTGGCATCTGTCTTCAGGTGAATCAAGTGGCAACCCAGAGGCCAGCGCTCAGCACCAAATGGTCAGTGTCGCCCCCCATCATCTCGCTGGGATCCCATCACCAACACGTACTCAACCCCTAAGTTGGCACCCACAAGAGCCTTCCCTGCACCCCGCCTCAGCCACAGGATATCACAGTGAAGCGCTTAGAAATGCAAGACATGTTGTGGAGCACGATGCCCAGGAGGAAGACCAAGACACAGGCCACCAAGATGACAGTGCACACGCCCGACCAGGTGGAGCTTTTCACCACGCCCCGCCTGTCCGGCTCCTCGGCCACTGCCTCCTGCGGAGCCCCGCCTTGCAGCGGCTGCTGTTCCGCAGGGATGGTCACCACCGTGACGGACTTCTGCTGGCTCCCGGGGAGCAGGCGGCAGCCCATGTCTCCGGGCAGCAGTGTGCGCTCCTTGGAGATGGGCAAGGGCAGCATGTAGCACCCATTGCTAGGAAGTTTGATGAAGACCGGAGTGTGCTCGGAGGTGTGCGGAATGGCGATGACGGCCAGGACCTCGGGGTCATCGGGCAGCTGCGACACGGAGAAGCCAGGGGGCAGCTTGGTGATGCCGCGGCACCAGGGGCACCTCACGTCCTTCTGGCTCGTCCTCATCTGCTGGAGGCACACCGAACAGCAGGTGTGTTTGCAATCCAGCAGCT
Source organism: Spermophilus citellus (assembly GCF_964194105.1). Classification (NCBI taxonomy): domain Eukaryota; kingdom Metazoa; phylum Chordata; class Mammalia; order Rodentia; family Sciuridae; genus Spermophilus; species Spermophilus citellus. The sequence goes on from NC_138198.1 coordinate 116,802,728, forward strand.
TGGGCCTCCGCCGGGGGCTGTAGTAGTTGAAGCAGATCTGACATTCCAGCAGCGAATCCTGGGACAGCGTCTCCATGGCGGACCGTGAGCAGCAGGGGCAGCGCCAAGACCAAGGGCAAGGAGCCGGTACTCGGAGGCCTCCACTCTGCCTTTCCAGTGCCGCCGAGGGAGCTCACAGGCATCTAGCATTCATGGGCGTGTTCATTTCTGAGGGAGATAAACAATGCAAACGAATTAATTCATTCAATAAGTTGTCCATAGAGTTAGAAGATTTACACCACAGCCCTGAGGTCTTGATCCTGGGTCAAACGCATAAAATGTCCCCACAGGTGAGACCATAGGATTCCTGTAGTGCTCAGTGGAAGGTGATGGAATGCTCTCAGGCAGCAAGTCACAACAAGTACACCCATTCCCAAAGAAATGCACCTTGGACAGGTGTAGACCATGCACTCTTATTTCACAAAGGAGGAATCTGTTTTTCCATTTTGTGCATTTCAGCACAGCGTGGGTCATTCTAAATGACATTGGAGAAACTCTAGCTTCTGGTGTGTTGATAGCATTTTCTAGAAGTAAACTTCTTTGTTTAGATCCTCCAACCTTCTTTTTCTGCTTCTACTTACCCTGCTGTAAGTATTAACTGCCAGTCAGGTAACTTCACAAATCTAAGTGCTCCGCAAACCTAGCTAGCTTACCTAGGGAGGACTGTTTCTTTCACGCAGGTAATTAAAATGACGCCAAGGGCTGAAGCACAAAAATGCACTTTTTCATTTTCATCTTTTCCAGAGATAAGATCAATTGGTTTTAAGACACAAAAAGAGAACAAAACACAAAACAACAGAACTAGGGCAGCAGTGACCCTGAAGGCAGTGGAGGTCACAAAGGCACTCTAATTCCAAAGTAGCACTGATATTTTCCAATCAATTCTTCTAATGTAGGTGTTTAGGCCTGCACCAAGAAACATGATTAAAAGCCAATGCTTTTTTTTCTTTTTCTTTTTAAAGCAGTGCTGAGGGTCAAATTTAGGGCCTTATGCATGCTAAGCCAGTGATCTACTATTTGGCTACACCCCTAGCCCCTAAAAGCAATACTATCCAGCTAGTTGGGAAGTTGAGGCTGGAGAATTGCAAGTTCAAGGCCAGCCTGGGCAACTTAGCAAGACCTTGTCTCACAATATAAAATAAAAAGGGATAGAATACATGGAATGTAGCTCAGTGATAGAACACCCAGTACTGCCCAAAACAAAACAACATGGTGCTATAAAAGAGCTGGAGGAATTGGAGGAATCAGGGATGTCTGAGTGGAAAACCTGGATTATAGATAAGAGTCAGTCATGTAAAATCAAAGACAGGCTATTTTCAGGTTAAGAAATCAGCATGAGCAAAGGAAAGAATGTCAGCAATTATAAAATTATTTCTCTTTTCTAGGTGTGACATTGGCTAGGGGATATTTTCTAATCTGAGAATCACTTACAGATGTTCTCTAAGAGTTTTATAGCTTTAGCTCTTCCATCTTTGACAGATGCCTTTGAAAGAAAGTTCTCAGAGAGCCTATGTATAGTCTTCCCTAGACCCAGCCAAATAGCAGACCTTACAGGGAAAGGTGAATAAGCTAATCAGGTATGTCTATACCTCTCCCCATAGACTGGGGACCACAGCCAGACTCAAAGGCCAGGCCCAAGATTTGGGAGTTTATAGTGGGCAATGGGAAAACACCAGAAAGATAAAGAATAGGAGAACAATCCGTTCAAGGCAGAGGCTACTCTGTGTTAGAGGTTAGTAGGATGAGGAGGTGGAAAGTGAGAAGAGGCTTAGGAGGGGTCAGGCAGTGCACTGCTGTTAAGGACACGGGGGAATAAGTTGAGGTACAGTCTTGACAGGATCATGGTGTCACTGAAAGAATCAGATCATGCAAGGAGGGAGCAGAATCAATGAACACTTTTTTAAATCTTTTAAAATAGAGGAACTGAGGCAAAGAGGGGCAGAGGAGGCAAGAGAAGGTGCTCAAAGCTGAATGGCCTGGTCTGGTCTGGTCTTTGCAGTCCAGCAGGGTGACCTTTAGCCACAGGTGCAAGAGGAAATCTGCGCAGAGAGCTTAGGAAGGAGGATGTGTAGGATGGCTGCAGTAGGAAATGCAAATGGAAGTAGAGATCCCATGTGTGGATAGGATACCTCTAACTTTATACCCACTAAAATGCTGTTAACCTTGCTCTTATCTCTCCTTAGTGTTAAAGTCTACTACCGACGGGGATCCGGCCATAACATCACAGATGAGATGGGAAATGGGTATGTGGAGAAGAATTGATCACTTTGAACTATGGAGGAAGAAACAACAAAACTGGAGGGCTTTGGTCTCTGGCAAATCCTAACTCTGGCACCAACGTAAGTCACCCCACTCATCCGAACCTGCTTCCTCACTGGCCAACCAGGGATGATGGAATCATGGCTGAAGGTCAAGTGACTTCACCTACCATTTGCACAGTGGGCTGTGTGCTTTGCCCAGAGGTGATTCCTGGTCATGTAAGAGCTGCCGTTTTGAACAGCTCAGAGGAGGAAGGCAAGTGTTCCTCTTGGCTCTGCTCCAAGACCTGCCACACCATCAACAAAACCAATGTGTAATTTTATTCATGAATTTACCCTCAAAGTAATGTTCACTTAATTTGTGTTAAGCTCATTTAAAATTAGATTCTACTACTCAATTTCCAACTCTATCCCAGTAGGTTCTAGGCCTTATGGTGCAGCCTGAACACAAAAGTAGAATGGGAAACACAGTTCCTATTTTCGGTGTTCGGCCACATAAAGCCACTTTGACAGCAGCCTCTGATTTATACACTGATGTGTTCTATATTAAGCAGCCTGAATTGCATTCCAGTTTATTTTCTGGAGCATAATTAGTAGTGATGATGATTAGTTAGGTAAAGAGAAGAAAATTTATGAGGCTATGGCCTGAAGGAAATGATGAATCACTCTTTCTCCTCTTTCATCACAGCCTCGAAAGACGCAAGTCAACAACTGAAGGAGGGGAGTGGAAACAAGGCCACCAAGGCCGGGGAAGAAATCCAGAGTTCTTTGTCAAGTGTGTTAGACATAAGCCCCTCCTGGAGACTGCCTTAGGAACCCGTGTTTGGTGTCGCTTTTCCCCAAGAGCAAAATGGGATATTCAAATAAAATACTCATTAAATTTTAAAAGGAAAGAGTACTTTGATAGAATGTAGATGTATAGGCCAAAATACTGGAACAACTGGAACAAGTTTTAAATGTCACTTCGATTTATTTTTCAAAAGACCCTAAAGGAAAGATCAAAGGGAAAAATAGTCCCAAAAACTGAGGAACAGTGGCTAAGGAAGGGCATTTCAAAAAAAAAAAAAAAAAAAGTTACAGCTTACAAGGTAGAACTTATTTCCAAACATCTTCATAAAACACTATTTAGTTACACAAATATTATCAATTACACAGCCCGTGGGTGAGCTGAAGGGTGTGTGTGCTGCCATTGTTTTGGGATCATGGCTATTTGGTGCTTTGGCCACTTTACAACATCAACATGTTTTTATAAAATGAAATTTCTTTTTCTGATCTATAAAACTATATGCATCTTTATAAAGTGTGGGTGTGGTAAAGTGCTTCTGTGAATTTAGTGGGTGGTAAAATAGCAAAGGTCTCCAACAATGAATTTTTATGGTACCAGTTGCTTTCAGAAGTGCAGACTTAGGAGTCTACAGATAAAAAGGTGATGAAAGAAACAATCCAAATAGGCTTATTCTGCTTGTACTCTTAAGAATCTTCCTATATTCCTTAACCATGGGATTAATTATGAGGCCTACTCGTGGAGCCGTAGCATGATCTGATATCGATTCCATCTGGTGACATTGGATTGTTCCATCTGATGGTCTACGCAAGAACCTTAAACTTAAAGGTTGTGTTCAAAGTTAAGAGACTATACTCAGCACTTGCTTTTCTTTTTCTATTGAAATAGGGTGACTTGTTGATATAGGCCACTGCTTAATTCTTAAAGAAAATATAAATATTTGAAGTATCATTAAACAAAACAACTATAATTCCATTTCATCTGGTATGTCAGCTGGTAAGACCACTGAGTTACACTCCAATAAGTGGCAAGAATGAAGATGGCTTGGTGACAGGTGTGTCACCGACTTCAGGTTCTCTGGTAGCGAGAGCAGTCCTTCTGAACACAACTGTCACGTCTGTGCATTGCAAACTTGGTGCAACTGCTGTCCTTGCTTTAATGGAGCCAGGCAGTGGGTGCCTGGATGCCGACAAATCACAACCGAGAATCCCACTGGCCCAAGCTCCAGTCTTTGTACTGTTTCCTCCTGTGAGCATTCTGGATTGCTGTATTTGATGAAGCCAAAAATATGGAAAGTGAAAAGAGTCATTTAAATGTCTTGGATGCTAACAAATGAGGAAGTTGTGTGCCCTTGGTAGAAGAGCAGGCAGGTAGGACAGAGAGTAAACTGTTGAACAGGAAGAAAGTAAGTGGTTGAACAGGAAGAAAGCAAGAGACCAGCTACAATGACAAGGTCACTTCAGGGACTCAGCACACAACCAAAGACCTGGCCCAGCCTGGTGACCATCCCTGCCTGTAGGTGCCACAGAGCCAAGGGCATTGTGCCAAAGGGCACACCATGGTGCCTGCCAAATCTTCGCTGAGAAACCTACCTACCAAGCAGCCACAGTCACCAGAGAGATGTTCCTTACTCAGCTTTAGGCATATTTCACTAAAGTTAGCAAAAGATGAATATATTTGACACAAGTTTGATGTTGCATATTGAAAATCAAAGTATATTGGAATTGAGACAGTTTTAGGAATTTTAGCTACATTTCAGTATTGCAATAAGTGATGATAACCACCGGGTTTGTTTGTTGAACAACCAATATTATTAGAAACAGGAGATAAGAATAACTCTCAAATAGATAGGTTACCATAAGCAAACTGAGTCTGGATTAGATGGTCTCCCATAAAGTACCTTCTAGTAAAAATACCGCATGATACACTGCCAGGTTTCCAACTGCATGACAGCACTGCTTGACTGCTTGTTCTATGCTTCTTACACCTGATGGATAATTTACAATATTTTCTATTAATGACCTTGCAAGCATGTGTGTCTACATGAGCTGGAGATTGCACATCTAAACCATTTAAATGGGAGCCAGTTTGCATTAGAAACTTCCTCCTTTATGTCTTTGGTTTAATGAATGCATCTAGCTAGAGCTAACTCACAGAAACAGTCACAGCTTTGATTTTCAGAAACAATAAAAGCGATGTCATGTCTAATCGATGCCCTTCCTGGATCAAGCAAGATGGCCCTATCACCCAAACTTGTTACCAGATATGGATGGTCCCACTCTTCCTTCCAAAGATATTCAGTGGCACTGGGCTCATGCAGGAGGCCAAGGTCACTCTGGTAGCCACCAGTCACACTGCTTTATCTTCACTTGCTCTGTCATCCAGCCATGGCCAAGAAAAAGTTGCTGACGGTCATGAAGTAAGGAAGAGCTATAAAAGACTGTCAAAGGATCCGAGGTTCCCCGGAGAGAGGGAATGATAAAAGATGCCTCAGACAGAGCAAATGAAAAATAGCCAGCACCCTGACTGCTAGAATCCTGAGCGGAGTTGGAGTGACAGACAAGCCAAGCACACCAGAAAGCCAAAAAGATGGAATGCAAAAATCTCAAGTCTTACCAATGGTGGATGGTCGATGTTCGGACACCTACTAAGGTAAAACACGTAGAGGTAGGGACACAAATATTTACTGGGAACCCACCATGTGCCAAGCATTAGTCAAGACAGTGGGGATGCTGTGGCAAACCAGAGTCCCTGCCCTCAATCAGCCTGGACATACATCCTGAAGGGAAGAACTCTATCAAAAGATCCACAGGAAAGAGGGAAGGGTAGGCAAAGCCCTGAACAGAGACTCTCCTTCAACTGATCACGTGTATACAGTGGTCACATGAAGGGACTGGCCAGAACCGCTATGCAAAGAACTGTCACTGCTTGTCAGAACCAGAAAGGACCCTGGACCCCAAGGAGCCACAAGCTGGCCCACTGTTCTTTCTACTCCAGAGCCACTGGAGAGTCAAAACACTGGCATCTCCTCTATTTGGTCAGCATCACTGCTGATGTGATCAGCATTACTCCAGGTTGCAAGGCTGCTCTGAGCCCACAGACCCAAGAATGCAGGTGTTTGGGGTACATGTCAAGGCAAGGTGTGAGGACACCCCAAGTCCTGGGATGCACGTTAAGCCATCGATGGAGGTTAAGTCCATGACAAGGGCTGCAAGACCTCCTGGGGCAAGCCTCTCTCTGCTGCCCACCTTGGTGGCCCCTACTCTTCATGAGAGGATACGGGGACCTCCAAAGGCCACAAACTTCCTGTATGTAAATTTATACTTGTATAAAGTAAACCATCCATGTGGTTGGCATTCCCAACTCCTAATTTTTTATCCAACTATAAATTCCAGAAAAAATGGAAACAACAATCAATATGCTAGCATGCTGTGCTATAAGTTCCAATGTTCAGAAGGTTAGGTGTGTGAAAGGTGTTTTCATCTCATGGTGGGTTTATTGAGACATAGCCCACTGTAAGCCAAGGAGCATGCATACTCAACTGTGCCAAAATGAGAAAGCAAGTCACAGGTGATGTCCAGGGACCAGAAGGGCTGGCTGTGTTCTGCAGAGTCGCTCAGAACTCAGAATTGGGGTGAAGTTTAAGCTGAAGGCACTTTAGAGTCAATAGATGTGGAAAGAAGCCTTGTTGGAGTTTCCCTTGTCTGACTAACAGCTGAAACTTCTGAGAAATCAGGCTGCCATAAATTCCCACTGCAGGGCAAGTCTACCCCCAGGAGACAGATAAAGGGTAAACATGCTATAAATCCCTCTGGGGGAGTTTCATGCCCAGGAAGAAGACAGCACAGCCATACATTATCACACACACGCTTATCTCTCATTTGTGCACCTAGAAACCCATCTGTCTTTCCTAAATATATCTATGTCCTCCCATACAAGCCTTTTCTCTCTTTCCTTTTCCCTACTAAACTAGGTATTTAATTCCCCTGTCCCAGACAACCCTTTGAGTTTCTCATGACTGAGCACATGTTGCATGCCTAAATAAACATTTTCTTGTATAATCTGGGTTTTTTTTAATCACTTTAATTCACAAAGACACTAAACCTAAGACTGTATAAGAACTTTTTTCTTTCCTCCCTGCAATTCCAATAGAACTATGTTTACAAAAACAGATCCTAGAACAAACATCATTTCCCACTCATCCTTCCCCTGTTCCTTAGATTCAGTATATTACTCTGGACATATCTACCCCCAAATCAATTCATTCTATCAATAGTTACCTGAGTTTCGTGACAAACTACAAAACCCAGAGAATTCTCATAATTATCTTGCATTCTATTTTGGAGATAACAAAGCTTACAAGATGCAACATTATAACTTTACAAATGCAACATTTTTTAAGAGACCGTTTCCAGAAAATAGGAAAGACAGTTGAGCAAAGAACAAAGAATGACCATCATTCTCCTGTCCCACTGTATTGAGTCTTCCAGAGACAGTACCAATAGGATATGTGGACAGATATATGAGAGGGAAGTTATTAGGGGAATTGGTTCATGACATTCTGGTGGCTGAGAAGTCCCACGACAGGCCACCTGCAGGCTAGAAACCCTGGGATGCTGGTGGCATGGCTCAATGTAAGTCCTAGGGCCTGAGAACCCAGGTTGTTGGTGATGTAAGTCCTACGGTCCAAAGGCCAGGGAGCCTGGACTTCTGATGAGTTAGGCTGGAGAAGAGTGTGTTCCAGAGCCGGAGAGTGGGAGGGGAGGGGGTGGGAACAATTCACCTGCCTGCGTTCTATCTGGGCTACTGGCCGAAAGGATGATACCCGCTTCACTGAGGGCAGGCTGCCCTACTTCTCTACAGACTCCTGCTATCCTCTTCTGGAAATGCCTTCAGAGACACACCTAAAATAATGCTTACCAAATTTCTACATATTCCTTAACCCAGTCAAGTTGACACCTAAAATCAACCACCATACCCACCAACAGCAAAAACTAATACCATTAGTGAGAAAACAGACACAATTGCAAACTTCATATTTAGAAATGCAAATTTGAACAAAATGGGGAATAATAGAAAAGTCATTATGAGGGCTGGGGATGTGGCTCAAGCAGTAGCGCGCTCACCTGGCCTGCGTGCGGCCCGGGTTCGATCCTCAGCACCACATACAAACAAAGATGTTGTGTCCGCCGAAAACTTAAAAATAAATATTAAAATTCTCTCTCTCTCTCTCTCTCTCTCTCTCTCTCTCTCTCTCTCTGTGTGTGTGTGTGTGTGTGTGTCTTTCTCTCTCTTTTAAAAAAAATAATATAGTTTAAAAAAAGAAAAAAAAAAAGAAAAGTCATTATGATAGCTTCAGATTAAAAGGCAACTCCCCATGTGATGGAATTTCACAAAGACATGACAAATTCCTCCACAGGTGGACACATTCCTGGTCTCTTTGCAGTTTTGGTACTCTGCAACCATAATGTAGCTGAACAAATCTAGATTCGTCCAGGTTCATCTCAGCTCTACACAGCAGTATCTTATGTGGGTCCACCTTTACCATCTCAGTGACCATAATCTCCAGAGCCACTTCCCTAATAACTTACCTCTCATGTATCTGTATCTGCATCTCTGGAGAACTCCATGACATGGACAGTCCCTGAAAGCTCGTGCGTTAAAGGCTTCATTGCCAATAGAGCCATGTTCAGAGGTGGGGACTTGGGGAAGCAATTGGATTATGAGGACTGACCTCATGGGGGGTTAATCCACTGAGGAATTCACAGCTAAATGGATTATTGGGAAGTGATGGAAACTATAGGAGGTGGAACAAGTTGGAGGAAGTAGGACCTGGGGGGCATGCTCTTGAGGACTATATCTTGTCCCCAGTCTTTTCCTGCCCTTTCTTGTAATTTCCCTGCCCTCATGAAGGAACTAGCTTTGCTGTGTCCCACCCCCTCCACCATGGTGTTCTGCCTCACCACAGGCCCACAGCAAAGGGGTCAAGTGACTAGGACTGAAACCACGAGCAAAATCAATCTCCCCTCCTCTAAGTTGAATTTCTCAGATATTTTGTCATAACAACAAAAAGCTGACTACCACAGAATAACCCAATGGGACAATGTGTAAACTCCCCAACACATTGAGCACTCCTTCAAAGTGCTAAAGAACATGTCTGATTTATGACAAGTAGAGCTCCACTCATTTGAGGTACCCTAAGGTAGATGGAGATGCAGGGAGGGAAAGTCTCAGTTCAATTAAAAAACAGCCAGGTGCAGTGCCCATGCCTGTGATCCCACTGACTCAGAGGCTGCAGCAGGATGGTTACAAGTTGGAGCCCACTGTGGGCAATTTAGTGAGACCCTGTCTCAAGATAAAATAAAAAAAAATAATAATAATAGGCTATGGATGTAGCTCAATGGCAGAGCACTTACCAAGTATATGCAAGGCCCTGGATTCAATCCCCATTACTTCAAAAATAAAACAAAACACTCCTCCCCCACACAAAAAGCAAAACCCATCCACTTAATTGTTGAGACTCATTTACTTTCACCCATTAATTGTGTGTGTGTGTGTGTGTGTTTTCCTTCATGTTAACCAAAGAACATTCTATATTAAACAGTCGAAAAGAATGACAAATTAAACACCTGGTAGGTTTTACAGATATCTCTTTAAATAAGCCTATTCAAAAGCCATTCTTAAGATTATTTTCTTTGAGTGGAGAGTGTTTATTGCTGCAATCTCCTTACCTACCCTCAATATCGGTGATTCATCGCACGAGTTAAGACTCACACTGAAGTTGCAAAGAATTCCTAAAGGCATCAGTACTAAAATTAAGCACCTCGGGGAGTCAGCTGTCAGTTCGCTCATTACTTCTGCTTTTTCTTACTTCCAGCTGCAGTAACTCAATGAGAGTTGATTTTCCATTTAGGCAAAGTAAGAAGGAAAGAAAAAAGTACAAACCTCAAAACTAGATATTGAACAGTGGTGCAAACAAATGCCATCCACCATTAATTCATCTTTCCTGACAATAAATCCAAAAGATTTTCTCTTTTTGCTTTCATAAATGAAATTTAAGTCAACCCTGACAAAGTTTATCAACAATAAAAAATACATATTTTAAGTATAGAGTTCAACGAGTTTTGACAAATACTCACCTGGATAACCCTACACCAGTCAAGATTTTCCACCATCCCAAAACATTCCCTGGGCCCTGGCTAGTCCACCCACCCTTCCTGCCCTGCCCCCTGCCCCTCATGGCCACTTGTCTGTTCCACCTTTGCATTTTTTATATTTAAAACCAACCCATAGGATTGGCTTAGGGGAAAATGGTAATATTCTTGTGTACTTCTTAGGTGTCCTAGCACCACGTTTTTGGAAACAGTCAAGTTCACATACATGTTTCCCAGAGAAAACCTAGAGTAACAAATAACTTATAGCTTATACTACAATATGATTAATAAATTCATTCAAATATGTATACCCTTCTAGGTCTAGGGGATATAAAGAGGAAAAGATGGGGCCCTGCCTTGCTAAGTCCAGTTGGGAATACGGGCAACCAGGCCAGACACAGGGACAACCACAGCACAGAGTGACTGGGCTTCAGGCAGGAGCGGCAGGTGAACGAGGTGTGATTGGGGAAACCAAGAAAGGCTTTCCATGGAACGAGCTGCTGGTTAGCTCCAAAGAGACTCCACAGAGGAAAAGGCAGAGCCCAAGGTGAGGCAGTGCAAAGCCTGTGACCTCCCGTAAGTGACTCGCATGGCTCTTTAAAAGGGTGGCTAAGACTGCCCTGTGTCAACATGGGGGAAGCCCAGGGACAGCAGATGAGGCGGGATGAGGAGGCTGGTCTGCACAGCAGGGCGGAGCAGCCCTAACCAGTCAACTCAGCACAGCCCCTGCAGAAGCAGACACAGGAAGAGACAGGGTCAAGGTCTGACCCTGGCCATACTGCTTAAAAGCAGGACTGGACAACAGGGCCAGCCCCAAGGCCCAAAGGGCACTTGTCCTTCCCATTCTGGTCCCAAGGATACAGCAGCCTTCCCTGCAGGCTGGGATGGGAGAGGTCACTAGATGCCATCAGGAGCAGGGACCAAAACAAGGCCCAAAGGAGGGCAGAGAGATTGAGAGACAGGAAGGGAGAGGACAAGACAGAGCAGGAGGGATGCCACCCAAAGCATCGCCCTTACCCTCCTCTTTCCCACCCCATGAAGGGAGGCTGAGAAAGGGAGAGGCTGCAGGAGAGGGGGCCAGAGGCCTAAGTTCTCATTTGGGGGGGAGAAGTGGGAATCCCAGGAATGGGGGAGAACAGATAGCCCCCTACCCCAACCTCCTACTTCAGAGTTTGGATTTCATCCCATGAGCAATAGGGCTTATGAAGACTTCAGAGGGGAGACCATCATCATCATCATCATCATCATCATCAACCAGTTTGAAGTGTACAATTCAGTGGCATTAAGCAAACTCAATGTGTTATCCTCATCACTATTTCCAGAATTTTTTTCAACCCAAACAAATGACAACCCTGTAGTCATTCAACATTAAGTCCCCCTTTTCACTGCCCCCACCCTTGCTAATCTTTGCCTTTGTTCCTATGAACTGAGAATTCTAGATACCTCATAAAAGTAAAATTATATGCTGTTTGTCCTTTAATTTCTATCAAATACTTGTGTGACTTATTTCACGAAGCATGTCCTTAGGGTCTGCTCATGTTGGAACATATATTGAAATTTCCCTCCTTTTTGACAACTCAGTAATATTTAATTGTAGGTTATTTTTCTAAAGCTCCTCTGGCAGAAGGGAGAAGGAAGGGGAGAGGTGGGTAAGGCTGGAATAAAGGAATGGAGAGGGAGGAAGGGGGAAGAACAATCAAGAGGGCTTGGAAACTGGGTAGAAATAGAGAAGAGTGAAGGTGGAATGGAGAAGGATTCTTTGCTTGGCCAAACCTTAGGCAGGCTTTTGAATTTTCTCCTCAGTCCATCTGTGTAGTTCCTTGTAATATCCACTTTTAATAAAGAACTCGGCTAAGTCAGTATAGCAAGAATCCCCCACCCGCTGTTAGTGCTGTCTTAGCAATATTCTATATTCCAATTTATGAGCACAGAGAACTTTTTCCATTTACTTGGGTCTTTTAAAATTTCATTCACTATTTTGTGGTTTTCAGTGTATAAATCTTGTACAAGTAAGTTATTCTCTTTTATGCTACAGTGAATGAAATGCTTTACTGATTTCATTTTATTTAGTCTAAGTATATAAAAATACAACTGATATTGGTACATTAATCTTGAACTTTACAACTTTGTTTTTCTATTATTCAGAAGGAGTGTAAAGATAATCTCTTTTTTAATTTTTAAAATTTTTTTTTAGTTTTTATAGTTGGACACAATGTTTTTTTTTTTAATTTTTACGTGGTGCTGAGGATTGAACCCAGCGCCTCACACATGCAAGGAGAGTGCTCTACTGCTGAGCCACAACCCCAGCCCCTACATTTTTAATTGACATAAAATTTGTCTATACTTATTGTGTTTTCTTAAAAAGGAATACCCCACCTTTGATATGATATTTGACCATCCTCAATATCTGAGGAGGTTCCTCATCCTCTGTCACCCTTGAGGTAAGGTCTGATCACCCTGGCCTGACTTTAGCAAGAATCTAGTTAGGTGAGTTTAGCCAGTATCCTCCTTACCCTGGATGTTTCCTCTCTTGAATTCACTGACCCCCACCTGCTCCTTGGCTGTCAATCCCCACATGCCCATTAAGCCTAATCTCTCTCTCCAAGTGCAAGACCCAATTGCCAGGTCCCGAATAAAGGCTTTCTGCTCTACTGTAACAAATATCAGTGAATAAAGTTTCTTTAATAAGATCCCAGATTTTCTCATTGAGACAAGTAGCCGTGTGTGTGTGTGTGTGTGTGTGTGTGTGTGAGAGAGAGAGAGAGAGAGAGAGAATGCATGCACATACACGCTCACACACATGCACACTGTACTGGGGGCTGAACCTAGGGGCACTCTACCACAGCCTCAGACACCCTTTTTATTTTTTTGATCTGAGAATGTTTTATTATTTATTTTTCTTTTTTTTTTCTTATTAGTTATTCAAAACATTACAAAGCTCTTGACATATCATATCAGACACCCTTTCTTATGAGTTGCTCTAGCTGGCCTTGAACTTGAACTTGAGATCCTCCAGTCTCGGTCTCCTGAGTAGCTGGGATTACAGGTGTGTGCCATCTCACCTAGTGAAGGAAGGTTTTTGAGAGGCAGAGCTCTGAGGGGAAAAGAATGCAGAAAGGGATGATGGAGATGGCCAATATGCTCCAAATCTTGAAATTTTCTTTTTGGGGGCTCGGGGAGTATCGGGGATTGAACTCAGGGGCACTTGACCACTGAGCCACATCTCTAGTCCTATTCTGTATTTTATTTAGACAGGTCTCACTAAGTTGCTTAATACCTTGCTTTTGGTGAAGCTGGCTTTGAACTCATGATCCTCCTGCCTCAGCCTCCCAAGACATTGGGATTCTAGACATGTGCCACCACACCTGGTCAAATCTTGAAATTTTCTAAATACCAAAGTTTTAAGTTCTCTGTGAGATTAAGACAGCTATTGGGAAACTAGTATCACTGCATCATTTATAGGGAGTTAAAAGAAATGAATATTTTCATAATTTCTAGAAAAAGTGATGGCAGAGAAAGAGACTATGAATCACGCATGTAGGAAAATATAAATCAACTCAGGCACAATGCTCACCATGTGCTGTTACTACTGACACTTGAATAAAACAGACAACACTGTAGAAAATGCAATTTCTCTGATAGAAAGCAGTGATTCATTTTATTCAAAAATTTTACATGTAAACAACCTCTACTTAAAAATGTCCTACTAAACCATAAAGCTTAAGAGCTCATCAAATAAATAATTTATTTCCAAAACAATTTAATTATGTAAACTTTTTAGAGTATAAATATTCTCAATGTGGTGTGTGTGGGGGGGGTATAGGCTCTGTGTCATGCTCTATAAACATGTATACAAGCCATGTAAAATCCAATTAAGAGACAATTCCTAAGCCTTAAATTGGTTTTATTATAGAATCACTGTAACTCTTCCTCATGTCAACTGTATTCAATGTTAGGGGGAGTACAGTATTCACATCTTATTTGTACTCAAGAGTCAAACATCTCAATCAGCAACAATCAACACTTCATAATTTCTATCAATATAAAAGGACTTTTTGTTGTTGTTAGGGTCAATTCCTTCTTAAACATTTTGGGTTTGTACAAGTAGAAAATTCCATGTTATTATTCCAAATATGGAGATATTTCCTAAGTACACAAGTATGTACGTACTATTTAACTAAAATATAAAATAGGTTTTTATACTACAGAATATTTATTTGTGCTAAGCTAGTAGTTTTAATTAAAGCAACTGATAAGTCCTTCTTTGTGTTTGATTTACTGTTGTTTTTCAGTACTGGGGATTGAGCCCAGGGTCAAGAACATGCTAGGCAATCTATACCCGTGAGCTACATACATCCCCAGTCCTTTTTTAAATTTTTCCAAGTTTGAACAGGGTCTCACAAAGTTGCCCAGGCTACCCTTGGACCTGCAATTCTCCTGCCTCAGGCTCTTAAATAGCTGGGATTACAGGTGTGTGCCACCATACCCGTTAACTGATCTTATTTGGTAAAGACTGCTCTCCAATTCAGTAACAGAGTTATTACCCAAATTGCCATGCACATTCTTTCAAATTAATCCTATTTAATATACCAAAAACTTACTGTAGCACTTCAACTTTCATTTTCTTTATGAAAAAAAAATTCCATAATTTACCTTTCTCAGAATAGTTGCAAAATGTATCTTACAGTTAATGTATATTTTTTAAATTACCCAGATTCTGCCTTTGGGTTGATAGCCTGACTTAATCACCATGTATCTTCTAAATAGAAAATGATTAAAATAGAGTTTTTGTAGGCTAACAAATAAAACTGATGGGATTTTAGAAGCCACTCTATTTAGAACCCACCTCTACTAGACCTTGCCAGACGTTTTCAATCACCAAGTTATGATTGGTGATGATACATTTTGCCACTCAGCATATCATGACCTCTCGTCCCCAAGGAGGCACTGCCGTAAGCCTTGCCAGTGCGTGGTCATGGTAAACCCACATCTGCCTAATTCAGACACTTGACAGAGCAGGAGATACGGGGAGCACCCATAAAGCCACTGTGCTTTAGGCTTCTTGTGGTTCCTAATTCTTTGGCTTCTACTAAAACTCACTGACTTTTACCAACAAAGAATTATCTCCTTACCTTACACACCTTCTGACAGCTTTCATGGAAATGTTGCAATAACAGGAGTAAGACAACAAATACAGATTTAAGTAGGAACCGATTTCTCCTAAACCATTAGCTTATGTAGGTCACAAGAATCAGCTTAAATTGGTTTATTGAGACAGCGAGTGTATTTCAAAAATAATCTCCAATGCTCTCAAGTTATGGAGTAACTTGAAACAAGGTCAAATTTAACCTACATGCGGAGGTGGGAGGAGACAGCACAGCCACAAAGAAATTCAAATCCAAGGGGATTCAGTGTCCCACTGCCAGGCTACAAACCCAATTCCAGCATCACCAAGAACTTCATCCTTCCAATGGGCATTCTAAATGTCACATCTCCTGTTTCTTGGTCTGAAGGAATATCAATGAGACCACAGGAACACAGACACACACACACACACACACACACCACGGTTTCCTGAGGAAGTAGTTCTAGAGCTAACATAACTGACCCTGAGGGCTGTCCGCCTTGTCTGTCTGTTTCTCTTTTGCTGATGGGAAACATTTCCAGAGCTCAGGGCCAAAGAGACTATGCATTTCCAAAATGTCATCTATCCCTGAAGCTGGATTATAATAAGCAGATAAAGAGACAAAAACACTATGACCACAATATGGGGTACATGGACATGCAGAGGAAGGGAAGGAATTAGCTCTCAGTACACCTGTCATGCAATTATGGCTTTAGAGCCACATAAATGTTTTACATATCAGAAAATAATAAGTCAAAAAGGATGAAGAAAATAAAACTCTAAAATGAAATACAAGTAGAAACAAGTCACTGACCTCAATTTGACTAAGAACCACATTCAAGTAATTCTTAACCTAAGAACTCTGCACACCCTTCAGGGGATACATTTTTCTTAAATAACAATAAAAACTGCAAAGCAACTTGAATTTTGCTTGCTTTGTTCTTGGTATTGGTACCAATGCTACTACAGTACTTCTAAATTAATTTTATATATATTATATGCTAAAACAAGCAGTTTTATATTGATGTTGTCAGGGAACAAGGTTTTCTCACTGTGGCAGGAGGAAATAAAAAATATTAAAATGAGGGAAAGTGAGATAGAACACAGTTGTATTGAATTTAAATTGGAACCACTGTATCACACTCATCCAGGGTGAATTTCTTGATGTGATAGTAGTGTTGTGTTTATGCAGAGGAATGTCCCTGTTCTCAGGACACAGGCTAAAGGTATTCTAAGGTGAAGGGTCATGACATCTGCAAACAGACAAATATGTGAAAACTGTGTCTGTCTTTCTACTTTATTCTAGAGATTTGAAGTTTTTCAAAGTTGAACAAGTGTACTACAGACTCATCTGCATCTCCACATAACACGTCTTCATACAGATCTCCATTCCACCTGCTCAGTTATTCCCTATTTCCAAGATTCTAGGTGGGAGAAAGCCTCCATTCAGGATTAGCAAGCTTCTCCAGCTTCCAGAAAATCCTACAGCCCTTTCGGCAATGTGTGAGGACCCACAAACATGAAGGTCCCTGACTCAGTGCTTCGTGATTCATTTTCTATTTTGCACAAGCATGGTGCCTAGCAGGGGTCCTGGCCTATGACATCCAAATGCACTCTGCCCTCCAAACTTTGAGGGATAGGCACACAAGGTCCTTGGGGACCTGGCTCTGAGAGTTACCAACTCCCACGCCTGTCCCTGACTCCAGTGTCCCCTCTGGGGCTGGCTGCTTACCTTTGTTCCCTTTCCTTGAAGAAACACATACTCTGTTTGTCCCAAAGGCTTCCCTCCCACTCTGCACAGTTAGAGACCCCGCACCTGCTCACACACACCATTTCCTCAGCCCTTTGTTGGCCCCTATTAAAATGATTCCAAGCTGTGTCCTAATGACTGGTTCATTTATATGTCTCTCATGCCCAGACTATTTCTCTCTGGAGCAGGAAACACATGTTCTCTACCTTTGTGAGCCGCAGTATCTAAGCACGTGCTAGGCATGCATGTCCTTAGTGAATTAAGTTGATTGGAAACATAAATGGTCCTATAATTCGACTTCAGGCTCCTCTTGTGGATTTTCATTTGCATTGGCATGTTCAAGGGACCCCAACAGCAACAGCTAAAGACTTTAAGGATCAGTCTCATAACTGAAGACCAAACCAAACCATAACCAAAGAGAAGTAATTCATTTTCACATTTTGGACCTATACTTGGGGTCAGCCAGATTTTGCACGGGCATTAGCTGAAACCAATCTCAGAAAATTGAGATGAAATGAAATAGCCCTCAGTAGAGTTTAAAGCAGCCTCCCTCTAGAATGCTCATATGGTGTGAAAATCCTTCCAAAGCCCCTGCCCTCCCCTGCCCAACATATCCACAGATAGCCATAGAGTGTCCCCAGATGAAACTAAAATTCATGACTAGGAAGAGACAAAAGAGCTGCCATTTACCACAATGGCACTGGAGAGTCCCCAAAGGGCAGCTCACACAGATGGACACACATTTGCAGTACAAAGCCCACTCAAGACCCAGTATTTGCCTCCACATTCTGACCTATCAAGTCTTAGCCCAGCAACTTGAACTTCTTGACTCCCACTCACTCCCTCCTTTGGTGGACTGAGGCTCCTTCACCCTGAAGTGACCACTTCCTCTCTGTTCTCTCATCCTGGTCTACTGGAAACTGCACCTCTGCTAAGGATATCAGGGACTGACAATTACTCACATCTTCCTCATACTCCTGCAATCCCAGATGAACTCTGCCATCATCTTCCACTTCAAGAAGCATAATGACTACCCATCGATATCACTTTGTTTCAAAATAAACAACACAGAACCATTTGTTAGTAAGCTGCAGACCCAAGGTCTCATTCACCCTTGTAAGCTCTAAGTATTTCTACATAACTGCAGTCCAATCATTAAGATCAGGAAATCAACCTTGGCATACTACCACAGTCCCCATCCAAATTTCAACAGTGGTCCTTCCAATCATGCATGAGTTAATAATAGTCCGTGGCGCATTTACCTGTCACATTTTATATACCATCTTCAAATCCTTGACTCTCATAACCTTGACAGTTCAAAATGACCAGTTATTTCATAGAGCATCTCTCAATTTGAGTTCGTCCATGAACAGATTTGAGTTACATTTTGTTTGGTGGGGATTACAGAAGTGATGCTGTAGTCACCCCCCACTGCCCACTCCAGCAAATGGCTACATTACATTAAATATGACACAAGTGTCTCCCCGATTTCTCCCCTTCTTTGTATTCATTGAGTATTTCGTGGAGTAACACCCTAAGTTGTATAAACATAAATATCCTATTGCTCAAACTTTCATCCACTCCTTTTAATACTCTCAAACTTCTTCCCTGAATTATTACAACTATGGTGATAGAAAAATGATTTTTTTATATAAGTGAAGTTAGCCAATCCCCAAAAAACCAAATGCCCAATGTTTCCTCTGATTTAAGGATGCTTATTCATAATGTGATGGTGGGGGGAAGGATTAGATAAACTCTAGATAGGAAAAGGGGAGGGAAGGGAAGGGAGGGGGCATGGGGGTAGGAAAGACAGTGGAATAAGATGGACATCATTACCCTAGTATGTGTATGAAGACACAAATGGTGTGACTCTACTTTGTGTACAACCATAGATATAAAAAACTGTGCTCTGTATGTGTAATATGAATTGTAATGCACTCTGCTGTGATATATAACAAAAAATTTTAAATGATTTTTTAAAGTATCTCTTTTTCTACATTTAATAGCTGGCATTTGTTTATAAGAAGAGCCTTCTTATTTCTTTCTTATTTCTTTCTAGTGGCATAGACTCACAATGTCACATTCTTCCAACCTATTACGTTCATATTTGCTTTGATGCTACGAGAGCCACGTTTGCCTAAGTAACACCTGCAAGCTGGCCCCTGTGCCCCTCTGACACATCTGTCCTTGTCATTCTTTGAGCACTTTATTACCTTATGGCACAAAGAAAAAAGATTTCAGGCTCATCTTGTGCTTCCCCTTTTCCAAGCCCAGAACCAGTTATTTCTCCAAGGAGTCCTGGCTCTTTTTTAATGAAAAATGTCATTTGAATAGCAAGATATGGGTAATAAAAGTGCTCAGAGCCATTGGGTCTCACGGCTCCTAGGCCTGCAGGGAACACGGCTAAGAAATACACGTAACCCCTGAGCTCCTCTGGAATGTCTACTGTGGTCAGGGTGCTTGTATCCACCCCAAATTCATATGTTGAAATCTCATCCCAAAGTGACAGCATTAGGAGAGGAGGCCTTTGGGAGGTGATTTGGGAGGTGTCATGAGGGATCAGCCTTCAGGAATGGGGACTAGCTCTCATGAATGAGATCAGTACAATAATAATAATAATAATAATAATAATAAATCCCAGGGGAGATTGTTCACCCTTTCCCCCATGTGATGACACAACGAGAAGATGCTATCTACAAACCAGGTAACAGGCCTCCACCAGATACTGAATCTGTCAGTGCTTTGTTAATAGAGTTCCCAGCCTCCAGAACCATGAGAAATAAAATTTTGTTTATAAGCCATCTAGTCTCTGCCATTTTGTTATAGCAGCCCAAGCAGATTAAGACAATGTCCAAAGATTTGCTCTCATGAAGCAGGCAAGCCTAAACATCAGTAAAATCCCCTAGGAACCTGCTCTGCTTGTCTTCACAACCCAGGACCTCAAGGACCTGTGACCACAGAACAGGGAATAGGGAAAGTGGTATCCTGTCTCTCAGAGGTCCTCTTCCTCTTCCAGACTCAAGCTCTGATCTGAAAGCTCCAAATTCCATCTAACTGTGTGTTTGCTTATAATTTGTGACTTCATAGGTGGACTTTCAGAGTCAATGGGTACCAGGCATCTTGAGGGTTAGTCCTTCCTCTTGTAAATCTTCACCCCCAACTCCCAGAACCAGCATGGTGCAGGGCTAGCACCCCTGGGATCTGTTTGTTCCAGAGGAGACTCCTCCCATTGAAGGCAGCCCCAAAAAGGATTCACATTTTTAACAGCAACAACTTTCTACTATCTCTAACCCATAGTGCAGCAAAGTGACACGCACCTTTGTAGGTAGAGGCACAGATGGGTGTCTGTGTGAGTGTGTGTGACATTTTGATTCCAAAGTCCATTCTCCTCAATTAGTCCTGCATGAGCTTCTTTTTTGTTTTCTACCTCTGAAAGCAGTTTTCTCAAAGCACCACTGTTCTTCCTCCCTTGACTGCTCTGCCCAACTTGCCATCTCCAGAAGTTGCTGTCTATAATAGGAATCTTTTGGTTTTATCTACTACAAGATTGGTATGGGGAGAGAAAGACCACGGGGTACATGAAACAGCCACTCCTAGGAAGGGTGATCCAAAGTCAGGCTCAGCCCATTGCAGAGTCTATCTTCTGCTTTGTAGAAATTTCTACAGGGTTCCATGCATGATGGATGTTTAATAACACTGTCAGGCTAACTAGCAGTGATTTCTAGTAGGTACCCAAAAAGTCACTACAGAGGCCTAAAATTTTGGACATCAGAACTTTCATTTTTCCAAAGTGGGAGAGGCATGTAATAAATATCTTCAGACCTGCAGTGTGATATGACACTAGCTATTAAGGCCCAAGAAACCAATATCCATGAAACGGTCCCTTATCCATTAATAATAGTTACAAAATGACATATTCCACTGCTGTACTGTGCTGCAAATCTGTATGTTTTATTTAGGGATAATAAATAAATGAGCATGCGCCAGGTCTATTTCTGGTGTCAAGCAGTGAGATCTTTGTGACCATCCTTTCGAACAGGAATCTGTTCTGACCAAAGACCCCCCTGTTCTAGCCTAGTGATTTAAAACTTTTTGGAGTTACAAACCATGCTGAGAAAGTGATAAAGAATAAAGCCCTTCTTCCTCCAAGGGGTTGGAAACATATCAAAAAAGTAAACATTTATGTATAGACAGAAGTGTGTAAACGATTTCCTGGAGACCAGTCATTGAAGCCTGTTCATGCAGCCCTACATGAAGAAGTGGCCCAGCCAGTGTTCCCCACACCTTGATGGGCCAGTGACTCTCAATACAAGTTTCTATATAGGCACAGGTGGTAATATTTTAGGGTTTGTGGACCAGTCCGTTCCTATGATTCAACTCTGCCACTACAGTGGAAAGCAGCTATAGATAATGTATCAACAAATGGACACGTTTGTATCCCAATAAAACTTTATAAAAACAGGATGGGAGGTTTGGAAGACCTCAGGCTACAGTAATAATATACTAACAGTTACCACTTTACAGCTAGCACAAGGAGCAGTGCGGGTAGCTCAGTGGTGGAACATTTGCCTAGCATATGTGAGGCCTTGGGTTTGATTCCCAGCAGAGCAAAATAAAAATAAATCTAGCAAAAGGAATACAATAGCAATCATAAAACTAAACTCAATTGTGCTTTTAAAGGTTCACATTTATTTTTACCACAAGTTTATCATACTCGCCTTGCTATTTTCTTAGCCAGAAAATCCACTTAGTACATTTTTTCCTACTGAACAATTTGTTATGAACAAGCCATTGTTCCATTTTCTGGCCAACACAATGAGGGTTAGAATAATTCCACATTATAAACATTTCCTGAAAGACCCTTTGTGGCCTCGTTTTCTAACTCATAGCACAGTTCTATTAATTGACAGCTGACCGCAAACCAGACGAAAAGGCAGAACATTCTTTCCTGTTCCCAGGGGCCCATTTCTCTTCTGGAGGCTGCTGTCACTGCTTAGCAAGCCTGGGCAGCCGTCACACTCAAGCCAGTTACAAGGGCCTTGTTGCGCTGGAGACTTGTTTTTACCAGAATCAGGGCCCACACTCTGAGGCGCCCTCTCTCTGGCCTCTTTCTTCCATCACGGTGAAAGGTCAGAAGCTTGGCCACCAGGCACCTTCCTGGGTGCGCTTCGCCCAATCTCTTCCTGCTTTGTGATGGGGTGGCTGCCCCCTTGACCTTGGCCGACTGCAGGGTGAAGGGCTCACACGGTTTTCCTCCGGATGGTCCTGCATTTTCAAGCTCAGACCTGGCCGGGTGCCAGGCAAGCCTCCTCCATGGGAAGGATGTTAGACGGCTCCGTGTGGGTTTGCTGGGCGACTGGAAAACTATGTTCTTTTCAAGTCGTGCACACTCTACAGGAAAGCCAGCTCTCACTGGAAATGACTCAAGTCGATGGTGTGTGTCTAGCTGTTTTTACAGGTTTCCCAACTCAAGCCTCACCTAATTCCATATCCACATCCTTCAGTCGGGATTGTTGGGGCTGTTTGAAAACCTATAGAAGCAGCTGCTGTGGGAAGCAGCACAGCAGTTTGACAGGTTAGAAATAGAATTCCCAGGTGATCCAGCCATTCCTCTTCTGATACCAGAAGAATCGAAAGCAGGATCTTGAAGAGACACTGAAACACCTATGTCTGTGGCAGTATTATTTGTAATACCAAAACGTGGGAATAAAACATCACAGACAGATGAATGGATAAGCAAAATGTGGTCTGTCTCTACAATGAAGTACCCAGCCTTAAAAAGGAAGGAAACCCTGATATATGTCACAACATGCATGAATTTCGAGGTCATTACTCTAATAAGCCAGCCACAAAAAGACAAAGACTGCACAACACACTGACATGAGGTAGTTAGTCTAGCCAAACTCATAGGCTGGGGATGTAGCTCAGAGGTAGAGCATTTGCCTAGCATGCTCATGAGACTTTGATCCTCAGTAACACACACACACACACACACACACACACACACACACACATACACACACAAGGCAGAATGGTGGTTGCCAGGGGCTGAGGGGAGGTGGGAATAATGGAGTATTAGCAGGCATAGAGTTCAAGTTCTGCAAGACAAGAGTTCTGGGGCTGGGTGGCAATGATGGTTTTGTATGTTGAGTACATTTAACACCAAAGAACTATACACTTAAAAGTGGCAACTTGATAACTTATGATGTGCATTTTACCACAATAAATAAAAGCAGGTAATAATAAATAATAAAGAGGGGAGCCCAATAGTAAGGACCTAGGTATCCAAAAGGCACAAAGTTTAAAACTCTGCAAAGTACAAATGAGGCTCATAATTTGGGTGAAAGTCATAGTCCAATCATCAGCTAACTTCTACAAAATCTTGTGCAACTAATCTGAAAGGAGTTATGAGCAACTGAATGCTGGGAAATGGACAAAGTGACAACCCATCACCATCTTTCACCATGGCAAGAGGAAACGATCCATTTATTTGATCTGATAGAAAAAGCTTCACGGGCTCTGGTGGGTTTTTTTTGGGGGGAGGGGGTGGGTACTGTTTGTGCATAATAAAGTATCTGGAAATGTAGGATATCCATAGTAGGATTTTTAATCTAAAAGGTAAGTTTTCAGAAACAGGCCAAGGGATTATTCATCTTGTGCCCACTCAGTAACGCTGGGGATTCTGGGGGAATAATAGTAACAATAACGCAAAGCTATAGGTCTTATGTACTTAAAAGTGTCATCTCCAAAAAGGGCGATGAAACTTGATTTCTCCAGGGAATGCACAAAATGCATTTTAGCCCAGTTTTTAAAGGCTCCAATGACCTTTAGATATTCACAATAGCCTTGCAAAAGAGGCACCTACTCACCTACTCAGCCTAGTAATTAACAATTTATGTAGGGCAAATAACAAGGAGACTAGTTCATTCATTTTATTCCCTCTGTTGCTCCTAAGGGCCAGAAGTAGACACAAGCAAGGACCAATAGCATTGGTGACACTGAGGATTCACATACTAGTCAGGAGGCTGGGTGAAGATGATTTTCTAATTTACTTGTAGAGACAACAGTATGGAATATGCTGTATAAGAAAGAAATGCAAAGGATCTCAGATAAAAATCTCACTGAACAATGAAGTCAGCTCTGCTCACCAGGACTCTCATCAGGTTGCACACCAGCCCATGTCATGTGGGCATCCAGGGCCACCACTCTTACTGACTTGGTCACCTGGGAGCTTCTGTGCCAGAGAATATTAATCTCTTTTCTCATGAGAGGCTGAAATTTAAAGTATAGCTCAGGAGGCTGAAGCAGGAGGATCCAATTCAAAGCCAGCCTCAGCAACTTAGTGAGGCACTTAGCAACTCAGGCAGACCCTGTCTCTAAATAAAATATTTTAAAAGAGCTGGGGATAATAAAAGAAAAAAAAAGAGCTGGGGATGAGGCTCAGTGGTTAAGCACCCCTGGGTTCAATCCTCAGTATCAAAAAAAAAAAAAAGTTGCTTCTTTCAAAGCAGATTTTGAAAGTTCTTACATGACTTCATTTTAAATGTGTAGATACACTGATACCTTGAGACACATTCGGGTTTATGTGAAGTCAATCTTCTGTCAAAACAAGGCTGCAACTGCTCTCACAAGTCCCACTCTTCAAGGAAGGGCCAGGATGACAGCAGTTTTAATTAGCACCTCCTCTCAGTAACCACTTTCATTTGGGGAACCTGAATTAAGCCCATTTGTAAGCTCAGCCAGTGCACACTGCTAGTCTCTATTAGTGCAACCCAATCACCAATGGCAAGGTGTTAGGAGGTACTTTGAATGCACCCTGAGAGCAGGGTTCCTTGTGGCTGGGATTTGTGTATTTATAAAAATAATCTCCTCCCGCCCCATAAGGGTGCAGGTAGAAGGTGCCATCCGTGAATCAGACAATAAATCTGCCCTGATCCTGGTCTTCCAGCCTCTGGAACCATGAGAAATAAATTCGTACTGTTTATAAGTCACCTGGTCTATGGTATTTTGTTAAAGCCATTCAAAAGGATAAGACACACTTTTAAAATCTCAATCCAACTATGCTTTCTCTTGTTCTTGCCTTTTTCCTTTTTTTTTTTTTTTTTTGTTGTTGTTGTTGTTTTCTGTTTGGTTTTTTGGTTTTTTTAAACAGTCCCATTAAACTATCTGGAATATCTGCTATGACATCACGAAATAGAAAGTCAAAGACAGAATAGTCACTTACTATGGAGGAACAGGCCCCTGAGCCTCCCTCTACCAGCTGGCCTGTGCGACCTCCCCTAGTCCAGTCTCTTTGCTGCCTAGGGCCTCTGCTCTTGCCACAGAGAGCATCCTTCTCCACCTCTAGGGCCCGGACAACTGTTTGGCTGAACGGCTGAGATGGGGGAAAGTGGCGACAGAGGCACCTTCCCTTCCCTTCTGCTCCACAGCGTGTACTTCCTTAAGGAATGTTGGCCGGGGCAAAAACCCCGCGAGCACTGCTACGGCCCACCTCAATGCTGTGCAAATACCTGGCCCACAAGGGCAGCTCCGTACATTCTGGAAACTCACAGTCATTGCAAGAGAAGGAGCCGGCAGGGAAGTATTAGCATCACCCTCCTCTCCTCTAACAGCAAGAAAGTCAGACAGGCAGTGAACCAGCATCTAGAAGCACTAAACGGCCTAAAGAGAACTTTGCCCGCCCAGGATCAAGGCTCTGGACCCTGAAATGCCACTAGTCTGGATTTGAATCTCCACTCTCTCACCAATTAGCTACAGAGTCTTATGTCATCATTTAACCTCACAGAGTACCAGTTTCAGGGATAATCTCCTTATCTCAAAATATTGTTTTGAGGATTAAATAGACAGGGTAGCTGACAGCCTAGAAGTGTACATACCAGATACGCTAGCGGCTCAGGAAACATTGGCTTCCTTTTCCTGTGCTTACAGTTTAACTTAACTACTAGGAGCAACTGTGACATGGCCAAGAAGAAAACTAGACTTTCAGAAATTTAAAAAAAAAAAAAAAAGGAAAGAAAAGAAAGAAATCACTGGAGAGAAAAACATAAGAGCTACTGGACTAACATTTCAAAGGGGCTGGGATGTAGCCCACTGGGAGAGCACAGCCTAACATGGGAGAAGCCCTGAGTTCCATCCCCAGAACCAAAATAAATAAGTAATTATATAAATGAAAAAATATATCTATAAAAGGGCATCAAGGCTTTAACAGAGATAAATTAGGACTTTGCTCCACGTGCGATTTCCATTTGTAGGGGGTCTGCTTTTGTGGCCAACTTGAAATCCTCTTTACATAATGCCGGAACACTCCGGCTCTGCTCCGAAAAAGGTTCAGAGCTGGTAAAAGTAGCAAAAGCCTCTCCCAGTTCAGTAAAAATCCCTCTAAGTGTCTTGGAATCTATTAATTATGCAGAGATGGTTTTGAATCAGTGGAAAATATAAGCATTGCATATTCTGCCCTGAGGCTGCCTCTCAAATCACTACCATGTCATGGTGTAAACATCTCTTTTTCTTAAAGCACACCTCAGGGGAGAAGCGCCACAGGTGATGTGATGTCTAACTGGAGAACTGACATTCGAACACTGACACCAGTCTCACACTGGAGATCAACACCAGGGTTTCTCATGGATGTCTCAAGCTCACAGAGACTCCTGGATCCCCCCCAGCTGCCCTTTCCACACTCCTTCCCTGCAACCCCATCCTTCCAGTGGCTCAGGCCAAACCCTCAGAATCCCATCAGAGACTCCTCTCTCACACCCCACATTCAACTTACCCCACAGCTCCACCTTAAATATATCTAGAACCCACCCATTTCTCTACTCCATCGCCCCCATCTGGTCCAGGTCCCAGCTCCTCCTCTCACAGGGAAGATGGCAGCATCTTGGTTGGCCTCCCTCTTCATCCCTGGGTCTCCCTACAGCTTCCTGCCTGTACAGTCACCAGAGTGGGGATGCCACAACCAGTCAGTCCCTCCCTCCAGCCCTGCAGGGGCCACTCACCTCACAGGAAGCAAATACCACCTGGTCCATCCAGCCTCACAGCTCAGCCTCCCCGACTTGCCTCCCTTGCTGGCCGGCTCCCCAGACCTGGTCTTCCTACTCAAATTTCCCTCTGCCTGGACTCTCTTCTCTCAGATACTAATGGGTCTTTCTGCGCTCAAATGGCACTTTCTTTTGGGGGCGCCCTGTGACCTCTTTACAAATGGCAGTGTCTCAGCATTCCCTCCTCCCTTCCTTGGTTATTCTTCTCCAGACACATACCATCTTCTAACACTCTATGTCATCTCCGCATCTCATGCTGTTGTCTCCAGAACATCAGCCCTAAGGTTTGGTTCCATGCTGCATCCCCAACATCTCCAGAACCAGCAGATACTTGAATTAAAAACTGTCTTTGTGTTTCAAAATCCCCACTATTATATACAACTGTAATGCACAGACAAAAACCTGCCTCTCTTGCATCAGCCAACTGGAACCCAGTGAGATGTCAGGAAGAGCGAGTTCTTATGAAATCTGTCCTGTCTGTCTGTCTCTGTGTCCAACAGTATCAGTTAAAAATTTTCTAGGTTGCTCAATATTTTTGCAAGAGACATCAGAGCTTCCACAATTCTTTCTAAATATTAGTGATTACATCACATGTCTGAATAATTCCATATACTAGGAGAGAAGTTCCAATTGTACATGTCAAAATATCAAAGAAAAAAGGGGGGGTTATATAGCTCCATGGTAAGCACAAGGCCCTGGGTTCAATCCCCAGCACCACCAGAGAAAATAATAATAATAATAATAATAATAATAATAATACCCTTTTGGCTACTATCATCTTCCCCAAATAAAACTGGTAACAGAAGAGTAAGCAGCACGCATTTGCTTTCCATACACAACGACCTAGACTGCACGTGACCTAGACTAGACAGTCACCCTCCTAGGAGTATGCAAAGAGGGGCACAGAGAGAACTGTAGGTGGGTCTGTACTGAGGTTAAGGGTCCTACCAAGGAACCAGGGATTGGCAACAAGGGAAAGGCCCTACCACCCACTGGCCTGAGGGGGCAAGATGGGTACTGTCTCCAGAGTAAGTAAAAAGCTGGTGGCCACGGATGAGGGCCTCCCAGCAGGAGCTAATAAAGAAATGGGAAATGGGCAGAGGCAGAGTGGGAATGAGAGGTGGGGAAGAAATGATGTCTGTGACCTCTCCTCCTTGTCCTCCAATCTCCTACCAGAAATCAAAGCCAACTTCAAGCCAGAGGGCTGCCCCACTCCACATCTCATAACCTAAGTAGTCATCCCTTGGCATCTGAGAGGGACTGTCTTCTGGACACCAAAATCCAAGGATGCTCAAGTCCCTTGTATAAAATGTCATAATATTTGTATATAACCCACACATATCTTCCTATATACTTTAGATCATCTCTATATTACTTCTAAAATCTAAATCACTGTAAACATGCCATTATACTGTACTGTTCAGGAAATAAAGACAAGAAAAAAGTCTGCACATGCTCAATACAGATACAATTTTTTTCCTAGTATTTTCTCAATCCGAGGTTATTGAACTGTGGATGCAGAGCCTGAGGACATGGAGGACCGACTAAATTGAAGACTATTGTCCAAAAAAATGGGCTCTGGTACCCAGCCCATAAAAACTGAATTCTATTTAGTATGGCCAGAGTTTTCTTCTTAGAAAAATCTCCATTTTTGCTACCTTGAAATTGACCCTGAGGAATTTTCTGGACCCTTGATGACAATTTTAAGAACTTGGATCCCTTTTCTAAAGTTATGTCAAATGTGTCCTAAGTGAGCAGTTACAGGGACCAGGCTATCAATGCTATTGGCACCCATTCCTCCCAACAGACACACACCAGGAGGTATGAATTGCTGAACTGAAGTAACCTCCCCAAAGTGACCACCTACCTGACACCAAAGCTTGCAGTTTTCCGAAACATGTAGAAGGAAGTTTTAGAATTTATCCCAAATTGGAAACCCTAAAACCTCGGTTTCAGATGATCAGAAACAAAATGGATCTCTTCTCCATCCATTAATCTGGAAGAAAGCAATGGTGTGGAAAGGATCGTTGTCCAATGAGTTCGAGGAGCACCTGGCTTCTGGATTAAGACCTAACAGGTACTCAGAGGCTTGAGACAGTGTTCAGTTCTCAGCACTCAGCATCCCCATCACTGAGGTGTCTGAGTGTGCCTCTGCATCCAAACCTGCCACAGATATAGAGGCGCCTTAGATAACACACCCTTCCCCATTAGAGGCCCTTTCCTCCTAACTCTCTAACTGGATTTTGATTGAGGCAATAACACAGCAGTGTTAAAAGTGTGAGTCAGACTTGTCTGGAATCAAATGGAGGACCTTCCTCTGACAAGCAGCTTAAACCTGGGCAAGTTATCTAACCTTGTTGTGGTTTCGTGCCCCTCACCTGTAAAATGTGAAAACTACAAAAAATAAATAAATAAAAAATACACGCAAAGCCCACAGCACACTGTCTGTGCAGAACAGCCACCGGAGCACAGGATACTGTCCTCATCACTAGAATCCTCGTCATCTTTCCTAAGTGCCTCTAAGTGAAACTGGTGAAAGAACAAAACTTCTTTTGAGCATTTTACAGAATTATCTATACCCTTAAAATAATTCTTCCCCTGTCTTAAAATTTGGAGTTAAAAATAACTCAAATGGCTATTATGATCACCATGAAATGTTGAGAATAGCTCTAATCACTAAGAAAACCCAAGTCCCAAAAGGCAGACTTGAGCTATCTGCACTTGATCAGAGCATGAGAAATGGGTACCAAGAGAATCTTGGGGAAAAGAGAATGTCAGTTTGCACCATTTTCTAGAAAAAGGTGACAGCAAAGAAAACCTGCTTGTGAATGTGACCTAAAAACACTGAGGTTAAAAATTACTCTGTACAACTTTATGGTTTACCCAAAAGGCTTCTTTGAGCTCAGGGACCTGATAAAGGCTAATCAAGGCTCCCACCAGCATTTGCACTGGCAGTACCTCAACCTTAAACCATGAGGTCCCCAGATCCCAGGAAGTCCCATCTCTAGGTGGGGATGCCTGCCCTGATAACCAGCACAGCACCAGGTATACAGAAACGCCAGGTCACCCTGTTTGCTTTGATAATGATTGACCGTGTTGCCAATCAAATCAGAGAGCTATGGCCAGGGCACCACCTGTGGTATCAGCAACATGCCCCACACCTTTCTCTCGCTGGACCTGGTGGCACACACCTATGATCCCCACTACTCAGGAGGCAAAAGGACCCCAAGTTTCAGGCCAACTTAGCAAGACCTTGACTCCAAATAAAAAGGGCTGGAGATACAGCTCAGTTGATAGGGTAGTTCAATCCCCACCATCACAAAGAGAAAAGAAAAAAAAAAAAAAAAACACCTATTTCTGCCTGGTCCCAATACTATCTACTGATATTCACTTTATTTTTTCCTTGTTTTGAAATGAGGTCTGTTGCCCAGGATGTTCCTGAATTCATAATCCTCCTTCCTCTGCCTCCTGAGTAGCTGGGATTACAGGCGTGGGCTTCATGCCTGGCTCTATATGCACAATTCTAAGAAATTTTTCATGATCTGACTCTGGTTGGTGCAAACAAACCAACAGAGGCCTTACATTTCTGACCTATCAGGGACACACAAGCTTTAGTCTCCCCATCCCTCCTTCCCCGTCGCCTTTTCCTATCAAGATTTTAAATCAAACTTTTCAACCACCAAAGTGAACAGAGCATCTACTCTGCACAAACACTGTATCTGTGGCACAGTTCCCACCAGGTACAGGGATCCCACAAATGTTGATGAGGGGAGGAAGGAAAAGGGGAGCAAACACCCCAGCCGAGCCCCCCCCCCCAGCTTCCAGAGAGTGGAAGAGATGGCTGGGTTGTCTGTGCTCTGGAGCGCATCTCATTCACCCACTCTACAGATGAGGAAACTACCCGAGTGTCCCTCGGAGTAAGTTTCAGAGCCAAGATTTAAATGGAGACAGCATCATCCAGACTATCCCACACTCAAATTCACCCGATATAATTTTTTTAAAAGCCAAGAATTAACTTTTCCATTTGCAGATGAGAAAATTAAACCCAACTGGTTAAATGAACAGTAAGAAGTCACATGGTACCGGAGCTAGTGCCTTTACCCAGTCACCACCTTAGAACACTAGACCCTAAGGCCCTCATCTATCGTCACGTGACTACGATAAGCTTATCCTACATGCAGTCGTCTCTCCAGCCACAGCCTAGAAGTCCCACTGAAAAGGCAACAGCAGCCTCTGCCCAGCACCTTGTGATTTATAAAAACACTTTTATCTCTAATATCCTCTCTGTGACATGCAGAAGGCAGATAATGTCACCTGCTGTCAAAGGCCAGGGTGTTCTCGGAGACAGGCAGCCCAGAGCTGGCTTCAGCTGCATGTCACATCACAGTCAAAACACCCAGGAACCAAGGAGGGCAGCAACGGCAACTTGCAAAAGCCACGGCTTCCGGAAACAGTGGTTCCAAAGGAGGAGATTTCAAAATTATTATTTTCTCCTCCAAACTGGAGACAACAGGACACGGGACATAAGTAAAAGTAATATTTATCAATCCTCAAGGGACTCACCCACTTGAGGAGAAAGCTCCCGCCTTCCTTTTCTGTCCTTCACTGGTGCTTTTTAAAAACCTCTGGGCAGCAAAAGGAGAAAGCTTGGCTGATTAACATGGTGTCTGCCATCCCTGCACACTGACGGACGGGTTTGCCAAACAGGCTCCGGAGTGCTAGGTAACTAATGCTTTTGCATTCCTTGCCGGAATGACTTCATAGCCCATAAACTGATCTGTGTATATCACTGAAAGATGAGACAGAGTCCTCAGCTGAACAAGAGTCCTCAGATGAACATTTTCCCCAAAACTCAAAAAAACATCTAAATCTCAGACTCAAGGAAGACCCGATTTATACCCTCACTCAGTGGCAACAGCCCCTCGAAGTGGGCTCAGCTGCATACTGCAATCACCTGGAGGCTTTAAAACCCTCGTGCTCTGCTTCACTTCCAGAGCCTCTGATTTAATTGTCCGGGGTGCAGGCTGGACATCAGGGCTTTTGAGAGCTCACCAGGTGATGCTACTGGGCATGCAAGGTTGTGGCCCAAGGGCACAGAAAGTCAGGCACAACTGCTTGCTCCCCAAAGACTGTTGCACAGGTGCTAAAAGACCATGAATAACCTCACAATTAAGACTTCCTCAGGAACACAGGCTTAAAATTTTTAGACACAATCTGTTCACTGCATAACTGAGAAGTCCTTCTTATTTTCCTAGTCTCCCTGACTTAACTACCTTCACCTGGAAATCGAGATGAACAAAAAAATACCCATTTTAAAAGTGATAGTATCTATGTAGCACTTGGTTACTCATAAATAGAGAAGAGTCAGTGTCACTCTGAACCACTGCAAGAACTGTGGAATAGGTAAATGCATTCATTCACGCTGCTTCTGTAACGAATCGAAACAAATTTAGCCTCTTAACATGAATTACAAGTCTGAAGGCTGGATGTCTGAAATCAGTCTCTCCAGGCTCAAGTCAAGGTATAGGCAGAGCTGATTCCTCCCGGAGACTCTGAAGAGAGGATCGTGGTGTCCCCTTATCTGTTTTCATGTGTGGTGATCTCCTACACTCCTTGGCTGGCAGGCTCTTCCTCGTGTTCCTTTGATCCCTTGCTTCTAGCACTCTCCTACTAACTCTTCCTCTCCTACCTCCCTCTTACAAAGACCCTTGTGATTGCATTGGCCCACCCGAAACCCCAGGTTAAACTCATCATTTTAAGATACTTAGCCTAATCATCCTGGCAAAGCCCTTTTGCCACGTAAACTAAGGTATTTCCAGAAGCCATGGATTAGGACAAGAACTTCTTCTGGGGCATTTTTCATCTTACCAGAGAGAAAGGCAAACATCACCACCAGTGTTGCTATGGCCATTCCCTCGTCCTAGAGGTCCATTTACTAATTGAAGAAGTTCTGGCTCCGGGTTCATGACATGCCCACGTCCCATGCCTAGGACAGGGACATAGTTGAATTTTATCTCTTAGCTCCAAGCCCCACTTGCTTTCCACCACTGTTACCACCCCCTAATAAGGTGATATTTGTGTGATGTCCTTCTCTTCCAAGTTTCTACCATACTGTGAACAAGAAGTGTTTTCAGTCTGATTCAATCATTATCTCCTCCTCGGCCAATACATGCCAAAGGTGTACCCAGGGGCAGCAAAGCCTTCCCTGTGGCCCCGCAGATCCAGTTAGCCCATGGGGACAGCATGTCACCCCACACACTGATTCATGGTCATCTGAGATCTGTCTTGCAAAAAGTGCACAGGGAAAAGAGTGAGCTCTTGCCTCTGAGAATGGTAAATGATCTGAACTTGATAAGACACACATGTCCACAGCAAAAGTCTCAAGGAAAAATTTATACGAGGTCAGATTCACATCCTCCACATTTAACACACTGTACAGAATGACACCGGGAGCCATTCCCTTGGTGATCTTTCATGGTTTGTTTATCTCTCTCAACTGAGAGAACTAAAGAGGGGCGGGGGTGGCATTTGGAGTCTCAGTCATCCTCCAGAATGGGATACTATTTTAGTGGGGTAATCAGGAGGCAGTGAATAGTCTTCTACATAAAGGACATCCTACCTGGTGGCCAGGCTTCTATTGGTAACTTGGGATTTCATTTCTCTCTTTTCAGAAGCACATCAGGGTGAACAGCAGCCAGTGCTGAATCACAGCCACTTTAACAATGGGAGAAAGTAAACAAGCCAAACAATCTCACTGCCAAGATTATCTTCTATGTCAGTGTTCAATCTGAAGCGAAAACAGTGTGTGTGTGTGTGTGTGTGTGTGTGTGTGTGTGTGTGTGTGTGTTGGAGTAGGAAATCAGTGCCACATCAGAAGGCAACTGGCACAAGAGCAAGTTGCACAATTTTCCTGGACGATAAACTCTTTCTCAAAAACTGTTAAATAACAGCCAACAGGGCCTCTTAAAGGTCATGGGGAAGAATACAAACCAGAATATCATATTTTAAATAGGCTAACGGTGGTGGAGAGGAGGGGGGCGCTGGCGTGCATTGTGGGTTCATTCATGACGATCCATGCTCTGCTGCCACCTTCCTAAGCAACTATGACCAGTGTGTGGGATGATTCCAAGGGGCAGAGGGACTCCTTGACCTCTAAGAAAGAGACAGCATGCTTACCAACTCAGAAAAGTACACCAATGTATTTTGCAAAGCTTTTCCATGAGGGTAGCATCATCAAGAATTCTGGCTTAGCAAGAGTCACACATAAAGAGGTAATAAAATGAGCATGTTCTAGCCCTTGAAATTCATATTTTCATCAATATCATGACCTTAAAAATAACCTGTCTTAACCAAAAAAAAAAAAAAAAAAAGAACACCTACTAAATACTCACATGACCCCCTCAACGTTCTCCTGCATGCAGGTACTGAAGTAGCCCTGGGTTCTAGTCTTGGCTCTGGTTGTAACTCTAACTCACTGTGCAACCTTGGACCAGCAACTCCACTTGTCTGGGTGCCAAGGTTCACACCCATAAGGTGAGAGGACTGGACACCATGACCTTCCAAGGTCTTTTCCAATCCTGACTCTAAACGCTTCCAAAAGATCCATTAACAAAATTCACCGATTTCTGTCTGAAATTAGATTCTAATTGAGTCAGTGTGTAAAGTGACGATGGTGAAGACAATATTCAAGACTTTCAGAAACTAAATGCTGAATTTGCGTGACTTTGGCGAAGAAACATTATTGTGAGATTTGCATAGGTGTAAAAGTATTTGGAAACAAATTCTTCACTAATCAATTTGAATTTAAGAAATACGCCTGCATAGATCCATCATTAAGAAAAAGAAGAAGAAAGAAATTAAATGCTGGAGAACACAGATGAACTGGGTAAGAGTAGAGTGACGTGCACAGCAGGGCCTTTCCCCTGGAAGAGCTGCAAAGCCTGGGGACCCCAAGGGTTTACTTCCCAGCCCTGTGGGGACTTGTCTGTGGGAGAGGACTCTCCATACGGGCTACCTCCCATGTGCAGAGGCTCCCAAAGACAGACTGGGAGGGGATGGAGGTGGGGGCACAAGTGTCCTGGCTACACTGCTTCTGTTGCCAACAGTGCAAGAAGCCTGCCAGGCCACTCGGATCCAGGGATGGCCATTCCTTGGAACATTTGGTGGGTTTGTGACATCTTCCTCCTGCTGTCCTTACTGGTTCCACATAAGGACCAAGAGTGCAGAGCAATCTTTGCACCCTTGAGGATCTGCAGTGTTGGCCACAGAATTCAAAAAGTGAAGTCACAGAGCTGCTGACTCCTCTTGGGATTTAGTTCCCTGAATGGCTGGCTCCATGTGACAAATGTGCTTGCTTAAGTGGAAGCACCCAGGAAAAAAAGTGACAGGAAAATTGAGGACTTGCTATAAAACCCATCTTCAAATAGCCATAATTATCACAATAGTGTCACCGAGGCATTATTTACAAACACCCGTATGCACATTCCTTCCTCCCAGCAATCCTCATGTAGATACAGTGCCGTTACTCAGGACAACATTTTAAATTAATTAAGTAGTAAAACAAGAGAAACCAGTCAAAACTCTGGAGTGAACAGAATTAAAATAGATGCAGGAGAACTGGCATAAAGCAGAATCGGACTTTTTACCTTTGTGCTGATAATTCCTACTTAATCACTCATAATATACACCAGCTTTTAAATACTGTCATCATTTCTACTGACAAAAAATAGAAATGCTTCTATTCTGTAGCTGATAAAACCAAAACTCACAAAAATTAAATTATTTGTCCAAAGTCAAGTCACGACAAAAACTCAGGTCACCAAATCGCTTATCTCAATACCTGCTCCAAGACAACCACACACTGAATACACATGACTTAATTTTCATGGTGAAACTAAAACAACAACAACAACAACAACAAAATTTATATTAAAAGCTGTCAAATATTTTGCCTGGGACTTGATTTTCAACACTTAGGGCCTCAGAACAGTCTGGCTTGAATCCTAAAAAATGAAGTAAATTGTCAATAGTCACAAAAACAGCATTTTCTCTATAATAGGCAAGAGAATGTGCCCCACAGTCTGTTGTTATTGCTGAAATGTTACTACTGGTGCTTCTTTTAAATGACCAGCCCTTCTGTTTCATAGCCGTGTTCTGGTCATTGGGGGAACAAAAGTAGCAAATAACCCCACGCTGGATCCGTGTCTTCCAGGTGTGGCCAACCACCAGAAGACCGACTGGAGGCCTTTGTTCATTGTGATTTGGGATGATCGTCTGTCACAGAACACCTCTCAGCCTGAGCCTAGTAAATCAATAGTCATTTAAAGTAAATTTGTCATGGAAGTGTACAAACATCTACATTCAAGAGTATTTTCAAAAATGACACATTTGCTCTGTGATTATAAAGAACCAGACAATTAAAACAAAAGCAGCAGCAGCAAAGAACCGCTCTAGTCAGTGCAGAAGTAGTGGGAAAGCAAAACATTTGGCTTCATTTGTGGAACTTCTCTGCTGCTGAACGTATTGAAATGAATGAAGTGACCACCCCTGCCAGAGACTGGGGGGACAAGTGTCTGTCAGCCAGAAACACAATCGGAAGCCCCTCTCCAGCCACATGCACACCCAGGCACCTATGTCCAGAACCAGCCCTAACCCAGCAGAGACTTCTAAGTAGTTCTGTAGAGAGAGCCCTCCGGGATTCCTCCAGGTCCCCACCAACTGCTGGCTCAGCCGTAACCTCCTGCCCAGGGCTCCTCTGCACCTGAGTCCTTTCTTGAAACCTTAGAACTCTAGGTCTGAAGCTCATTAGTCCTTGCTGCCCCTGAGCCACCTGTAGCCCTTAATACTAGGACAAGGAATCTGTCCTTAAGAGCCAGCCACCTTTGGAAATATTCCCCTTGGCATCTCCCTGGACTTCCTGTAGCAACCTGGTATTCAAAGGCCACCCACGCCCTCAGCGCTTCTCCGCCTGACCAGAGCCCTTCCACCCGGGGCTCCTACCAGGCAAGCCTACAGCACAGCTTCCTTGGCCATGGGAACACGACCAGCAGCTTCTC
Organism: Spermophilus citellus; assembly: GCF_964194105.1. Lineage (NCBI taxonomy): Eukaryota > Metazoa > Chordata > Mammalia > Rodentia > Sciuridae > Spermophilus > Spermophilus citellus. The sequence continues at coordinate 116,839,930 of NC_138198.1, forward strand.
AATGCACTTCCTGCATCACAGACTTTGCTCTTTATTTAGTCCCTCTGTTCCACCCTAAACGCCCCAATCCCACAGGGACCACCAGAGAGAAGCGGTCCTCATGCTCCCCTGGTGCTCACTTGCAGCCCGCCAGCCACCAGCACGCAGCAGCCTGTTCACTGCCCTACAGACATCATGATGCAGCAAATTTCCCTGAGATGAGAAAACCCAGATCCCGTTTTAATAAGAAACGTGTGTTCAGTTCAGTTGGCAACACTGGGGCAAAACTAGGACAGAACTCAGGGTCTTTCTGGCTTCACTCCTACTGGGTGAATCACATCTGGGAAACTCCTCGTTCTCATTCACTGGGTGAAGTCGGTTGCGAGGAGGCACTGTAAACCCACAGGCCCATCCACGTCCTGCAGCCACAACCTCCTACAGACTAGTGCTGGCAGCTCCCTCCACTTCTTACCAGTCATCACCACCACTCAGAAGCCACCACACATTCCTTCCACCTTGCAGAACAGGACAGTGGATGCATCTGCTCAAATTCCCACCTCAGTACTTCTGATAAAACCAATTGTGGCAAATAAAATGGGAAGGCCTTCTGTACTTCCCACCGGTACCATCTATGCCCCTTGGTTTCAGGCTTAGTTGACTTAAGTGAAATAGGCAACGGAGCATGCAAGGAATGTTTAGCAAATCCGCGCTCTAAGCTGCTTCAGAAGTGCTGCAAGGCTTCCGCACACCTGTTCCCAGGGGCTTCGCAGCACGTGCATTAGAGACAACTGCATAGCTCAGAGTTCTGGGGAGAGGCTGGGCAGAGTCCTGTCTACTGAGGCATGTGCTGCCTGCAGAATGAACTGCAGTGTGAATGGGTATCAAACTATGGGGGCGGGGGGCCGTGTGCATCCCCCAAAATGACAGGTTGAAATCCTAACCTCCAGTGTTTCAGAATGTGGCCTTATTTGGAAACAGGGTTGCTGCAGATATAATTAGTTAAGATGAGATCATCCCCTCATCCAGCATGATGGTGTCCTTAAAAACAGAAACACAGGGAGGCAGCCCTGGGACCACAGAGCAGAGCAGAGCACCTCTGAGCAGGGACACCAAGGACTGCTGACCATGCAAGAAGCTAGGGAGGCAAGTGGGTTCTCCCCTCAGAGTTTCGGGGGGTGGGCAGGCCCTGAGAAACCCTGGCTGTAGACTTCCAGCCCCAGAATAAGAGAGAATAAACAAGTTTCTGATGTTTGAAGTCACCTAGTTTGTGATACTTGGTTAATGCAGCCCTAGGAAACTGAGGTAATTGGGAAACAAACATCTAAGGAATAAAAAAAAAAAAATTAAAAATTAAAAAAAAAACTGATTTGGAAGCAGCTCCCAAGAGTTAAAGAAAACACCCTACACTCAGCACTGTCTTTGCAGCAGCAGCCACCTGGTTGGTAGATGTGGAAAAAGGAAGGCCAGGCCTGAGCCCCTCCAAAGACCCTTCCTTCCCCAAAAGGCTGCTCATTCTGTCTAACTCGGGTCCTAAACTGGGCAGGGGCAGGGGCAGGGGCAGGGTGGGTCTAGGATCGGAGGCTCCTCCCTCCTGCCCCCCCTGTTTGCTCTGTCTCCTGAGCTCCTGGGAATGCCGGCAGTGGGTCCATTTAATCTTCAGGACAATATGTGCAGCAGGGAAGGGGTGAGAACTATCCCCATTTTACACTCAGGAAGCAGACTTGGGTGGATCAGGGCCTGGCCACAGAGCAGGTGCCCATCCTGAGAAGGTCAGCGGACCAAGCAGGAGCAAGAGGCTTTTTTATTTTTTTTTAAGTAGTGGGGTAGCTAAGAAATAGCCTTAAATGTTATGTTTAAAAAGAAGTCCTAGAAGCCTTGATTTTTTTTTTTCAGTCTTCAGATAACCTTGCTGTAGACACCATCTACCCTTCTCCTACCAACCTTTTTATGTGGAATTATTTTAGGAGAAAAAAAACTTGAGCACATTTTCCAGACTTAAAATGTAATCAGACTCTGGATTTTACATTCTCTCTCATTTTGTGCTCTCCTTAATCTTGAGGGGATCCTGTGCTACCTTGTGGCCCATCCGTGACCCCCACACTGCACAGGGTCATGTTTTTCTGAAGCTGGACTAAGAAAGTATTTGATAGGGTGAAGCACCAAACAGCGTGCACCAAGGAAATCTGAGGACGGGGTGAGTCTTCCCCCAAAGCAACTAGGGTAAGGCCTTATTTTGTGTTGTGACACTGGGGGGTTGAATCCAGGGCCTTATGCATGCTGGGCAGGTGCTCCGTTACTGAGCTCCAGCCCAGCTTATTTATTTATTTATGCAGTACTGGGGATTGAACCCAAGGCCTCATGCATTCTATGTAATCTTCCAATAAGCTACACTTGTAGCCCTTTTTGAGACAGGGTCTCACTAAGTTCCTAGGTTGGCCCCCAATTTGTGATCCTCCTGCCTCAGCTTCCAGTAGAGCTGGGATTACAGGAGTGTGCCACCACACTCAGCTGATATGGGTTTCAAAGAAGACAGAGCCAAAGAACAATTGGCAGTGTCCCAGAAGAGGGCAAGACCACAGGATTAAACTGAGAAGATTAGAAACCTGGGTGGAGAACTTGCTCTAATCAGCTGCCTTTTCCATATATTGTAATCTTTCTCTGTCTGAAGAACACCCAGTCACTAATTGCCAAGAAAACCTGACTTCCTGCCCCTCAGAACCCTTGACACCAAATGTGCAGGCTTCGTCACAACCAATGCGTCAATCCTGGACGACAATCAGGTGTTCAAAGATTCAATTCAAATGTGACACTGACTATCCACACTTGGTGTGGATTCCATAGGTTAGGGACTCAGACCCACAAAACCGCCCTCATTTCAGAGGCCACCACAGGTCCCCCATACTTCTGACTAACTGCAAACTGTGGTTCCCAACACCCCTTGCTTGGGTTCCAAATTTGCTAAATAATGGCTCACAGAGCTCAGGAACGGTGTACTTACTATTACCAATTTATTATAAAGGACACAACCCAGAAGAGCCGAGGAGAAGAGACACACAGGGCTAGGTATGGAAGAGAGGGACTCACAGTCCCTGTGCCCTTTCTGAATGCCACCCTGCACATGTTCACTACCCAGGAGCTCCCAAACCCCAATAGTCAGGGTTTTATGGAGGCCACACTATAAAGAATGGAGGATTAAACCATTGGCCATTTGTGACTGACTCAGTCTTACACTCCTCTTCCCTCCCAGGAGGTGCCCAGGGTAGAATACAAAGTCCCAAAGCTCTAATAACACAGTTGATTCCTTTGGTGACCAGCCCCGTTCTGAAGTTGTCTCAGAGTCCACCAACTGCCACCTCCCAGGGGAGGGAAAGGGGAAATGCTGGGGAACAATGTTCACCCCATTACATTGTTATACCATGTTCACGTACAAACATATGACAACAAATCCTGCCACTGTGTATATAAAGTGTCAATAAAAAAATATAGGGGAAAAAGTCACCTCATGGCATAAGCTCAGGTACAGACAAAAGGAGTTTATTATGACTAGCAAAAGATGCTCCTCAGGAAATTGCAGGGTTTTAGGAGCTCTGTGCCAGGTACTAGGGGATGAAAACCAAATATCCATCTTATTAGGTCACAAAACCATACCCTAAACCCTGCAGCCAAGTTTCCAGCACATGTACCCCATATCTACCATTAACTATTCTGGGAAACTCCATCTACAAAATGCCATCCCACATTTTGTCAGCTTGAAAATATTAAACACCACTGAAAAAAATTTAAGGTTTCTTTTTCAGATTTAAATGTCTACTTATTTCAAAATGAATTAGTAGTTCTCTGGGTTTCGTGATGTTTAATTCATTAATGATAACTACAGCTCGAGAATTTGAAAGGAAATTGCTTCCAGGATAAAATTAAATGTGAAACTCGAAGCAATGATTCATGGCTGCTCCTATCTAAATTACTAATCCATGTGACAAACCTGGTTGGCAGCACAAAAAAGCAATACTATTTCCCCCCACTGCCTTTAGATACTTTGCTGAATTGTTTTGCAAACTGCCTCAACCCAAGTCCCAGATAATCCCCTGCTAGCAGCCTCCATTCCGTTGTGGAATTGAGTGCTTAGTCTCTATTGCTGCAAAGAGACTCATAATGTGCTGACACTTCGTGCCACAGAAAAGAGTTTTCTCGACGTTAGAGTTTGCACGTACAGCTCAACGGTGTAGGCAAATATTGCTGTGGTATCTGTGCCAACCCCCAAAGAAACCTACATAAAACCTTTGAAAAACTCTAGGAAAACAGTAATGTTCTCTTAATTTTCAAGGAAGGCTAGCCAGCTGGGGTTCAATTCTGTATCTCTGTTTGATCGATGGGCACTAAAGTAACCATGCTTCCAAAAAAACAGTAGAATGCTTCCTAAATTTCTCCAAGCTCTGGTTATGCAGTTCTAAAATTTCTCAGGTCGGGTCCTGCCACCACCTGGGTTCACACACTAGACTAGAGGAGTGTTCCTGACACCAACCCCCTCTTCCCACAGAGCTCAGGACTCCTGTGCACAGACCCCACCTCACTGGGTGCTGCTACCCAGGTCCTCACAAAAGCCCTGCAAACCAGGTTCCCTGTTTCCAAGGTTTCCAGACTCCAACCATCAATAAGCCACTGGGGGCAGGGCAGGTGGGGAGGCGGCTCTCAGGAGTGCCACTCTGCCAGGTGCTTTGCATACCACAGCTGGCTCCTTTATCCTCCAGACAGCTCCAGGAGGGCACCTTCATGTCCACATTATAGACCAGGGACCAGCAGCAAAGAAGGTCAAAACCCTCGACCAAGGTACAGAACAAACCCCTGCACAGCCAGGGTCGTGCTTTCAACTCTGACAATGCCATACTTCAGCTTCAAATGTTTCAGTGATTCCTTAATACCACCAGCAAGGCCCAGACCCACCCCAGCCCAGCCCCACAGGGTCTGTGGGTCCTTTGGTGACTGTTATTTCCAGCTGCATCTTCCCCCAGTGCCCCCCCTTCCCAAACCATCAGCAAATGCTGTTCCTTCTGCTTTCCCCACCTGCCAGGTCCTCGTTAGCCCTTGTGAGTGTGCTCCTTCCGTGTGCTCCTCAAGTGCCCCATGCATCCTGTCATCAACCACTCACTCCTCCCTGCTGATGTCTGCGGTGAAACGGAGGCAGCAGCTCTGGCTTTTCCACCAGCTGCCCTCCATCCTCACTGCTGATCAGGGCACAGGGAGATGGTCCACTCCTCGGCACTAAGAATGCATTTTGGCAAATCAGTGAAACTTGAAGCAAAAAAAAAAAGCAGACATAGGGACTCGTCCCAAAATGAACTCAGGTCCCTTGTGAATAGGGGTGGGAAATGGAAAGGTGTTTACGTGGACTTCCAAAAGGCTCTGCCAGATATTTTTCCCCCATCAAGCATCAACCAAGCGAGAGGTAATGCGTAGATGCTTGCTGGCTACTGGGCTTGGGCAGCAAGCCTGTTCTGAAAATCCTCAGGGTGGGAACTCAAGAGTTACCAATGCATTACAAAAGCAAAGAGACAACAAACTGCATCTTCAACTAGACTGGTTTTTATTGTTCCCCGAAGGGAAGAGAAGGGGGAGAGGGAGCAAAGAGACATTTGAAAAAAATTCGGGATTTTTTTTTTTTCCCATTTTAAGGAGACAGTGCCCACCGTCCATGCAGTGATAGCTGCAGGGGTGAACCACAACCAGGCTGGAGTCTCCATAGCCTCAGCCTCAACAATCAGGGACACTTTTCTGACCATGAGCTTAGCATCCAGGAAACCCAGATATCAACAGCAATGCAGCAGGAAGAACAAAGACAACTGAATTTACTGTAATCACTTAAAATGTAAAACACTGCTCCTAAATCTTATATGATGGCCACAAATGTCCGGGTGCACACTAATTCTACAAAGAACCCCGTTGCACTATAAAAGTACCCAAAGCACATAAAAATACAGCTCCCCTATTACATCAACTGAACCTTAAACTAATATGCTAGCTACAACAAACATCGTAAATCAACTTTTCTCATCTGTTTAGAATTATTGAGTCTCCTACGGGCGATGGAGACACCAGATCCTCTTGACCAACACTGTCCAAGGTGACTCCAGGTCACACACGCAGCAGGGTTTTCTGTCACTCCTTGGGCCAGCATCCACATGCAGAATGAGCCACAGATTGCCGAGGCTGGCCCGAGAGGTTGCTATGGGCTTACGGCATGACATACACCTGTGTTAAGGCAGAGGTTTCTCCCAGGGAAAACATTTTTGAAATGTTCTCCTGTATTTCCTTCCTCCAGTTTTCTCAAAGTCTCGAGGGCAGCTACTCCTGCTCAGTATCAGCTTAGAGAGAAGACAGGTAGGTGCACCCAACTGTCCTTCAGCTGGCCCTGTAGGGCACTCACTGCACAGGGCATCTGGCAAGGCCACCAGAGGCCACTAGATCACGTATGGGCTCCAGAAGAAACTTCAAAGTTGTGGAGTAAATGAAGGAAAAGCACAAATTAGTATTTTGCCTTGTAGTTATGTGCAACAAAGATGGAGAGCAGAGAGGACTGGGTAGGAAGGTCAAGAACAGTCATGACAAAGGCAGCTTCAAGAAGTGGATCAACGATCCACAAACTTCACATGTGCAGAAAACAGAATTGATAACAAATCGCCTACACTTGAGGTTCTCAGGGTTAATGATTAAACAGAATAACTAAAACACATTCACTGTATGAACGCAGGTTTTCCGTAAGCATTTCAGGTTCTCAGGAAAGATATTTGGAGCCTTCCAACATCCTGTGGGGAAACTTGTGGGTTCTATGAATCTTCTAAATTCACCATTTCTTCTTAAGAAGGACGAGCTAAAGTCAGGCCTAGTCTCAACTATCTCAACGATCACCAGAAGGTACAATGGGCCGTCTTCCAGGCATACTTTCAGGGAACTCATTGGTCTCAGGTAAAGAGTCATCCTTTGGGAAACAGAAAAATGATTCCAACTTCCTATCCAGTGTGGCCTCCAGAGACACTTGTCACCTCATCCTGACCAGACTCTGTCACTGGAGGGAACTAAATGTGAGACAGCGTGAGGGTGATCATTCAGAGACTCATTTGACAAAGTCACGCAAACTAGTCTGTGTTCTTCCTGTTTGCTCAGGTCTACTTCATGCTTACACTTCCCTAAAGGGTGTGGCAGAGTTTAGCACCAAGGACTCTCATGAGAAGAACAGCCAGGCACGTACACACTTACACATGCATGCACACACATTCATGCACATGTTTATCTACACACACGCTCACACCAGGCAACAGATCATCTTTACGACCTCAGTCATGACCTCAGCCACTTAACCACCAACCACCTCTGCTTCCCATGTTTCCATGAACTTGGCACAAGAACGACATAAAGACAAAATGAGAAAATTCATAGGCAGATGTACTTTGGACTAACAGTGTCATTAAAATTTACTAGAAGCATTTGTATTTTCTGATAAAGGCTTATACATTAGCCTCGTTCACCCTGAAATCAATCCATGGAGGAAAAGATGGGCGAGTCCACCAACTCACCAAGTATGTTGTTATTCCTACTAAGGTATTCCCATTTCTTCCAAACCTCGCCCTCTTTGCAAAGAAATAATTTGGAAATATGGAAATATTATTTTACTGTACCCACATTTATCACTAATCCCCTGCTTTCAGGATTATAAAGAAGCTGCAGGGTGGGTGGGGCATGGAGAGAACAGCAGGAAGCCTTGAATAGTCAAATTCCAGGGCACTGTGAGGTGGCCTGCCCTCTCCAAAGAGAAACAGCCTTTGCAGGAGCCATAGCTTCTGGGGGTGGGATTTATTATTGTAAGTTGCCACAAGCACCTCATCTGGGTAGATCTTCACGTCTGAAGCATTTCCCATCTTCATCTCCCACGTGGCTTTTTTTAAACTCTGGGCTCCTGCCTGCGTTGGTTTTCTTCCACCCCAGGAAGAAAGGGGGGACTACGCCTGTCACCTCACCCCCCTGCTGTCTGTCCCTACAGAAAAGACTCCAAATCCCTGCCAATTCAGTGACTCAAAGCCCACTACAGTGTTTGCATCTTGGCCCAAATTCCACCCATTTTGGTTTAGCTTCAAGACATTTTTTTTTTCTCTCTCTTTCCCGTTTTAAGACATGGAGAGAAGCACAAGAGTTCTTTTAAGGTAAACCAAGAAAGAAAAAGTACCAAGTCCTGTTTTCCTACCGTGGTTTGTAGATCTCACTTCTTTGGGTCCAAGAAAAAAGTGAAGCCCAAGGAAGGGGCCAGTTCCAGCCCTAGGCAAAAAGCTTGGGGGAAATCAATGCCCCACCTTCTCTCAGTTCCCTGCCTCCTTCCAAGGCCCATCCCCTCCTTTCCCCTCAGCCCCCAACCCCAAGTCCTGGCACAGCCTCTTTGCAGAGATAATGTTCCCGTCTGCTCCCTCCATCAGAGCCCACACCCCCATCCCAGGCGCCATTCTCACAAGACCCTGCACCCTCTCCAGAGGAGCTTTTCAACATCTGATTCACATAATCAGCTACTTTTTGATCAATGCCTATTGAAATAATTACAGCCTTATGGAGGTGAGTGGGCTCCCTTCCCACAGACCCTGTCATTTCAGCACAGGACTTGTGGGCAAAAAAACGAAAAGCAAACAAGAAGGAAAGCGCCAATTTCCACAGAATTGTCCACACACCATCTTGTGACCTCAGACCCATCATTTCATTTCGGGGGTGGGGGAGAGCTGCCTCCACTTCCTACCTTAGACTACTGTTCCTAGAATTCAAGAAAATGACACTCAAAACAGCGCTGGGCACCTGCAAGTATGGGCACTCACCTTTGCCAGGACCTCCCAACATTCGCATTGCTGGCCTCATCCTAAATGGGGAGCAGAGGCTCAGCAACAGTCACTTGCTGATAAGCAGCAGGGAAGGCATTCACCCGCAGCTCATCAGGAGACCAAACTCCATGTTGTTCCCACCAACCAAGAGATGAATGACTCTCTGCTGGTAAAATCACGGGTTCCCTGCAGGCCGGTGGGCCCACATGACTCAGGGCCCATCTCAAAGCTGCACAGGCCTTGATCTGCCAAGGGACCTCTCTAGCTGCAGGTTTTCCCAACCATAAAATGGGAACAATGTACTTGGGAGGCAGTAAGTTCCCTACTGCAAAAAGTGAAGCGCCTTGTGAGGCAGACCTCAAGAAGGGCAGCAAAGCTGAGAGCTGAAGTCACTCCTTGTCCCACAGAAATTACCCAGAACAACGGTTAGGGATGGAAAACTCACCCTCTGAGCCAAAAATATTGCAGGTGACCTTGATAACAGCTAAAAATTCTGAATAAACCCTGGCTGCCCAATTTTTAATCTCCAAAATATTCCTGAAACCCCACCCACTGCCCTGATGTATCACTAATCCATAATAAGGCCTCTTTCCCAGCTGGTGTGCTCTGCCTGTGAAAAGCACTCGATAGTCTACAGAAGCAGGCTCCCCTCAGAATAACCTCATTATTCTCTACTTCCACAATTATATCATTGGTATAATGACCACCATCACGATTTTCATAACCTTTTGTTGGGTTTTGTTTCTGCAGTTCTGGGGACTGAACCCAGGGCTTTGTGCATGCTAGGCAAGGGCTCTAACTCTGAGCTACATCCCCTGCCCTTGGGCAGTTATTTGTTACACTATAATTTCCAGATGAATTTCTGGTCTAGAAACAAAATAATCACAGTAAGATAATTAATTACAACTCTATTATTATTATAGCAAAGAGTGGCTGGAATTAAGACTCCAAAATGTTTAGTATGTCCTTTTTAATACTACATTCTCATTTATAGTGAACATATACTTACTAAAGATTACCATTAACTTATTTTGTTTCTGATAGCAACTTCTGATTGGTACTTTTCTATGACTACTACTGCAGAGTTTGGGAGATCCCTGTATGGTAGTGGACTACATGTCCATGCTACTACTGGTCCAATCTAGGTTTCCATCCTAGTTTTGACAGCTATCATATCAACCTTGAGCAAGCTACTGAACTTCACTGTGTTCTATCTGCTCACCCCAAAAAACAAAGATAAAAACAACCGACTCCTAGCCGGGTATGGTAGCGCACACCTGTAATCCCAAAGGCTAGGGAGGTTGAGACAGGAGGATCTTAAGTTCAAAGCCAGCCTCAGCAAAAGCTGCCGCAGCTTGGCTGGGCACAAATCACGAGCCACTCAAGAGGAACAAACTTTATTTCTGAACTCCACTAGCACACTCCACACACGCTCCCCAGGAACTCTCCCGAACGACACGCAGCTCCTCTAGGAACCACCAACCGGAAATCCCTCCTCCAGCACTTCCCCAGCCAATGCGAACTCTTCAGGAATCCCCGCGAGAGCTCAACTGGAACTCAACGGGAACTCCGGGAGAACTCGAAAGTCATCATCTTAACGGCTCGCTGGTGTCACCTCTCAACCACTACTTCTGGCAAAAATGCCATGCGTCATCCCGACTTGGCTGTGGCCCTCAACAAAAAGCAAGGCACTAAGCAACTCAGTGAGACCCTGTCTCTAAATAAAATACAAAATAGGGCTGGGATGTGGCTCAGTGGTCAGGTCTGAATTCAATCCCCAGTACTTTAAAAAATAAAAATAAAAAAACTACCAACTCCTAAATTATTGTGAGAAATAAACTGGGTAACTTACCAAGTAAAGCTTCACAAAATGCTCTGGGTTTTAGTTGTAACCAAGTCCCTGTTAGCATTTTTTTTTAACTTACAAAAGCACAAATACTAAAGATATTTAATATTTGACTCCAAATTTTGCTGTCTCCATACTTAAAAACCTGGTTGGGACTACTGTTACCCCTGGCTTCTTTTTCTTCAGCATAGTGAACTCTGATTATTCAAAAGTCAGCTCTGAACATCAGTCCACCCTAACGTATCATCTGGGGGAATAAAACATCTCTCTCAATGACACAAGGAAAGGGGCCTTGTTTTCTAAGAAAATGGAACAGGCTGAGTCCTGGATGGCAGATCCTAACTGGTGCTCACTGCTGAGAGTTTTATGAAGCTGGTGCTGCTGAGATTTTATTAGTAAATAAACCTCACAAAAGGAAAATTAAAGCTCCTGCCTCCCCCTGAGTATTTCCCATATCTACTCTGATGAGCGGAGTTTCATTCTGTACACTCATGATCATTCCTCAAACCACACAAACTGAATTTTGTCTAATTCAATTTTAGAATTTTTTTTAAAAAACTGATTTCATATTTCTGCTACTGTTATACTCATTTTGGGTTGAGCTTTACTTCAGTTCCTGAAACATACCTAACATCATTTTTTTAAGTTTTTTTTAGTTTTTTAGTTTATCACATCTTTATTTTATTTATTTATTTTTATGTGGTGCTGAAGATGGAACCCAGCGCCTCACATGTGCTAGGCAAGCGCTCAACCCCAGCCCCATACCCTAACATCTTAAATGAAACCAAAGGCCCAAGTGCACAGATCTTTGCTCCAGTGCTGCAGCTTGCTTGCTGCCATATTTTAGCAGCACCTTAAGTGACTAGAAGTTTTAATCAAGATAGCTGAGCTGGGGTGCAGCTCAGTGGTAACGCCTGCTTAGTGCGCTTGGGGCCCTAGGCTCCATCCTCAGCCACCCTCCTCCACCAAATCAATTTGTCTGGCACAGTAGACACATAAAACTAAACCTTTGGTGATAATTGAACTGAGATATTGGACTTCTGACTGCACAGATACAAGCTTCAGCGACCAAGATGTAGTTAGGATACACAAAGAAGAATTTCTTGATGATATAGCCCTGAATCAACCGGTACCACTAAAGACACCATATCCAAAAGGCACGTTGGGCCTTACATGTAACTGGTGTCCTAAGTGTTAGCTATTCTTATTTGTAACATCATGAAAATGTTTTATATTGGGGGAAAATACCTCTAGAATCAAATATGTGGTAGTTGAGATGTCTAGCAGGGTTTTACCTGTGACATTACCATCTTATCATTGTAGAGCCACACTCACTCTCTTTCCTGGCAGGGCTTTGGACTGAAATGCACTGTGAAATGCACTGGGTGGCCCTGTGCACAATGCGCTAAGTGCCCTGTGAACACAGCAGGCCCAGGAGACCAGGGAGCCCGATGCACAGCATTCAGCCTTGGAAGGGATCATCCACAAACAGCCATTGTCCCCCACAAATAGCTCTGCTGTCATCATCCAGATGGGCACCAAAGGAAACCATCTGATTTATGCTTTTGGTCAGTGGCTCTGCATAGACACACCACAAATACAACTATTTGTTGCCAAAGAAATTTAGAACTGTAACACTGAATGTAGTCTGATAAGCAAGCTTTTCTGTTCAGTCTTTTTAAAGGACACTAATCCATAGCATTCAGCTGGACTAAGCATGTAAGAGTCGGTTTCAAAGACCATGGCATCCTACAGTGATTTATTTATTAATGGTGTAGGAAACAGCTGTGGCTGCAAGGTATCAACATCTGTTATTTTCCCAGAAAAATGTTAAAATGTATCAAACATAAATTGCCACAAATATCTCCACTTGATCTTGCACCACTCCTATACACAGTAAAATAAAAACTGCTCGTATGTTTTACTGCTTTTTATTAAAAATATTAAAAGCTCATAGGTGCTTGTTATTCACATGTCAAAATTATTAGTGTTAGGAATAACAAATTCACATTTTATCATTTTTGTCTTACTTTTTATAAAATATGGAAATTAAAAGAAATACAGTAATAACACGGACGCTATACAAGAACAATCTGTTCTTTGTCCTTTCATGGCTGGAATCCCTAGCTTTCCTTATATCTGAAATACTAGCATGGCTGCTTCATCTAGGGCTCTGTTCTGACTCAGATCTGGAATCTTCCCCAAAGGTGCATGTGCTGAAGGCTTGTTCCCAGTGCAGTGAGTTTTAGAAGTGGGGCCTTGGAAGCGACTGCATCATGAGGGCTCAGATCTCAAAGGATTCATCTACCATGGTTGAAGGGACTATAGGGACGCCATGGGAACTAAGAGGTAGTGCCTAGTTGGAGGATGCAGGTCACTGGGGCATGCCTTGGAAGTGTTCCTCTTGTCCCTGGCCCCTTACTCTCTTTTGCACAGTTTGTACACATGGTGTCTCTCTCTCTCTCTCTCTCTCTCTCTCTCTCTCTCTCTCTCTCTCCTTTCTTGCTTGCTATGAACTGAGCCGCATTCCCTTGCCACACTCTTCCTCTTCCATGTTCTGCAATGGAGCCAGCTGACTATGGACTGAGACCTCTGACACCAGGAGCCAAAATAAATCTTTCCTCTTTAAGTTGTTCACATCAGGTGCTTGGGCCACAGCAATGAAAAGGTGACTAGCATCGTCACTTTATCCCAAGTGTCAGTCAAAGTTAGGCAGGGTAGACTGGCCGCTAACATGAACACTCCGAAGGTTCAGTGGCCAAGTGCAAGAATGGTTTATCTCTTCCTCACACTGCATCCCAGTGCAGCTTGATAAGAGGTTCTGCTCCATGTGGTCACCCAGGGTCCCAGGCCTCATCCATGCTGTGTCTTTAGAGACCCCCCAGATTCCCCACCCATGCACAGCTGAACAGCAGATCTGAAGGAGAGCAAGCATGAAAAGCCATCCACTCCAAACTGCCTCTTGTTCCACACACATCCCATGGGTGAGAATAGGTCAGATGGCCCCACCCAGATGCAGAAACGGGTCTGGCTCGGCGCCTGTCAACTGGGGGTGATTTCACCTCCTAAGTGACATTTGGCAATGTCTGGAGACATCTCTGATTGTCCAACTGGGGCAAGAGGAATCTAGTGGGTAGAGTCCAGAATGCAACTCAATATCCCACAGGGCACAGGACAGTCTTCCCACAACAAAGAATCACCCAGCCCCAATGTTAACATGCTGAGATTTGGGTGAGCATCCAGCCAGTCTCTGCTACGTTATATAACATGTTCATGCCCAGCTCTACCGTCACCTCCTACTAACATACATGGTCATCAATCCCAGGTCAACAGTTACTCATTCATCTGTTTGTTCCTTCTTTCCTTCATCCAAACAGTCAGAGAACTCACAGTGAAGCAGAGGAAACAATCATATGCGGAATTACCACACGCAGGGGGAAGGGGACCAAAAAGAGTAAATGGAAGGAAAATAATTCTGCCTGTGGGAGCAGGGGAGGCTCCAGAGGCTGGTGAGAGGCGACTGAAGCCTTAGGAGGCTCAGACCACAGCCCCCCCACCTGCACACTGGAAGGGCAGGGAGAGCCGGTGTTCCAGGGAGAGGGAACTGCATGAACAGAGGAATGGGATGTGAAAGGACAGGATTTATTCTACTTTCTACTACAGGAGAAACACAATAACTAAAGGAGGAGAGTTGTAAAGATGCTATCTTGTTCAAATAGTCTTTTAGCAGAGTGTTCATAGAAGTCATAGCTCCCAGCATCTGAAGGAATCTCTAACATGACATACACGGGCTTCCAGTCAAGTGGCCTTTCCAGAACAGTCCACGGCCACCAGACTTCACGGAGGCCTAAGTCAGTGGGCCCAGGGCAAAGCACAGGGAATAGCAGAATCTCTGCAAACCTCCCAAAAGCACACCAATGCTTTCAAACATGCTGCTCCAAGTCAGTATCAACCGGATTCAGGAAGATGAGTGACCAAAACCATCCACCTTTTTCCCCAAAGACAGGCCAACATGTCAGAACCCACCTAAACTTTTTTAAGTTTCACTATCAGCTTAAACCCGCAGCTTCACCTGAGCCAAGCCACCTGGTCTTTCCACATTCTGCACTTCCAGCTGATGTGCTCAAGACCCTGAAGCACATGATAAACACTGTCTATTATATTAGCACCACAGTTATCTCCTTATCCCCTTCCCCAAATTTCTCTCGGTTGATATAAAGACTATTGTAGGATCCAACAAGATATGGGAAGGAGATTATCTGATGACCTTCCATGTCATTCTAGAACATTATTAATGAGCAACCTCAATTTGCTCTGAGCAAGATGCTTTTATATATGAAGCCAGCATCACCACGTAACAGCAGTCATTCCTAATTTTAAAGCTAAAAGTGAACTTTTAAAATACCACACTCCTATATAGTTCTTCACCCTCCTTCCTTCCCTTCCCCCACTCTTCCTCCCTCCAATCACTGTCTCTAGGTTCCTTGTTTCCACTGTGATCAGCTCTGGGAAAACAAAGTGTCTTTAGCTATTAAGTGCTATAGATTATATCGAACAACACCAGTCACCTGGCACTAAAAAGCCTCATAAAAGGAAGAAATTTGTTTCTTTACAAGTCAGAATCTCGAGGGAACAATAAAATGAGGGACGCAGACTCAGGAACTTGCAGGCCAGTGAGCTGCTCACAACTGCTTCCCAGCACGACGAGGTGGGACATCCAGGTCAGGCAGGATTTGGGCCTAAGTGAAATCACATTCACCTTTACTAAGAGGGGTGGCAGGATCTGAGGGTACTGTCCTTGGAAAGAGTCAAAGACAGAATCAAATGAAAGAGATAACTAGAACGAGGCTGAATCAGGTTTACATTGCAAAATTGATCATCATTGTCCTCCTAATTTACAAGGAATCCAAACTGTCTGTGGATAGCCACATCCTTTTGGACAGGCTCCACTAAATCAGGTGAAATAGGCTGTGAAAAACTGAAAGACTCTTTTTTCCTTTGTTTTTAATTTTTTCCCCCAATACTGGGAATTGAACCTAGGGCCTTTGCACATGCAAGGCAAACATTCTACCACTGAGCTACACCCCCAGTGTTTTATTTTATTTTGAGACAGAGTCTCACTAAGTTGCAGAGGCTGGCCTCAAACTTGCAACCCTCCTGTCTCTGCCTCCCAAGTCACTGGGATTACAGGAATGCACCACCCCATCCAGTTTCTTTTTTCCTTCTTCACGAAGACATTCTTCCTCATAAATTAAAAAGCATCTCATAGGGTAGTGTGACTGCTTTGAGATACAAGTTCTCAAAACCCTTATTTATTATGTTTTTAATAAATCCAAAGGTGTATGGACCATTATTTTAATAGAATCTGACTCCACTGTTGGAAAGAAAAGAAAACTACTGACTACAGAGAAATGCTAACTCTTTGAACTTATTGAACAATGTTGTGTTTAGAAATAAAAGCAATTTACTAAATGCATTGTTTACCTAAAAGGTTCCTCTTCCATAGACAAGCTATTTACCTTTTTCACAGGTAAAGTTATAGACTGTGATGAAATCTGGCTGGTCAGCAACATACTGAACACAGTGTCTCAGTGTGCCCAATGATCACATGAGAGAGGGATGACATAAACGTCTCACAATTATCTCCATGGCTGTGTGCATGAGTTATAGAACTGGCAACCAACAAATGAATTGCAGTTGGTGGCAATTTGCTGCAGGTTTTGCCTGCAACAACGCAACAGCCCTGGATAAACGGTTTCACTTCCCAAGGAGGAAAAGAATGCAAAGGGTTATCATTGGAGGCATCAGTTAAATACTAAAGAATCTGTGGCTCCTCTGAGGGCCTGCCTGAACGGTTTCCATCAATCCCCCTCCGCAGACACCTCCCTGCTATAATGTGGAGCCAGGTCTGGTTCCCTCCTTACCCCCGCTTGGTATAACAGACTCAGCAGGAAATTCCTCTAGAATCTCTGGGAAGAAAACACTAGGTACTGAGCACACAGTGCCCCCAGGCCAGCCCACACTACCATCCTGCTGACAGCATGAGCAGGTTTCAGAAGCATCCTAGCTGTGAACAAAAGACAAAGCCATTCGTCTGCCAGCACTGTGTGGTTCCACCAAGGAGAAAGAGCACAAGTTCATCCACAAACACACTCCAGATACCAGTGCAAGAGGAAATCCGGAGTGTATCTAGACATGTCTTCAAATCAGCTATGCCAGGTCCCTGAGAGACTAAGGCCCAAACTTATCCAAACCAGACAGTGACCAGCAACCCAGCCTGGACTGGAATGCGGGTCTCAGAGGCCCCTCCCACTTCCCTGTGCAGCCTCCAAGTTACTTTTGAAGAATGAATTGATTCCAACAAGTCCTCTTTGAGTACCTACTGCATGCCAAGCCCTGCACAACAGCCCTGCCAAGCAAGCGACTTACTGCTGCTTAACGGGACCCACTAAAGCATCTCATCCCCTGTACATTCCTACTGCACACTTAGTGTATTGGCTAGTTGTTGTCTTAAGAAAGGTCCCATTCCAAATGTGGACTCATAAACAAAAGGATTGTTTTATCCTAACCCCGTTCTCTCCTGCCCTCTCTTAGGAGGTCTTTATCTCTGAAGGTATTAAATGTCCACCTGCTTCCCATGCCAAGCAATGAATTCAGAACAAGACAGGATCCCTAGGTGAGGTGGCCAACTCAGCCACCCTTCCTGGAGCTGTTCTGGTTTTAAAACATCAAGTCCCACCGGGCGTGGTGGCGCAGGCCTGTAATCCCAGCAGCTCAGGAGGATCCCAAGTTCAAAGTCAGCCTCAGCAATTTAGCAAGGCCCTAATCAACTTAGTGAGAGTCTGTCTCAAAACAAAAAAAATTAAAAAGGGCTGGGAATGTGGCTCAGTGGGTAAGCCTCCCCAAATTCAATCCCTGGGATGGATGGATGGATGGATGGATAGATAGATAGATAGATAGATAGATAGATAGATAGATAGATAGATAGATAGACAGACAGACAGAAAGACAAACAAAGTATAAAATGGAAAGTACCATGACTAAGTATCCCCTTGGTCATAAGTAAATTTGGGGCTTACCCTACTCCCACAGAAACAGACCCTTGGAAAGGGGGAGTCTATTACAGGATGTCCTTCACTTGGCCAGGGAAGAGTGCGGCCATAGGAGAAAGGAGTCAGTTTCCTTGAGACCAGCTCAAGCTGCCTCCAGGCTTTCTCCAAATCTCAGACTTGTTGCCTCGGGCTTCTTCCCGCTTCCTATCATTTTAAACTCCAGCCATTTAAGCAAAGCTTCACAGAGATTTTCCAATGAAAAGGCTTCAATAACAATGACATACAAAATAAATCCCCATATAAACACTGAAGGCTATAATTATTTAGATGTGGTCACCTCCTTGGCTAGCTTAAAGGATTCTTCAGGTTAGATCAGGCCTATTCATCCAGATATTTCCAGAACTGCACTCAGTTACTGGTAGCTACAATTTACCTCGTGCTTAGGATGCGTGGGGTCATTCACTAAACACAGATATAAATTATTTTTTATTCTCACAATGAACTCACTGAGGTCGATTCTCCCTCATTTTGTAGATGAAGAAACCGAGGCTCGGTCAGACCCTATTTACTTAAAAATCATATGGCAGAGCTGAGATTTAAACCCAAAGCTATCTCATTTTTTAAAATTCCATGTTTTTAACCACTCAACTGACAGGACCAAGTAAGACTATAAGGTAAAGAAATTAAAACTTGAGAGAAAAGTATCAGATACATTTCTTTTGTTCTCTCCCATTTTAGCTTTGCCATTACAAAAAAAAAAAAATTAATTTACATACATACATTAAGCTATAGCAAGGGGATTGTTAGATTATGCCTGGCACTTGATATTCAAATGCAACTGTTTACGCAGTGTGTTATGAAAAGCTCAGTCCTCCTCGACCCCAATGCCAATCTAATAATGAAGACAAGGTTCTGAGAAAAAATGAAAGGTTTTATTGCTCTGATAGCAAAGGAGAAACAGAGAACTTCTGTCCCAGAGGCTGGGGTTCTGCCCATCAAGGGCAACAGGAGGTTTTGTAAGAGGTAATTCAGAGGAGTCTTCCTGAGATTAGGAAGGAAAGATTAGGATGGAGAAGATCAGGGAGAAGACTGGGGCTTGGGGGGGGGGGGGGCGGTGTCAGGAAGGAGGAAAAAAACATGTCTGCTTTAGATGTTTTAGAGCAGCAAAGGATATATTCAAAGCATAAAGCGGACTGCTATAACAAATGTGTGGTTTATTCATCGAAGCTCAGTTTTTCAAATTGTTATTTTGCCTACCACCATAGGTGAACAGAAAGCTCCCCACTTTAGGTTCCTGGAGTATCAGTATCATGGAGCAGGATTAGATGGAGGGGTATTCACCCCAGTTAAGGCTGACTCTTCCTCCCTGGTTGAATTATCCACTACTCACCTAAAGTGACAGTAATCCTTTGCCTCATGAAACAAAGAGGCAAATTCTCCAAAGTATGAAGATTTATTCACAAGCTCTCTGGCACTTTTAATCTCATATTAGTAGCCTGCAAGGAAGCAATTTGCAAATCTACCCCAGAGCGACATAACTGCAAAAGAACATCATGTCAAAGACAGTTTTTGAGACGTTTATCTCAGCTCTATTCACTATCCTTCAAACTGGGAATGTTTTTAGCATTAATGTATTCCTAGCTGTTTTCTCCAAGCAGCTAGACATATTTCCCTCTTTCATAATAACACTGTCCATAATGATCAAATGTTTTGAGCATAAAATAAGAGTATCATATGAATGAGTATTTCAAAATCAAGAGATGAAGAGAATAAATGTGTGTCACAAAAATATTGATGCCCATGGAGTAATCACAAGGGGAGATGTGGTA
The DNA here is from genome assembly GCF_964194105.1 of Spermophilus citellus. Lineage (NCBI taxonomy): Eukaryota > Metazoa > Chordata > Mammalia > Rodentia > Sciuridae > Spermophilus > Spermophilus citellus. The sequence goes on from NC_138198.1 coordinate 116,859,485, forward strand.
GTTTTAGCCGTCACCTGGTCATATCAAATGTCACCATAGCAGTCTGCTCTGTTAGACTGTGGGGTGACCTGGTGGGGATGCAAATTCTAATCAGCAAAATGTAACCAAGGAAGATTGGAGGATTGAGGATTTTTCTTTTTCTTTCTTTTCTTTCTTTCTTTTTTCAACAGAAGCTGAAAAACAGACTATCAGCAACAACTCATTTGTTAGAATGACCTTCAATGAGAACCTTCTTCTTCCAACCATTGTGTGTACGCTGAAGCCTGGAAACTCAAATTTGATTGAAGATTTAATCATTGTTAATGTGAGCAGAGGAAGCTCTTAAAAAGTAAGTTTCCCTCTTCTTAACTTTCCTTAAGACTTTAGACCAGCCAGGCCCAGTGATGCACATCTGTAATCCTAGCTACTAAGGAGGCTAAGCAGGAGGACTGCAAGTTCAAGGCCAGCCTGGGAAACTTAGGGAAACCCTTTCTCAAAATAAAAATAAAAGAGTCCTGGGAAATGAACCCAGGACTGATCCTACAAAGAAAGGAAGGAAGGAAGGAAGGAAGGAAGGAAGGAAGGAAGGAAGGAAGGAAGGAAGGAAGCAGGCAGGCCTAAAGTGTCTATCATCCCTTTGTCACAGTAGGTCAAAATCATTTTCTGTGCTGTCAAAGACTCATCAATGATTATTTATTGAGCCCCTCCTGTGCATAAACATGGTAGCAAATACAAAACAGAGTCAAACTTCATCCAGTTGTCATCTTGAAGGAGCTCAGGAGGGAACTGAGATCCTTCAGGTCTCGATTGCAATGTGTGTTCCTGCCTGAAGGACTGCTGTACCCCTCACCCTCTCCCCCAGCAAGGAAGGTACCAGAGGAGCAATGGCTGAAAGGCTCCCAGGCACTGAGACTCCTGGAGTGTGTGACTTGATGACAAAGGTGTCCCAGGATGTCTTTTCAAGACACCTCCCCTTATGTGAACTAGCTTGAATTAGTTTCTTTTCTTTGCAATTAAACAGAAAGACACTACAACCTTAGGGAATTTTATAAGACAATCTATTTTATGACAAGTGTTCTTTGTAGAATGAATGAATGAGTATAAATGAATGAACTGAACGAATGTTGAGTGAAATTAAATGGAAGCAATTTTGTCAGAGAGTAATAAAGGATTGCTAAGAGCTAAGCATTCAAGTTAATTAATTGTTTGAGAAGAGTTAAAAGCTGGATTGAGTCTTTAACAACAGGATGGAAGAAGAAGAGGAAAGATGACATTTTAGGTCACAGAAGGCGCTAGAACTAAGACAAGGGTTATGCAAAGCATTTGGGGCTAACAGTGGATTAACCATCCCAACTAATGTGGAGTTTTAAAGTCAGGCAGAGAAAAAGTCAAGATTGGAAAGAAGTTTAAGCAAATCCTGGAGGTACCAAAGGTTATCCAGGGAGGGAATGACCTGGTCTAAGAGTGGCAATGGGGGTGGGAAAGTTGGGGGTGTGGATGCCCACGGTAATGGCCCAGGAAGAAGTAAGGTTCTTAGCTAGGATGTGGCAGTGGAGATGGAAATCAAGGGGACGTGGAAACCGATAAAGGATGGACAGTGAATCTGTTAACAAGAAAAACAGCGACATTAACAACAAAGCTCCCCTTTTTAAGAGGTCTATAAAAGCTCTTAGGAAAATCTCATCAATTCTTGTTGAACCTGGGTGAAAAGTCAGGTCAGTATCATTATCTGACATGGAAACTGGGCCAGCAAAGTTATATTTCCCTGGTAGGTGAGAATGAGGTGGGAAGGAGGAGGAGAAACAGAATCACAGAAAACAGCACCTGGAGATTCTACTTTGTGACTCCTTTGCTCCCACCAGTGGCCCATCTTCATTGGACTGACTCCTTCTCTGCACAAAGGTCTGATCCCCAGGAAACCTGTGTGATGTTACAGTAGGTTTTATCACCCAGAATATTTGCACAGAGTTTTATTTTTGCAGGAAGCAACACATCAGTGGTAAGTAAGCTCTCTTTTCCAATTCGTCCCTTCCATTCTCAGTGGGTCACAAACAGACCCCACCACTCCAGAAAAAAAGACACTGCTGGGGGCTTCAACATCCACACAAGTCTAGGTCCAAAAACTATGGCCTTGAGACTCATCCAAGAGAGATGGCAGGCCAGCACACCCTCTGAGGCCTCTCTTTAGATCCTGCAATGACAGTGAGTCAACCAGAAACAGAGAAACTCTGAACATATAACAAGGACTTATTTTATCCAAACTGTGATTTCCATTAAGGAGGCAGACTGCTGGGATACACAGGGTGTAACTGGCAAAGCCACAGGGGGAAGGAGCAGAAAAACCAATCCTTCCTCTTTTTCAGTTGCTGCAATGTTACGGCAGGCAGCACCAGGGACCATGTTCAATGCCACAAGTGCCCTCTACCTGAACAGACAGCTTCAGCTTGACATTCAGGAGGTAGAGACTCAGAGGCCACACAAAATATAGAAGTGAATTTTGGAGCTTCCCAAATATACTTCAAGAGCAGTCCCTGGGGCCTCCTTTTCCTCCTGCCGTAGTCTGTGCTCACCCTGGGTCCAGCCCCAGCACTCTGCAGTGGTTCTTGGGCGGTCTTGCCTATTTCTCCCAGCTGTTCATCTCCCAACTCAGAAGCCCCTTGAGTGCAATATCTTATCACGCAAACGAAGCTGGACCAGAGGGTGGCCTCTGCATCCTTCAATTAATACTGCTGTCCCCTCAGTCACTGGGACTCAGAGGCCAACTTGGTCAGTTTACCGTGTTGCTTCTAGTTAGAGAGTTACCTATAAAAATGACTTCACTAAGGTGATTACTGAGCCAGAAGCAATATTATCCTGTTCAGTTCCAGGCATCTGTTTAAAGAACTTAAGAAATCTTAAATACTCTAACCTATGCATGCACTCATTCAGTGTGAACAAAGATATTTAAGTGACCAGCTCTCCCAAAGCATTCTCTCTACGAGCTGCCAGATGCCTGACCCACTCCTCCTGGCAATGCCTACTTCCACAGCGCCTGACTCTTTCTAGGGGAGTGCAGGAAGGAAGTCTTTAAAACTTACCACCCTCATAGCCAACGTGGTGTCGGACAAATCCATAAATGACCCAGAACTCTCTAGGTGTTCTATTGGTCCTATAACTAGAAAAAGCCTCTTGTTCAAATTATCTTCTAAATATCAAACTAACAAGATGACCCACGGTTACCCTAAACCCAACCCAGCCCACCTCTAGTCTCATCTGTTGTCCTTGCCGTGGAGGCCACCTCCTGGGAGACTCCAGGCTTGACCCTTTTTTCCTACCTTGGGCTGTTCCAAAGAAAGTCAGGAAGTCTTAGATGAGAAGCAGATGGTAAGGGAGAGAAAGTCTGTACACGACACTTCTCTATTATATAACACTAGGCATACAACCTACCAGCATCTGCCTTGGAAATACCTAGTGGCCTACTACTTCAAAGGCAAAAAGAGAGGAGATTACTAACAATCATGTTAATATATACCATGTGAACGTATTGCTTGTAGAACACCCAATGCCTCCAAGCACTAAGCTGGGCCCTGTGGAATACATTTTAGAACCTCTTTGGGACCAGATCACTATGAAAGTCACTAGCACTGCTCACTGTATCCTATTCTCCTCTTTTCCAAGCAAGAAATATTGAACCGTGGTTCAGTGTGGTCTTATGACACATGTTGGGCTGGAGCAGTGCCACTCACTTCTGGGTGGGATCACATAACTGCCAGAGTGACACCCTGCTGCATCTCCTTCCCAGGGCTGCAGTGACTGCCCAAGCCCAAGCCCCCTTAGCCTTCAGCAGTTTGGTCCTTGAGTGACTACAGTGAGCAGGACCTACCTGCCAACCACACTGGAAACAGAATGGGAAAGACAGAAACTGTGTTTAGTGCTGAGATATGGAGGTGTTACTGCAGCTTAACTGACCTCTCCTACTCACACATCACTGTTCAAAAACTAATAATAATAATAATAATAGGAACCCCCAATCTGTTTTCTAAAAATCTGATAATACAGAAAAGCAGAATATGTTTCAAAATTTAAGTACAGCAGAGATGGTATCACACCTCAAAGTGGGGAGGGTCCCCAGACAGGTTCAGACCCCTCTGAGGGAAAAAGAAAACACAATGGCCTCCCAACCATGGTGGAGCCTAGCCATTCCTGTGGGATTCAGCTGAAAAGTTTAAAGACCATGAATAAAAGGACACTTCTGACTACAGTCTCAGCCATCTAGGGAGAAGAGTTCCCCAATGAGATGGAATGACGTAGAGGCCAGTGGAGCACAGTCTCCTTCTCAGAAGTCCAATTCCACTCTATTCACCCCTCTAGCTTCCCCAGAACCTAATCACTATCCAGTTCCATTTCTCCATCTTCCTACAAGCTCCCTGAAGGTGACTCATTTTCGTACCTCTGCCCCTCACCCCCATCCTTTGGCACCTCTCACAGAGCCCATTATCTATCAGATGCCAAATAAACACCTGGTGAATGAGTAGATTCATATTACAGAAAGGCACAGGAGCCAAAGGTTTAGCCAATATTTCCTGTGCTCCTCCAACCTAAACCTAAACATACTATGGCAGACATCTGGGAGTGGGGAGTCTCCTTCTTAAAATAAATAAATAAATAAATTAAATAAGCATCAATACAACACTTTATTATGATTTATCACTGTGCATCATTTAAAACTACAATGAAAAATAAATAAATAAATAAAATAAAACTACAATGAAACCTAACATTGCACCGTGTCTATCTTTGTTCTTAGACAAGCATTTACATGTGCAGGCAGCTGTTTTCCCATGTGGAATTTTGTGTATGAGGTATTTATTTTTTCTATTTAAAAAGAAACCACACCCTTGTTTCTACTGCATTATTACATTCCCTGTTATCCCATCATGTGGGTTTTATTCTTGCAGCAACACAGTACACACCGTGCATTACTGCTGACATAAAAAAATCACTTGTCAAATTACCTCTATCCTAGCACCATATTACTAATCTCATCTTTCCAAAGCATTGGCCTTTGTTTCAGCTGGGACTGGGTAACTCATCTGCTTCTCCTAGTGATTCTCGAGTGCTTTGAAGGGGAGGATAAATGCTAGTGTCACTCTGTTTATAAAGTCACCTTTCAAAACCAAACTACCTTAGAGGTGAATGATAAATCTGTCAAGTGTTAAACTTTATTTTTCAAGGGATTGGGGGAGGGCGGGTAAAGGGAATTTGCTGTTCTGCTGCTGCTACACTGCACAAAGGCACTCCAGTAGCCTTTGGCCCTCAGCAATCTGTCTATGAGAAAACCCTGGATGCATTTCCATGACCATTCTTATTCCCTGCTACTTGTGTGGGATGCGCAGAGCTCTGCCCTCTAAGAGAGAATGCCAATGCCAAGGTGCCCGATAAGTCTGAAGGTTACATTTCATTGCACTTTATCAAGATAACCCCAAACCTGGTTAGGTTGACACCAAAACAGAACTATCCTTGGAAAGAAAAACAGGAACAGGCCAGTTTTTGGAAAAGAACCAAAAACCTAAAGATAAAATGCAGAATGAGAGTCTAATGGTTCATGGCTGTATAAATGGAAACTTCACTAAAGCTCCATTTTTTTTCTGTTCTTTCTGGTCCCCCAACAACCCTCACTACACCTCCCAGCAACTTACTGCCAACTGGCTGTCTTGATTTTGCAAATACTCTTACAATGAAGGGATGGGGAAAAGGCATTATTTCATAAGAAGGTCACTGCATTTGGTCAATGCCCTAATTGAGCAGTGGTCAAATGCACAATCGGTCTTAACAATATCAGCCTTACCATGACACCTTTCCAATCAAAGATACCCACCTATAAACTGAAGTAAAAATAAATTACCATAGATAAGAACACTATCTTCTATCCAACCCCCACATGCAGATACCACTGCCTATGTACTGACAGTATCAAAATTCCCATCAACCAGGTGGAATATACAACCCCCAAAGCATCCTTTCCCCCAATGACTTTTTCAAAAGGAAGGTAGGAAGTCATTTCCAATTTATTCCTCTGAAGCAAAGGTTTCTGCAGCCCCCATGCCTTCACACTGAGGAGAACGATTCTGATGCAGAAACCACCAAGCAGCCCTGTGTCAGCACCGTGGGCCCAAATGACCCAGAGACACCCAGGCGGCTACCCAAATTACTGGGGGTTACCTGAATCTGTCACCGAGTCCCTTTCACCCCCTTCTGCGTGATGACATCAAGTGAAAATGGTACGCATTTGGGAGGCAAGAGGCTGACAAGCAGAAAGCACAATTGAGACTGAGCTTTGTTCAGCCTGCAGTGAAATACATGCAGTAAGGGTTAGATACGCGCAGCACAGAAAGAAATCCAGGCACCCTCCCCAGCCAGCCTTGTCTCGGACTGGGTGTCCTGGGAGAAAGCGGCGGAGGAGTGGAGGACTGGCGGGGAGAGGAGGGGGTGTAACAGATCCTAATTGTCTCTCTAGGATAAATAACCATCCCCTCCTCCGCAGTCTCCCCCGCCCCCAAGTTCTCCTGTGGTACAGCCTATACTAGCGACAGTAATCCCTCAGAAAGAGGAATCCGAGAGGTGGAGAATACCATCTAGGGGCAAAGAGCAACATACACTAGGTACACCCGGTCATATGGGAATGCGGGACGCCTGGTCACCCGCCCAGACACACCAGCGCTGCATTCGCAAGCATCCTTCTTTGGTTGGCCCCTGTCCGCCACCTCATCAAGTCACTGTCACTCTGTTTTGCTGATTTCTCTACTCCTTCCAAACCCGTGCAGCGCTCCCCCCTCTATACCCCCACCATAAGCGGGATCGGGGACCGCCGCTGTTCCAGCAGCACCCCTCGAGTCCATCCTGCTTTGTCCTGCCGCTGTCCTTCCAGGAGCAAGCTCCCCAGGCGTCTGTAGTCCGCACAAAAGACCCCCAACGTCTGGCCCGCCGCTGCACCCTTTTTTCCCAGGAGGGGCCCCCGGGCAACTTCCAGGGGTGGGGAAAGCGCACGGCTAGGGGACTGGGAGGGGACCAGCGGGGGCGTGTGCGGGCTGGGGGCTCAGCGAGGGCGCGCGGCGCAAGCACGAGGCGAGCTCCCTGGGACCGGAGCTCCAGGGGGCATCCGAGGACTCCGCGGAGCCGCCGCCAGCGCCGCTCTCCCGCCCCAGCCGCGCGCCCAACTCCGCCAGCGCTGGGGAGAAACGCAACTCCCGGGACCACCGCCCCCGCTGCCCGCCGGACCCCGCGCTCCCTTCCCCAGGGCTCCAGCGGGCCCGCCACCCCATTCACTGTCCAAAGGGTACCCACCCCCAACACACCAGGCGGCAGCTGCCCTTTCGCGCCTCCCCGCAGCCGCCGTGGGGTCGCAGACATCCCTTCGCGCCCCTTTCCCTCCGCGCCCGGGCCGGGAGGTGTCCTGGGCACAGAAACAAACCGAAACTCACTGACCTTTCTCCGCAGCGCGCTCGGGCGCTCGCTACACAGGCGGCGGCAGCATCGCTGGGTGGTCCTGGCGCGCCCGCCCCGCTCAGCCAGACGCGCGCCGCGGGCCGGCAGCCGCCCGCTCCTCCCGCCGCGGGCTGCGGGGCGGCGCGGGCAGCGCGGCGGCGGCGCCTGCAGCCCAGCCCTCCGCCCGGCCCTTCGGGCGGCGCCCCACCTGCCCGGCCGCCCTCCGCGTCCCCGGTCGGACACCGCCGCCAGGCGCTCGGCAGCGAGCGGGAGCTTTTTGTGTCACCGCCGACACTGAGACACCGAAGGGGGTGGGGGCGGGAGGCTGGGCTCGGCTCCCGCGGCACCGCCCCTCCCCGGCGGCTCCACCTCCTCCCCCACCCCACCCATCCGCCTGTCCGGGGCCTCAGTCTGTCGGTCTGGTTTCTCCGAACCTCCCCCGGGATGAGAGGTGCCCGCTCCCTCACGTGCCCTCCGCACCTGGTCCCCAAGTGCCCCCCCCCCCCGATCAGCACCTGGACGTTGCATTTTCCCCGCTCGGGAGCCTGAATCAGGTGTGAAAGGAGGCCTAGAGCGGTGGGCAGCGAGGGCGGGTCAAAGTGGGGGCCGCGGCCGCCGGGAGGGCCCAGGCTGGGGCTCCCCACCGACCGTGGGAGGAAGCAGCTGAGATCGTCGCGTTTGCAGAAACCGCCCAGGATCCGTGTCACCGCAGCTAGTTTTTGACTACCCCTAAAAGTTCACGTAGTCTTGTCAGGGCCGAACCTGCTTTCGAGGAGGGGAGGATGCATCCGATTGGTCACCTCACGTCTGGACCCCGCGGGTAGCTGGGGTACAGAGAATAGGGAAGCAAGAAGGTGCAGGTCTTAGGGGGTTGTGCAAGCAGGAACCACTAGGGCCTGGGAGCACCCCCATCCCACCCCGTTCTTGACCTTAAAACCCAACTCCGGGCCCACTCTATTCCCCATCTTAAAAATCTAACTTCTGGGTTGGGAGTATAGCTCAGTGGTGGAGTGCTTGTCTAGCATGCTCAAGGCCCTGTACTACAAAGACACAACAAGCAAAAGCCTGAGGGACAAGTGTAGAACGCCTTGTACCCCCAAGAAAATCTAGACAAGGTCTCCTGCTTCCTCAGCTAACTAAAACAGGGGAATGGAGGAGGAAGGTCTCCGGTAAATGATGGTTTTCATGCCCCTTTGGGTGCCCTTTTAAAGGATTTCCTTGCAGAATGAAAATCTAAAACTCTTGACTCTTGTCAAAGTTTAGCCTGCCAACCTTGCTGGGCCTCCAGCTCCAGGGTTGGGTTGAATGATCCCTCCCCTGTGCTGTAGAGCAGAGCAGGCAGCCTCTCCTCCAGCTGCCTGAACTGGAACTGTCTTGAAGTCCTAAGTCCCATGTTCCCTCCCTTAAGTCTCTCACCAGATCTCTTTTGCCCTGATAATAAAACCCTGTGAACTCTTGGGGGCTATGTGTGATCTACCAAAACTTATAATGTTCTCAGCAGCCTTTCTTGTCTTGTACCACAAATACAACCTGTTGATGGTGTTTCCAAATACTGTTAGTAAGCACATACAGAAAACTGGTCACCTGGAGAGAGACACAACTTGAAATGTATCAGTCTGAGATCCCAGTTAAAGCACTGCCTCCTATATGGTCCCCTGACTGATCCCTATGCCTTTGTTCCCCCAAGTTATCACCTCTCCTGTATACCACAGAGGTGTGAAAGCTGTATGCACATCTTAGAAGCCTAAGGTAAGTTTTCAGAGATTTATTTTAAGCTTCAACTTTAGGGCAGAAAAAAAATTTTATTTTTAATGAGAAGTTAATGAGGGTATTGACAGCTCAATTGCTGGCCTGGAACTCAGGATAAGGAGGGTGAATTATAACACCCCAATATTTTACCAGGAAAATAAAAGTGACTTTCAAGATTACTTTTAAGAAACTAATTTCAGGGTTCAGTAATCATTCCCAAATGTTTCAACACTTTTTTTTTTCTGCCACAAATGAAAAGACAATTCTTTGGGGGAGGGGATGTTAAGAATTCATTTTGTGTGGCATAAAGGCCTCCACCCTTATGCATTTCTACTGACTAGTATTTTAATTCACAGAGCATCATGGGTGTTCTGCCTTCTGTCCAGTCTTGTAAAGTTGTCACACAGAGAAGGTTAATTAACTGGGGCAAACTGGGATGGGCCGGTTCTTAAGACTCCTTAGAGGCCAGCACTGGGCAGGCAGCAACAGCTTGAGCCAGGGAAGGAACAGGCAAGAACATGTCACAACAGATTCCTCTGTGAGAAAGTTCCAGGAACTAGGCAGCTAGAACCAGGCAGCGTTCGGGGCTGCAGGCTTGGCAAGCAGTGTGGCTGGAGAATCTGCCATCACCCTCAAGACTCAGGTACTACGCACATGTGGAGGAGAGAATCAAGGTACCGCCCCAGGTCTGGGAAAACCAGGGTTATGAGGAGGGGGCTCCAGTCAAGAGGATTAGGCAGGAGGATCACAAGTCATTTATGCATGAATTCATACAACAGATATTCATTGAGTATTGACCATGCATCGGGAGGGCTAAGACAGAGAAGCAAACACCCAAATCCCTGCACTCACAGAATGCATGTTCTAAAGAAGAAGCAGACAACCCACTCTACCACGCGGCCTGCGCAGTGGTTTCATTAATGAGGTTCTGGCATTCAGTTAGTTAGAAGAGATCAAAATAAAACACACAGACAGTACCTTATTTTAATGCTAGGTCCGAGACGGCTCGGTCTCCCTGTTTCCCTGCCTCCAGCCGCTCAGCAGGGCAGCGAGGATTACTCTGGGCTAGCAGGAGAGAGAGAGAGCGAACACGCCGGGGAGCAGCCTTTTATTTGGGGGGACAAGAAATTCAGGGGAGAATTCCATCCAATGAAGGTTGAGGGGGGGCTGTACTCCAAGGTCAGGGTCAGTGATTGGGTCTCCAGGGTCAGTGGTTACGCACACCCCCACACGGATGGGCTCTCTCATCAGGAAAGGGTCGGGATAACTCCGACACAGCCAGAGTGCCTCAGGCCCTTAACGGGAGTCACCCAATCACGTGTCAGAATGGCTCCCCACAACCCACAACATAAATAATTAAAATAAATTGTATGTTGGAAAGTGAAAAAGGTAAGGAATAAAAATAAAGCATGGGGCTGGGGCTATAGCTCAGTGGTAAAGCACTTGCCTCACATGTGTGAGGCACTGGGTTCGATCCTCAGTGCCACATAAAATTAAATAAAGATACCTTATGTGTTCATCTACAACTAAAAACCAATAGTCAAAAAATAAAAATAAAGCATGGAAAGAGGTGAAGTGTGTGTTGAGGGGAATTTTAAATAGGTGGCCAGAGAGGGCCATTGAACAAGCCGCCTTTGGAGCTGAGAACTGAAGGAATGGAGGAGGCACACAATGCCAGGAAACAGGGAAAGACTATTTCATTACCAGAGAGGGTACCAGAAGAGGTCTGCACTTGGCCAGGGGCAAAGGTCAGGATACTTAAACTGGGTCATAAGGTCAGTGAGACCCATAATTGATGTATGCGGAGTCACCTGAGATTGAAGCAAAACTGCTTACATCAGGCAGGTGAGTTCTTATTCATCTTTGTACCCACAGCATGGAGCACAGATGCCCAATAAATGTTTATTGAGCTGAGCTCTTAAATCTCTGAGAACCTGGGGTGGGGCAAAGATAAATGTGATCCTATAATACCCAGGGCAGCTCTTCTATCAGGATGACACCTTCGAAAAAGAATGTGATGATTTCTTCCATAGCTTTTGTGACTGTCTTCCTGGTCTTTGAGGACAGGGGTCATCTTTTGACTTGTATCCTCAGCATCTAACACACTAGGGAGAAAAAGGGGAGGGGAGGCAAGAAGAAAGAGGGAGAGGAACTGGGACAAGAAAGGAACTGGGAAAGAAGCAAACCCTATTTTGTGCTCCATACCCTGACAGATCCAGATCCAGCCCCAAATTGAGGGTAAGTTTTCTGTTCAACAGGTTTGAATTTTACATGTTGAAATAATTCAGTTTTACACCTCAAAACTGAATTATGGGCTGGGCACAGTGGCACAAGCCTATAATCCCAGCAGTTTGGGAGGCTTAGGCAGGAGGATCACAAGTTCAAAGTCAGCCTCAGCAGTTTATCGAGGTGCTAAGCAATTCAGTGATATCCTGTCTCTAAATTAAATACAAAATAGGGCTGGGGATGTGGCTCAGTGGTTTTGTGTCCCTGAGTTCAATCTCTGGTGCCTCCCACCCCCAAAAAATAAAAACCCTGAATTATGGCAATAGTTGCACAACCCAGTGAATGTACTAAAAATCAATGAATTCTACATTTAAACAAGTGGCTTTTATGGTATGTACATTATACATCAATAAAGTTGTTTAAAAAGATCAAAGTGTTTAGACAGCTGTGCAGACTGTCAATGAAAAGACAAAGAGGTATCTTTAATCACACACATTTGATAATAGATATCTAAACCTTCCTAATAGATTTTTAAACCAAATTAATCTACAAATTTACTTTTCACTAATGTGATATCAACCACCTTAAAATGAAAAAAGGCTAAAGAAGCTTTAAAGCATATAGTCTAAGATAATTTACTAATAATTAGTGCTAAAGATAGTACACATTTCAAGACTGGTTTTTATTTTGGGGCTCTGCATCAACCAGTCCCAATAGACTCATTATTCTGGTAAGATGTTCTGAGGGAGAGAAGTACTATATCTGACATATTGTCTCTTACCTATTAAGAATCCAGTGCTATCTAAGGACAGCTAAATCTCATCTGGAACAAAATACTGAAGTATTTTGGAAACCCCAAAGGATTTTGATGGAAACTATATCCAGGATTGCTTTTCTAAAAGTACTGGTCCGGGCTGGGGATGTGGCTCAAGCGGTAGCGCGCTCGCCTGGCATGCGTGCGGCCCGGGTTCGATCCTCAGCACCACATACCAACAAAGATGTTGTGTCCACCGAGAACTAAAAAATAAATATTAAAAAAAAAAAACTCTCTCTCTCTCTCACTCTCTCTTAAAAAAAAATAAAATAAAATAAAAGTACTGGTCCATGGAACAAAGCTCTCTATTCTTTTGCCTCATTTTTGTTCCTCTTTTCTGTAATATTGGGGATTGATCCCAGAGCCTTGTGCATGCTAACCAAGTGCCTTACCACTGAGTTGCATCCCCAGCCCTTAACTGCCAAAGCAGCTGGCCAGAATGATGTGACCACAATCAGAGATCCATCCATCATTTTGGATGCAGACCATAAACAATCGGTATGGCCTTTGTGATGTCCTGGCTGAATGTCAGTTTAGACTGTGATGTCCAAGGCCTCTGGGCCCCTCCACAGCAGCAAGAATCAGCTATGTTTTTATCATGTTCATACTGTCTGGGGCTCAATAAGATTCTCATTTTTGCCAGGAAATTTCTGGTGTCTGTGCAGGAGATAGGGCAGAGGAACCATCCTAAACTCAGTCCCTTCCCTTGTACCAGCAGTGTCAACAATGTTCTCACTGCCTATAGGATGGGAGTGACCACGTGAGCTCCACTGTGATTGGGAGGGGTTGGAATGTAGAGCTCCCCTGTCACCGTCTCATTTTCCACCTCCACCATCTGTCCTGGTCTCCTTCTTTGCAGGTGTACCCCACTTTCTATTCATCCATTGGTTTCCTACTGTCGTACTTCCCATCAGCCATCAGGTTGCTGGCGTCCACACGGTTCCTCCCCTCATGTGTCCATTAAACCTGCTACTGCACCTGCCAGAAAGTGGAATGGTCCTGCTGGACAGGAGAAAGGGAGCAAAAGCAACAGGAGGGTCTAATCCCTTGCCTGGGGTGACCTTGTCCCTGGCTGCAGTCCCTGCAGGTCTTGGTTTTCTGTACTCCCTCCCTGGCCTGCACCAGTACCTGCTCTGGGTTCGGACCTGGCTTCACCCAGCTTCTTCTCCCTGTTGTCTCTGTCCTCAGCTACAACCTGCCCTCATCATTTCAAACTCAAGGCAACCATCTGTTGCACCAGGGAGGGGGTCTAGACAGCGCATCCCCTAGTGGTCAGGAAGAGAAGGGGCAACCTCTGGACCAGGCCTAGAGGTCAGGCCCTTGGAGAGATGGGGGCAAGACAGCGCCTGACAGGGCGTTCTCCACATGCTCTCCCTTTTCTTGCCGCAGTGACTTTCCTTCTCTCCTTCCCAGTGGGTGGAGTGTGCTGGGAGAAAGGATGGAGTATAAACCCCTCATTAGGCTCTCAACCTTAAAGTCTGCATCCATTAGGTGTGTCTAAATATTTGATTGTTTTTAAGGACACAAGTTATTCTGCCACAAGACAAGGGAACTTCAGGGTATCAACCATGTGCAAAATCCATAAACTACAGTGATTCTTCTTTTATTGGTGGACATTTATACCAGGCTGTGTAGCTAACCATTACCTGCAGAACTTCCATATGTGCTTGCAAGAATCCTAGAAGCAATATGATCATCCCCACCTTACAGATGAAGAGACTGATGTCCATGAATTTAAGCACCTTTCTTGGGTTGTGACCAGTAAATGGTGAATGTGGACTTTCCCCAGTCTGCCCACAGCCATGTTCTTCCCCTTAATGGCTATGCTGCTCCCGTAGACCATAGCACCTGGGAAATCCACTTGGTTTGGCCCAAAATGCAGCTCAGTCTCTTGCAAGTCATTCCTAGTTTAGCTGAAAGTCAGCACATGACTTCTAAACTAGACACTGTAGCTCATGGCAGGGCCCAAATCTCCCCGAAGATGTCAAGTGACTCTGCTCTTCCTTATCCTCAAAGTTTCTTTGTACCTTTCCTTACACAGCTACATAACCTGAATTTATAATTGTCAAGCCTCAAAGATCCAGTACTCTCAAAGTTTCCAAGGGTTTCTCAACTGATCTCTCCATCAAAACTCACTCAGCTTTTCCCACCTAGATTCATTTTCACCTTCTCTGCACACTTATGAGCCACTGGTTGATCTTGTAGTTTACACTGTGCTCTGCCTTACATAGCAGTTAGCAGTTAGCACATCTGGATCCCTAAGGGCTGGAACTGGAGTTTATCCACTCCACAAGAATATGCAGAATGAAGCGCTCATGCTCTGCACACAGTCTGGGCTTAATAAATGTTCATCTGAAATGACCAGTCAGGCCTTTCTTCTTGCTTCATTCAGGGGCATGCTTCCTACAACCTTTCTCAGAATTACCTTTAAGTTATAACAAATTAATTATCTTTAAATTGTAACAAATCTGTTATAACCCTGTTACTCCAGATTAGCCAGAGTGGGATTTGATGTTATTTCCAAATCCATTTAAAATAGAGAGGGTACAGAGGCAAGTTGACATGGGAAGGATAAAGGCTTATGATTGGCATGAGAATTCTCACTCTGGTGTCCCCCCAAAATTCACATGTACAAAGCCTAACCCCCAGTAACCTCAGAATGTGGCTGTATTGGGGAGTTAGGGTCTTTACAGAGGTAAGTTAAAATTAGAGAAGACCCTAATCCGAAATGACTAATGTTAATACAGAAGGGGAAATTTGGACACAAATAAGTACAGGGGAGATGATGGGAAGACACAGGGAACAGACAACCATGGATAAGTCAGAGAGAAAGACCTGGAGTAAGGCCTTCCTTCACGGCCCGCAGAAGGAGCAGCCCTCCCAACACCTGGGTGTCAGGCTTCCGACCTCCCAAACTGTGAGACAATGAACTTGTTCAAACACCCAGTCTGAGGTGCTCTGTTATGGGAGCAAACTAATACCCCCTGGGACTCTTGTTCACTCCAACTTGGATTCCACGACCCACGGTGGTTCATCATCTCAGGGCTGTTCGCTTATTGTGAATTTACCTACAAGAACGGGTAAGCTAAGAAGATAACCAACCAATGGTACATTCACACATTTGGGGGAAGAAAAACAATAATGATAACCTCCATTTGTGAAGCATTTATTGTGTCTGTCAGTAATGAGATTCTGTTCAGTAGGGTAATATGTATAAATCACTACACTAAGTGTTTTGTAAACATTACCTCATTTGATCCTCCTAGCCACCTAATTCAGGGAGGTTTTGTTACCCTCCGTTCCCAGTTACAGAAATGGAGGCTCAAAGATTATTTATGTAAGTTGCCCAAGACATCATAGTTTCAATAGTATTCAAGGCTTGACTCTGATCTACTGGTCCTCTATTTTGCTCTTCTTCCATGTGGCAAATCTGTTCTTTTGTTCCCACACCCACACCTGGACCATCCCACTAGTCCTGCAGTCACTCCTGATAATACCATTTCTCTCACCACTGGTTGGTAGGTATGAAAGTGTGACCCAGCTCTGGACAATGGGAGGGAGCTGGCTGGAAGGTTTCAAGAAAAGGGGTTTTCACATCAAAAGCAGATGCACAAAGCAGCAGCTCCCTTCCTGCTACTGGCTTTTCCCTCATCCACATGGGACGTCAGGATGGTGGAAACTATCTTGCAACAATGAGGGGGGTCTCCATGAGAGGAGTGCTAATAGAGAGGAGGGAGAAGAACCAGCACTGATGACATCACTCTGCCCAAGTGGACCAACCCCGAAAGTGTTTTCCCACCTGTTTCTCACTTTGTGTGATGATAAATCTCCTATTTTTTAAGCCATTTTATGCAGCTTTTCTGCTATTTGCAGTTGAAATAATCTCAATATGGCCTTTCTACAAGTATGCTTTGTTTTTCCACAGTAAGAGATGTTTGGGGATACCAGGTTACTAGAAACCAATAACCTCAAATTTACTGCTATATAGACTTTCAAAGGCTCCACAAAGAGAAACAGCATTTTGTTGTTTCATTTTTAAAATTTGGGTGAAATATACATAAAATTTACCATTTGGGCCATTTTTTAAGCATACAGTTCAACTTGCAATAAATACATCCACCACGTCGTTGTGCAATTACAACCAGTATCTATCTTCAGGACTTCTCATCCTCCCATATTAAAACTGCACCTAGTAAATAATAACTCCTGCCCTTTCTCCCCAGCTCTGGGCAACCACCTTTCTACTTCCTGTCCCTGGGAATTTGCCTTGTGTAAGGACCTCAAATAAGTAGAATCAGACAATTCTTGTCCTTCTGTATCTTACTCATTTAGCCTAGTGTTTTTAGGGTCATCTATGTTGCAACATGTGATAGAATTTCTTTCCTTTTAAGGTTGAGTAGTATCTTGTTGATAGACTACTTTAATGCATGCACCTGTTGACAGACATTTGGATCATTTCCATCTTTGGGCTATTATGAATAATGCTGCTTTAAACATGCACATACAAGTATCTGTTCAAGTCCCTGCTTTCAGTTCTTTTGGGTATATACCCAGAAGTGGATCAGGATCGTATGGGAATTCTATTTTTAAATTTTGAGGAACGGCTACACTATTTTCTGTAGCATCCATATTATTCCATGTTCCTACTCCCACTGTACAAATTCCAATTTCTCCACATCCTGACCTATGCTTGTTCTGTTTCGTTTTTGTTTTTGTTTTTTTATTTTGATTTTTTTTTCTTGGCCATCCCAATGAGTATGAAGGGGTATCTCACTGTGGTTTCAATTTGCTTTTCTCTAATAATTGGTGAAGTTAAGCTTCTCTTCATGTGCTGATTGGCCATTTGTATATTTTCTTTGGGGAAATATCTATTCAAAAACTTTCCCCTGGGGCTGGGAATGTGGCTCAGGCGGTAGCGCGCTCGCCTGGCATGCGTGCGGCCCGGGTTCGATCCTCAGCACCACATACCAACAAAGATGTTGTGTCTGCCGAGAACTAAGAAATAAATATTAAAAATTCTCTCTCTCTCTCTCACTCACTCTCTCTTTAAAAAAAAAAAAAAAAAAAAAACTTTTCCCATTTCTGTTTTTGTTGTTGTTTTTTTTGTTTTTTGGTACTGCGAATTGAACTCAGGGCCACTCAACCACTGAGCCACATCCCCAGCCCTACTTTGTGTTTTGTTTAAAGACAGGTTCTCACTGAGTTGCTTGGCACCTCACTTTTGCTGAGGCTGGCTTTGAAGTCACGACTCTCCTGCCTCAGCCTCCCAAACCACTGGGGGTTTCAGGCGTGTGCTACCACACCCAGCTTTTTTTCCCCTTTTTGAAGTAGGTTGTTTGCTATTGGTTTTTGTTCTTTCTGAGTTTTAGCTGTTCTTTGTATATTCTGAATTTTCATCTAATCAGATATGAGATTTGCAAATATTTTCTCCCATCCTCCGGTGTGACTTTTTACTCTGCTGACAGTGTCCTTTGATACACAAACAGAAACAGCATTCTTTTGGAGGATTCTCTAAATAATTTGGAGAATTAATTATCCATTCTTCAAAGTATTCTAACATCTATCCCTGAATTAAGTAATTAAGTAAGACCACCAGAGCTGGACACCCGGTTGGATTCTCGTTACCCATCCACCCCCCATATTTGTTCATTCTCCCATTCAGGCACTTGCTCCTATGTCCAGAGCCCCTCCCTTGTACAAGTCTGTGCTCATCCATTTTGCTGAATCATGTGTTGCCCCTGGTGGGAGGAACATCAAAAGAACTGGACCTGTGACGCTTGTTGCTGAGTCCACGGTGTATGTTGCCAATAAGGTCCCTAAAGAACTTCTTAGTATGTCTCAATTATGACGATCCAGGAGAGGCATTTCCTTCTGGTCTCCTCTCAGGGAAACTGTGCTCTCTCCTTAGCCCCTGATCACAGGTAATGTGCATCTCCTACCTGACCATTCCTTTCTTCTCACCATGTTTTCTGGAAATCCTCAAGTCACATTGGTGGGCAGTTTCTAGCAAGCAGACAGACGGACAGTCTGACATTCTTTCTAGTGCAGTAGACTCAGTCCCAGCTCCAACTTCACTTCCCCACCTGATGTTTCCTTTGCCTCATGAAAAAGCTACTTTTAAGTTTTATGTTAACTATCCTTTTTTGATTCTGCCTTAAAATCCTTTTTAAAACAATAAAGCCAAAAATCAAATAAATGAATAGTCAAATATGGCTACTCTCATTTCATAGGGCCCAATACAAAGTGAAAGTGTGGGGTCCCCTGCCCTAAAGCTAAAAGAATGTCAAGATGGCAACAGAAGAGCATTTAACCCAATGTTCTTCTACATGCAGAACTCTGTGTGGCCGTACAGGTCACATATCCATGAAGACGGCTCTGCCAACTACCATGATCCTCAAAAAACCGGAGAAATCATTCTACCATTTAACAATGGCATTTCATCTATTCAAGTTCAAGAATACTGGAAGACCAAGGTGCATTGTGCACATCTTTGTATTAATGAGTACAGAGGCAGAGCGATGGGGAAATTAGAGATGACTTCAGGGACTATACTGAACTAAAACTAACCATTTCCATGAACATCTAGGTAGACAGTTTCTGGGTACATGGCTCAGGTTCATCTTTGCTTTCCCCCTCAGCTCTAGCATGATGATCATATAATAAGAACTCAAAACATTTGTTGGCTAGCTGGGTGGCAGTTGGATGCATTTGGCTGCTATGGTTTGGAGATGATTTGTTCCCTCCAGAATCCATGTTGAAATGAGGTATGGACTTATTTGTAGAAATGAAAAAGAAGGCAGGTTTTGAACAAAAGGGTGCTTTTTTAAAAGCTGACGGGCCCTGTTGTGGAGGATGATTTGGAAAGCTGAGACACTGAAGGCAACAGCACAGCTGAAAAGCCATCCCCAGCCCCTGCCCCTGTCCCCACAAAGGTGTCTAGGACCAGAATTGGGCTGATAGCAGGAAGACATGATAATCACAATACAAGCAACTCTTTCTTTCCATTTGCTCCTTCAGTAATCCTGCTTGGGAAGTAGCACAGCTGTAGGATTGCAAATTGATTCTCAGAAAGTGAGAATGATTTCCCAGGTGAGAGTAGTCCAAGGGCACAGCCAGGTCAGGTCAGCACAGGGAGGCTTCTTCTCCACCCTAGCTCTTGGATGAGCCTTTAAACAATGGGATGTCTAGGCTCCACCCTCAGCTAGTCTCAGTTAATTGGTCCAGGGTGAGGCCCAGACAAGGAACTTTTTCAAAGCTAAGTAGGGGATTCCAATTTGCACTCCAGTTGAGCACCTCTGGGTGCAGCACAGCTTGGCCCTAAGGCAGGTCCTGAAGGCAAATACAATGGCAGGCAGAATTGGTAAGACTTGCAGAGGAGCAGGTCTTTAGCCTGAGGGACTAACCTTCTCTATAATCTCATTTTACCAGTCCAGAATGGATATATGTGGCACCTGGCAACAGCTGCATTCAGGATTGAAATTAAAGGAAAATCGCTGCACTTGGTGTGGTCAAAAACACTCAACTCACATGTGGACCCGGTGTGTATATGTGTTTACAAACGGGTACTCTCTGGTGGGGGCTGGGAGATGGGTAACTCCAAAGGCAGACGAGGGCAACGCTTTCTCTGATTGCCCCATGGACTTCCATTCAGTGGCACTAAATTCTGTCTTTGGAAAGTTTCTGTGGGATTGTTTCCCTCTTGGATCCCCACAGCTGCAGTCATTAGTGGCCCGTGGTAAAACCCACCTGGGTGAGTCCATAGTCCAGGGCTGTCTTTGAGATTTAAGGTGGTCAATTAAGAAAGGATGAAAGAGAATATGGACTTGGGAGATGAAGTGGCTGCGGGGGGTAGTGGTTGTGCTGGGGTTGGCTTGTAAAGCTCACAGCAAGTGGTTTGTTGTTGTTTTTGCTATTATTATTTTTGATCAAACCCAGGGCCACAAGCATACTAACAAGCACTCTATCACTGAGCTACATCTTCAACCCTTTTTATTTTGAGACAGAATCTCACTAAGTCATCCAGGCTGGCCTCAAACCTTGTGATCCTCTTGCTTTAGCCTCCTGTGACATGGAGAAGAGTCCACTAAATAGAACATATGCCCAGGTTGCTGTATCTCTCTGGCCTTAGTAATTGACTGAAGAATGGGCTCATAACAAACTAGGCCATTGTGCACTATTCCTAGGAGACTTCGCATAGAGTCAACAGAAAAGAATTCTCTCTTCTTCTGAGATCACAGACATATTGAGGGAGCCATCTCACTGGACATACCAGTGACCATCTTGACCACAATACAGAGTGACTGAAATACATTATGGAAGGAAGTACAAGTGAAGAGGAAACCCATTTTAGTGACTTCCCTGAGTTCTGGCATTCTCCAAAATCACAGTTCCTCAGGATTTAGTTACTTTTCATTTTTTATTTTAAACTATACTACAGAGCAATAGTAACAAAAACATCATGGTATTGGTACCAAAATAGACATGTAGACCAATGGCACAAAATAGAAGACACAGAAACAAACCCACACAAATAGTTATCTCATACTAGACAAAAGTGCCCAAAACATACACTGAAAAAAAAGATGGCCTCTTCAACAAACGGTGCTGGGAAAACTGAAAATCCATATGCAGCAAAATGAAATTAAACCTATATCTCTCACCATGCACAAAAATCAACTCATAGTAGATGTAGACACTGGAACAGAGACCCCACACCTAATAGAAGAAAAAGTAGGCCCAAATCTTCATCATGTTGGCTTAGGACCTGACTTCCTTATCAAGGCTCCTAAAGTATAAGAAGTAAAATCAAGAATCAATAAATGGGATGGATTCCAACTAAAAAGCTTATTTTCAGCAAAGGAAACAATCCATACTGTGATGAGAAAGCCTACAGAATGGGAAAAAATCTTTACCACCTACACCTCAGATAATCTTTATAACCTTTATAACTTTTATAATCTCCAGGATATATAAAGAACTCAAAAAAACTTAACACCAAATAACAATTAACCCAATCAACAAATGAGCTAAGGAACTGAACAGACACTTCACAGAAGAAGATATACAATTGATCAACAAATATATAAAATAATGTTCAATATCTCTAGCAATGACAGAAATGCAAATCAAAACTACTCTAAGATTTCATCTCACTCCAGTCAGAATGGCAATTATCAAGAATACAAGCAACAATAAGTGTTGGTGAGGATGTGGGGGGAAAGGCACACTCTCATATTGATGGTGGGACTGCAAATTGGGGCAACCACTCTGGAAAGCAGTATGGAGATTCCTCAGAAAACTTGGAATGAACCAACATTTGACTCAGCTATCCCACTCTTCAGTTTATACCCAAAGGACTTAAAATTAGCATACTATAGTAATGCAACCACATCAATGTTTATAGCAGCTCAATTCACAATAACTAAACTATGGAATCAACCTAGATACCTTTCAACAGATAAATGCATGAAGAAAATGTGGCACATATACACAATGGAATACAACTCAGCCTTAAAGAAGAATGAAATTATGGCTTTTGCAGGTAAACGGATGAAACTAGAGACTATCATGCTAAGTAAAATAAGCCTATCCCAAAAAACCAAAAGCTGAATTTTTTCTCTGATAAGCAGTTGTTGATCCATAGTGGGGCAGGGGGATAAGGAAAAATGAAAAAACTTTTGTGTAGAGGGGAGTGAGGGGAGGGGTGGTGCTGTGGGGATAGGAAGGACAGTAGAATGAGACAGACATTACTACCCTCTGCACATGTATGATTACACTACTGGAATGACCCTGCACCATGTACAGCCAGAGGAATAAAAAGTTGTGTACAATGTTGTGTCCATTTGTGTACAATGTCAAAATGCATTCTACTGTCATATATAACCAATGACAACAAATAATTCAAAAATTGGAATAACTATCTTTTGATGCACATTTGATGATTATAATGTTGGAATTTAACAGAACTACCGAATGCACAGTTATTCTCAAATCAAGATGCTTAAATCATGTTTTGTCTTGTCTTCCATTAAGTATAAATAAATAGGTTCAGATGTAAAATGTTTTGTTAGATGTGGACAATTTACACACCCAACACATATTCTTTCTAAAATCATATAACACAGAGTTTGACCTTAAAAGGTGAGTTTATATGTTGTTTGTTAACTTGGATGCAGACAATTCAGCCCCCGTGTGAGTATACCAGAAGCATTTGCAAACACAAGAAATATTTTGTTTTCATGGTTTAAAAAAAAAAAAAAAGAGGCCAATGGAGCTTGGGCAGGCAGATTGAGAAGTTTATCAGATGTAGATGGAGACAAGCTTCAAGGTCATGTCAGAGAAAAAGAATGCAGTGCAAATACATTGTCATGTGATTTAAAGTCCAAGAAAAGTCAGGCATGCATGGCAAGAATGAAGGCTGCCCCACAGAAGGTGAGAAAGAAGGGCAAGAAGCCCAGGGAGGGAAGAGCCTCGGACCCAGAGGGGAGGTCGGGGTTTGGGGCGCATGTTACAGAGGGAAAGCCCACTTCAGTGACAATATTTTATAATAACCCATCTCTGCTTCAGGAAGGTAGGATAAATAAATGTTACATAGAGAGACACTGTGTGTGCTAATTAGAAAGCTCTTTGGATTACATCTAGTAGTTTAATATATTTTAAGTCAGGGTGAAGATAGCACAAAGATAAATATTATCTACAGCACTAGATAAGAATCATCTGAAGCAGGGTGTGATGGTACACACCTGTAATCCCAGAGGCTCCTGAGGCTGAGGCAGGAGAATATCAAGTTCAAAGCCAGCTTTAGCAACAGCGAGGCACTAAGCAACTCAGTGAGAACCTGTCTGTAAATAAAATACAAAATAGGGCTGGGGATAGGGATGTGGCTCAGGGACCGAGTACCCCTGAGTTCAATCCCTGGTACTAAAAAAAAAAAAAAAGAAAAAAAGAAAGAAAAGAAAAAAAGAATCACCTGAGCTGTTCGTGGTGGCAAACTCTTGTGATCCCAGCTACTCTAGAGGCTGAGGCAGGAGGATTGCAAGTTTGAAGCCAGCCTGGGGAACTTAGTGAGACCCTATCTCAAAAGAAAAAAGGGGCCAGCAGTGGTAGAGCACTTGCTTAGCATGTGTGAGGCCCTGAGTTTGATCCCCAGTATTCTTAAAAAATCATTTGTCATAGGAGGACCCTCTCCCAAGGAAATGGCTCACCCCGCCACACACACATACTCTGAGTGCAAGACAAGTGCACATTGTTAGCTGAACCTCTTGATACCCTTCTCTGGAATCCGACCAGTCCAGCTTGAGAGACAGAAGTTTGGGGCAGCTTTGAGGACAGCCTCCACCTCCCAGCCTCACAGGCACAGGTCTTGCTCTTTACTCTTCGGCCCCCCAGGGCAGAGATGCTCAGACCTGTTAGGGCGCCCTTTGCCCTCCACACTCTTATCCTCTTGGTCAAAGGGACTGAGAAGAAAAAGGAGGGATGGTGCTGCTGTTGTCAGGCCCATTACTCTGCCTTTTCTCTCCACTCATCCGCAACAGCCTTGGGGTGAAGCTGTCCTCCCCGAGGGGAGTCCAGGAACCTGGCTGGGAGCTTTGCAACCCGACCCAGAGGAACCCCTGCAGACCTTGGACCTCATCTGAATATACCTCTGCCACCACCTCAGAATGGAGCTCCATGGAGGTTTAAACGTTCGAATTTTAAGAAAATAAGGAGGGAGTGAGGAGTGGGTGCTAGAGCTAGTCAATGTAACATCACTTCTGAATATTGACCTGTGCAGGGAAGGTGACAACCAGGACCACCTCAGAGAAGAACCAGCAATGAGAGAAGAGCCTCGGAGGCCTGTGGAGACCTAAATGTTTGTATATTGAGAAGGCAAGAGTTCAGAACAAAGCCTAAGACTATCTGACAAGTTAATTCTAATGGGCTTGTATAAATATGTGTACATGGATGGATGGTATATATGGAAAGATAAATATATCTCTCTGATGAATGCATACATATAATGTATGGAGAGAGAAAGAGAAGGAGACACACACGCATTTACATGTATATGAATGTATCATATATATATCCTTCCGTGGCACCACAAAAATCAAAGGAAGTATTTTTTTAAAAAGCAGAAATTAGAACTTCACATATTAAAACTTAAGAATTTGGCCAAAATTAAACCGAATTCCAATTCAAAGTTTGAAAAGTTTTCATGGTAATTCAAGAAATATTGGAAAAAGAAAAACAATCATTTGACTTTAGAAGTTATAAAAAGATCCTAAAATAACTACAATAAAGAGAAAGAATAGAATAATTGAGGTGAAAAATCCTCCAAATAAGATTAAGGATTGGCAAGAAAATGCAAAACTTTATAATCAAGCAAAAAATAAGTAGGTTATGTCTGAAAACTTACATGCAGAAAAACAACAGAAATAACCGTAACACAACTTTAGAAGTGACAAAGTACAGGACGACTGTGACAGAGGGTCATCAAGTAGGGTGACAGACTTGCTTACACAGCTCTTAAACCATGTTCGACTCACTGCTAGTAAGCCTCATAATCTGGCCCTTTTCTGGGAGACATAAATTTCCAACTTGAAATCAAAACCAGGAAAGTGTACTAGAGCAATAACAATGAACTAAAAAAATTTCAAAGAATTATTTCTTGAAAGAAGATTCTAGAACCAGTTTTCTGCCGATAGATTTAAAAAAAAATTTCCAATGAATGAAAATTCACATCCTCTATAATTTGTTCTAGAGTATGTAGGAAAATACTCTCTTCATTTTGGATTCTTTTCCTTCACTTTCTTTTGTCTCTCTTTCATAATTTTTTTTCCATTGATCTTTTACACACAGTTAATTCCATTTTCTATCAAACTTGCTGCCTCACCAAAATGGCTTAAAAAGTGTTCCTTTTTCAAGGAGATTTTAATAGGTTATGAAACATTTATAGATAAGTAAACATGGAGATGCTTTTCTCATTCTCTTCAAAATCCAAAGTTTTGGTAATAGACATGTCTAACATGGCTGATCCCTATCCTACGTTCTTTTAAAAAATATTTTATTAGTTACTGATGGACCTTTACTTTATTTATTTATATGTGATGCTGAGAATCAAACCCAGTGCCTCACACATGCTAGGCAAGCGCTCTACCACTGAGCCACAACCCCAGCCCACTATGCTACGTTTTTAACATTAAGACAAATGGTTTTTATTATCTCACCTTTTCATATCTTCACCTTAATAGATACATTTGGGGAATGGGGACACTTATTTTAGTTTGTTTCATGTCCTTCCCGTTAAATCTCTGCTAACACTCCCAAAGTTACCGGTCAAAATCTTGATTCTTTAATTCTTTTTGCAATGACGGTATAATCATAAGTGCTGTCTCTTAGCTTCTGCCCCTGAATACCACCTGCCTAATACTCAGGATCAGCTCGTTAGTCAACAGGTCAGAGTTCTGAGCAAGGGAAGAGAACTGCTTGGCGAGAAGTCTGCTCACTGGGCACCCTCGTTGGAAACTCGGGCAGCAGGAACACCTAAGAGATGGCTCCAACTGGCTGAGCTGTGCTCACCAAGTTCAAGGGCAGAGCTGCTGAAAGGAAAATTTTGCTACCACAGTTTTCTGTTGTGCCTCTTCCTTGGAAGAAGGACACTTTCTCAAAGATTTGAATTTTTTTCCCCTAATATTTGAAAGCTTACAAAAAGGGAAGGACGCCATTTTGCTGTAACTCAGCATAACCACAGTCATTGTGCTTTGTACTCCTCAATCCCTGGAACAATGACAGGCATTCCCTCCCCATGGGTCCCTTGGAATGCTGTTCCTCCCAGGAACTAACTGGAGTAAAGTTAATGTGCACTAGAGGGTCCACGTGTGCAGATTCCAGAAGGTTGAGAGAAGGTACTATGGGACTTGTGTTCCTCAGAACCTAGCACAGTACCTAGTACACAGTGACATTTTATAAATGTTATTTGAAACTTAGTCAAATCAAATTGAATCTAGCTACAAGAAAAGTATGAGGGAAAAGCTATAGGAGTAACAGAAGACAGCAGTTTCTAATTCTGCCTAGAGGAATTAGGAGAAGATGAAACAAAAAATAACACAAAATGTGTTTTGAGGAGTTATACAAACTCTTGACAATTTAATTGCATGGAGAAAGTGTGTATTTAATTTTAATACTAAATACTTACCCATTTTACACAGCACTTTAATCTTCAAAACCCTTCCAGACACGAAATAATTGAATTTTCTAGATTACATTTTTCAAAAATCATCCACATTGATTTAATGTTCTCATCAGAGTAGTTAAATGAAAATATAAACAAATTAAACAGAGACAGCACAAAGCTCAGGACTCCTCTCCACATCACAGAGACCACACTCTCATAAGTTGGGGTATGGAGAGGAGAGAGATGGCCCTGATTCTGTCTCTGGCAAATGGGAACCACCTGTGGACACCAGGGTCATCTCACCATGTGTATGAAGCAGACACACAGACCCCTACCCCTGGAGTGAAAACCAGCAGGCTAGAAGCTCATTATGGGCTGCTCTTTCCCACTTACCTTCCATAGTCTTTTTTTTTTTTTGTACTGGGGATTGAACTCAGGGGCACTCAACCACTGAGCCACATCCCCAGCCCTATTTTGTATTTTATTTAGAGACTGCGACTCACTGAGTTGCTTAGCACCTCCCTGTTGCTGAGGCTGGCTTTGAACCCATGATCCTCTTGCTTCAGCCTCCCGAGCCTCTGAGATCACAGGTGTGGGCCACCACACCCGGCTCCATAGTCTTTTCTCGCCTAGTCAACTAAAGACCTTCAGAGCTTTCTGATCATGAAAAGTACAGTTTCTACATGGGAGTATACCTGGGTGGTGAGTATATATTTGTCAAAAACGTTTGATGAGCTGGTGGGAAGGAAGACCTTCCGGATGGAATGGGAGACCAGTTCTGATCAGGACTAGAGAAGACATTTGAACTCCTGAAAGTTAAGAGTCCTCAGAAGTGAAAGCCATTCACAAGTAATGAGACCTGCCCAGGTGTTATCTTAGGTCAGGAACAGAGATCCAAAGCCACAAAGGGAAAAATAAATAACCCCATGTCCTGTTTGTGTCCACTGAGATCATTCCACTTAATAAGCTAGCTAAGCATCCTGAAAACACAGCCTCATTTGTCCTAACACGGCCAAAACAAATATACAGCCACATAGTCCAGCCCGTTAGCAGTCATAATGACTAAATTGGCTTAATCACATGGTAATCTAAATAATTGTACAAAAATCAACAGCAATTATTGTTGAAAAGTCTAAAAAGCCTCATAGAGAGTGACCAAATGGCCCTGTGTAACTTCAGCTTTAAACTTGTCTCCCTTTTTTTTTTTTCCCTCATAGAACAACTCTTAATAACACTGAATAATGAAATTTAGATCACACTGTCATTAACAGGACATTAGAACTTGTTTGGATAATCAAAGCCTGGCAGACAGTCAGCGTCATTATTGTCTTAAACAAACATGTTCAGTTTTCCACTTGGAAACGAGCCAAGAGGCTAACCTCAAAGATTAATAAGGACAAAGTTTACATGGAGAAACAAATTTCAGCCAACACCTCACGTGTCCCAAGCTTAGCCTACTTTCGACAGGACAGGCTGCTGAAGCAAGGCATTTCCCCCCTCTCAGGTCACTGTGGAAAGGGCTCTTGATTCAATCACTGAGGCCCTCACCATCCATTCACCTCCTGCAGGATCCTGGAAGCAAGCAGCATCTCTAAGAGCTGTTTTCCTTCTTAACCTTTTGGAAGGCTCAGCAGCCCTGACGGAAGGAAAACCAACCGATCAGGTGATGGCTAGATCCACCATGACACTTAGAATGTCTTGTCATTTTATGACAATGACAGCATTTTCAATAATAATATGGCCCACAATTTGATTTTACAATCCCTGGTGACACCCTGATGCTGTAATATTTGTAGATACAAGATTATCAAGTCACCAGGCTTCTGCTCAAGTCATGTAAGAGGGTTCTATTATGGGTGAACTGGAGGTAAAATGGGAAGTTTAATATGATTA
Source organism: Spermophilus citellus (assembly GCF_964194105.1). Lineage (NCBI taxonomy): Eukaryota > Metazoa > Chordata > Mammalia > Rodentia > Sciuridae > Spermophilus > Spermophilus citellus. Next base: position 116,887,765 of record NC_138198.1, read on the forward strand.
TAGGTCAGTGGCTTTTGAATTGTTAATGTAGAAAAGACCCCAGAGGCAAATGCTGAATATATAGTCCGTGAAAGACACAATTAAATAAACAAAAAGCAATTTGCGAGCTGGAAAATATTTTTAGTTCTCATGGAGAGTTCTAACATGTTTGCTCTAGCTTCCAACTTCACGGGGCTGAGCAGACACCCCTGAAAGAGGTAGGGAAATTAATTTTGCTTCATAGGTTCTGCACATGAAGGAAACAGGCGCTGAGAGAACATTTCAAAATTGAAAATAGGAAGCTCAGGAGTAGACGATGATTTTTGAGGACTTGGAAGTTCATTGGAAGATTAATCCTAACGATATTATAGCAAAGATGAACTATATTACGTATGTGTTGTTTATAGGCTCACTTACCTACTTCAAAAAAAGATGTGCAGTGAATAAAAAAATCTGGTGGTGTGGTATATTTTCAGTCTGGATTGGACCGTGTTTTCCACACATCTGAGGATCTGTACTATGAAGCAGGATGTGACCCATGGTCATGGGAAGTGTCTCACTCTCAGCTTCCCTTTGGCAGTTCAAGGATGCCCTAGGTTGTGGTAATCAACCTCCCTATTTTCATGACTCCTGGCCGATAGTTGCTCACTCAGGCCACCAAAGTCTCTCCCTGAAATGCCCACCTGATAACAGCAATTCAGAGCAGGACAGCTCACCCCACCCCCCGTCCCCATGCACACACACTGTAGAGACCCTGGTAAGAAACATCACTACTCCCTGGCACCAGCCTTAATATGTTCAGTTGCAAAACTTACCAGAAACAAACACAATAACTTGCACCGTGGTGCATGCCTGTGATTCCAGTGATTTGGGAGTCTTAAGACAGGAGGATCACAAGTTCAAGGTCAGCCTTGCCAATTTAGTGAGACCCTGTCTCAAAAATAAAAAGGGCTGGTGATGTAGAGCGCTTCTGAGTTCAATCCCAGTACCACACACACACACACACACACACACACACACACACACACACAATGAACAATAGGCTCTCAGATTCTCTAATTCTCCAACACCAACCTGGTGTCCAACAATTCAATTTAATTGTGACACTAACTGCACAGAACTCCATCAGCCTTCACAGGTTGAAGGGTTCAGCACTGGATGACTGCCTCCCTTCAGATATCAGGGGCAAAGGAGGTACCCAAGCTACTCACCTTTCTCTCCACCCTGGCAAAAAATTTGGGGGGATTCCCACATGGACCCCCCTTTTGGGTTTGATGATTTGGTATAAGGATGCCCAGAACTCAGGAAAAGGCTACACTTACTATTATAGCTTATTACAAAAGTTACAAATAAACAGCCAGATGAAGAGGTATCCAGGGTGAGGTCTGAAAGGGTCTGGAGCACAGAAGCCTCTGTCCCTTGGTCTTGGGGTGCACTACCACCTCAGCATGCAGATGAATTTGCCGACTTGGAATCATTTTCAACTCTTGCTGTTTGTGGATTTTTCTCCTTTGCAATAGGGTAGACTTTACCCAGGGCCACATGCATGCTAGACAAATGCTCTACCACCAAACTACATCCCCAGCTCTTTTTATTTTGAGTCAGGGTATTGCTAAGTTGCCAACTCTAGCCTCAAATTTGCTCTTCTTTTGACTTGGCCCCCTGACTAGCTAGGATTACAGGTTGTGCTACTGTACCCTTCATTGCTTGGAGATTTTGAAAGTTTCATTATGTAGGCATGATTGATTAAATCATTGTTGATTGGTGATTGAACTCAATCTCTAGCCTCTCTCCCATCCTTGGAGGTCCCAGGATGGAACTGAGAAGTTCAACCTTCTAATCAAGGTTTAAACCTCTGTTCACTGGGCCCACATCCTGAAGCTCTTTAGGGACTGATCAAAAGTCACCTCGTTAGGTAAATTCTGAGAGTTTTAGGAGCTCTTTCCCAATAACCAGGGGCCAAGACCAAATAAATATACATTATTATACCATGTAGGTCCATCTAGAATTGAACCTAAAAGCTCTTGGAAATCATGTCATCCAAATCAACTATCCCACAGAACAAAATGAAGTCCATTTCTTTTCTACCTCCACAAACCACCAGCACATAAAATGGTGATTTCAATTTTGTTCCACAAATGTTTCCTATAAGCTCATTATGAATACTGGACACTGCCTGGAGTAAGAGAGTAAGGCCTGCAACTAGCTAATCCCACTAACATTTTTACAATGCCTTAAAAAGCACTGCCCCTGCTTTATTTCATTCAATCCCATTAACTCACCTGTGAAGCTGGGCCCTTTTTATAGATGAGAAACCTGAGGCTGGGGAAATGAAGGAAGGCCCAGGACATGCTAACAAGCTGTGGAAATAGCATTTGAACTTGAGTCTATGTCCAAGGTGCAAGTTCTTTACTCACACTGTTTCACTTTCTAGCTGCTGTGAGGAAGCAGATTGCTGTGGAGCAAGCCACTCACCTGGGATTAAAATAACCTCATCAAAGGTGATGTCAGAGCTAGCTTGTCTTCAAAACATGCCCCTGTGTCAGAGGTACACACATGGAGTCCCAAGCTACTCGGGAGGCTGAGACAGAAGGATAACAAGTTCCAGGCCAGCCTTCACAATTTAGCAAGACTCTGTCTCAAAATAAAAAATAAAAAGAATTGGGGATATAGCTCAGCTACAGTGTGACCCTGAGTACAATCCCCAGTACTGGGGAGAAAATTATGCCCCTGAAATAAAGATCCTCAGAGTGATATCTGAGACACTTTGGATGTAACCAGAGGAGGAAAAAATGAATATACTTAAGCAAATTTAAAAAAATAAAGTCACAAATTTAAATCTCTTTAATTCACATGCTACTAATTCATAGTCAGTGTTAAATTAAAAAGAACCATACTGAATTTTACCTTTTTAAACCCTTTCCTAACAAATCAAGAAATTAAGCAGTTATGAGTTTTATTCATTACAGAATGCCAAAGCACTTTATTATACTCCATAAAAAAATCTGGATTTCTATTTTGACAATTATCATATTAAGTCACACTTGCAAAATTTAGTAGAAAGGCAAAATATAATTCTTAGCATATGTAATATAGAGTACAGATATTAGAAGTATTTATACAGCAATATCCTTTGATTTGGTTATTTTTCAAAATATGCAAAACCAATTTGACAAGTTTAGATTGTTCAATGCATATATACAGAAGAATCTACACTTTTGTGGTGTATTCAATACAATCCTTACAAAGAATGGGATTTGGGTGGTTATTTCCTAGGTAATGACATCATTCATAATAAAAACTACAACTTCTAAGACTCCAGTAGCTTTGGGATTTAAAAGTTATTTAACAACAAAGCTCTAGGGAGAGCCTAGGGGTTCTACCAGGCTATAAAATGTGTTCAATTACTTTATAAGTATAAAACAAATATTTTACTTTATGGAGTATTTGCTAGACTAATTTTCTAAGCTCACATGAGATATAAATCTCTAGATCCATCTTTAGCCAATGAACCACAAGGACATTTGGGTTCCCACTGGAAGAGTTGGGCCTCGAAAGACCTGAGAGGAATGCAAACACATCCAGAGGCCCTCCTATTTGGGGGCGGGGGAGCTGTGTGTTTTATCCTAGTACTTAATGGAATTCAAAAACAGAGATTGAAATGAAACTGGATCCGAAAGCAATCTACTCAAATAGAGGCAGATTTTGTAAAGACAGAAATCAATTTTAATGTCAGTAGCTTAGGAATGAAAGAAATAGGGAAAAAATTTTGATGTGAGAAAGGGGGCCCAGCACATGAAGGCTGCTGCCGGGAAGCTGTCCCTGGGACACAGAGCAGGTAGCTCAGCAAGTGAGCTCTGACCGATCCCATCTCCAAAGGCCAAGATGAGGACCTCCTTAGTTATGTCAGGTTCAACTGCAGGAAAACCCCATGAATTCGGGCTCCGTGAATCTGGAATTTGAGATATAAAACTGCCCAATGAGGCTAAAGGATCGGAGCAAGCATCTTACCCAATCTCCTCATTTTGCAGGTGTACAGAAAAGAAGAAAAGATGCTTGAACACTTGTCTAGGTCAGGTTGCTGGAGAAAACCTCCCTGTCAGCACCCCAAACTATGTTCATGGTCACCCTTGTGAAATGAATTATGTGTCCCAGAAAGATACGTTCCAGTTCCAACTCTATGTGCCTGAGAATGTGACTTTATTTGGAAAAAGTGCCTTTGCAGATGTAGTCAAGTTAAGATGAGGCCATGCAGTAGAGGGCAGGCTCTAATCCAGTGACTGAGGTGCTTATAAGAAAACGGGAATTTGGACAGAGACACACAGAGCAAAGAAGGCCATGTGATGACAGAAGCAGAGACAGGAGTGGTGTCCCCGCCAGCCAAGACTGCTGGTGATCACCAGAAACCAGAAGATGCAGGGAAGGACCCTTCTCCAGGGCCTTCAGAGGGAGTGTGGCTCTATCAACACCTTGATTTTGGACTTCTCAGCTTCCAGGATTGTGAGAGAATAATTTCTGTTAAGTCACCCAAGTTGTGATCCTTTATTACATAATCCCTAGAAAACTAATACAGTGACATTCATACATAACAGCATCAAAAGCCATTCCATTCTAAAGTAATTTACAGTGATGTAAATCCCCAGTGAATGGGCTGGGGATGTGGCTCAAGCGGTAGCGCGCTCGCCTGGCATGCGTGCGACCCGGGTTCGATCCTCAGCACCACGTACCAACAAAGATGTTGTGTCCGCCGAGAACTAAAAAATAAATATTAAAAATTCTCTCTCTCTCTCTCTCTCTCTCTCTCTCTCTCTCTCTCTCTCTCTCCTCTCTCTTTAAAAAAAAAAAAATCCCCAGTGAAGATTCAGAGATAACCACAGGAACCTACCATAAAAAGCATCCTTATTCAGCACCTGTCATTTTATGAAGGGTCACACCTAAGCTCATTTACTGCTCCTGAAACTACAATGCGGGGTACTTCTCCCCATGGTAAGGATGAGGAAATGGAGGTTTGGAAGTGCTTTAAGGAACTTTTGCAGAAGCAATAAAGTAGTAAATGCTGAAGTTGGGAATCAAATCTGAGAATGTGTCCTTAAAACCCATGCTCTGACACCAGTTCAGGCTGGCTCCCGTGATGGGTTGGCCTGTGCACTGGAGAGTCGTGCAACATGGCAGCTCCATGCTGGAAGACAGGAATGCAATGGCTGCCAACAAGTTATCTAAGAGAAATAGCCACACATGTCAGTGTCATATAATATGCCACAAAATGTCACATAGCCATCCAAACAACAGCTCACCTTTCTACCATGTGCTCCTCCACGGCCATAATGCCATTCTTTATTTTATTTTGTTTTATTCTATTTGTTTATTTTGCAGTAATGGGGGGTGAATCCATGGCCTTGCTCATGCTGGGAAAGCACTCTACCACTAAGCTATGGCCCAAGACCTTTTAAAAGTTTTTATTTTGAAACAGGGTCCCACTAATTTTATCAGGCTGGCCTTGAACGTGCAATCCTTCTGCCTCAGCTTCTTGAATAGCTGGGATTATGTGCATGCACCACCAAGCCCAGCTCATTCATTCTTTTTTACAATGAGCACAGTGGCTGCCGTCGCATGTCAACCACTCTAAGGGGCTTCAGAGGCCACTCAAAGAATGAAATGCTCACATTACTTTGGCAAAGGTTACAATATAGTTGTGGTTATGATGACTAAAAAAGAAAGAAAGAAAGAAAGGAAGGAAGGAAGGAAGGAAGGAAGGAAGGAAGGAAGGAAGGAAGGAAGGAAGGAAGCTTTATTTAGGTCTTGGTTAAAAAAAAGAGTAGAAAGAAAGAAAGCTTTATTTAAGTCTTGGTTTAAAAAAAGAGTAGAAAAAAAAGTGGGGGTATCATGAAAATAGAAGGGACATCAGTGGAGTAGGGGGAAAAGGTCGAGGGGGAGGGAGGAAGGTCAGGAAAAGGGAGGAACTGTGAAATGAAAATGAATACATCACAGTGAATTCCACCTGCATGTATGTCTATAAAGCACCAATTAAAATAAATAAATAGAAGATGTGTAGAGGAATGAAAAGAGAGAGGGAGCAAAGGAGTACTGGGGACTGGAATGGAGCAAACTGTGTTGCATGCATGTATGGTTATGTCAAAAGGGACCCCATACAAAATATTTTAAATATAAAAAAATACAATCTAAAAAAATCAACCCTATTTATAACTATAATGCACTAATAAAAACATATTTTGAAAAAGAGTAGGATAACTTCCCTATAGTTGTAGACTATAGCTCTTCAGTGAATTTAGGATTTTCCTTGAAGTATTAAAAACATGGTTCAGCAGGCCCAAGTACCATTGGCCCACTAATTGGACCCTTTGGATTTCATCTTACCCATCCAAAGGCATGGAGAACAAAAGTTCAGAAATAGGAGCCTGAAATAAAGGGGCACATTTCCCAAACATGCTCCAAGGGAAGAGAAAACGAATCTGGTTTATGGTTCTCCACCACCAGATCTCTGGAACAAGCGAGGAAAAGATACAGGAGAGAGCTCGGAGATTAGTGCAGCCCAAGCCCTGCACGTGTGTGGTGGATGCCTGTGGAGAGTACAGATGTGCACACGTGCACCAGCTAGGAGAGTGTTGGATGCTGATGCTGGAAAGGTGGGTAGGGGAGCTGAGCTCAGGTGTTCCGAACCCACAGCTAGGAGAGGAGCAGCGTAAGGCAGCCTGGCTGGAGGGCGTCAGGCTGCAGGTTAGGCCTGGGCCTGGCTGCTGAGGGTCTGCCTTTGCCATCCTAACTGCAGGCATGAACGCCTCACTGCCTAGTCACAGCTCACAGCCTGACCTGGATACAGCAAAGATTCACAGCTTTCACTATCAAATGTTTAAAACTGTTTAAATTCCTCTAACGAGAGCAAAAGAAGTCTCATTGAGTTTCACATGGAATTAAGATTTCTGCTTTTTTTTTTTCCCAATAGAAAAAGGATTTTCTCCCTTTATATAACCTCGTTACAAACTCCCACAGAGACCTGCCAAGCCTAAAGATTTCCTCCTGACTAGGGATTGGCAAACTTTTTCTACAGAAGGCCAGAGAGTAAATATTTGAGGCTTTACAGGCCATTGGGTCTGTCATACCAACTCTGCAGTTGTAACTTGAAGGTAACCAGCCACAGACAATGTGTAAATAAATAAGGGTGGCTGTGGAATTTTTTTGTTTGAGCCTTTTTTTTTTTTTTCATTACAGGTGATTGAACTCAGGGACTCAAGGTGCTGTACCATCCCCAGGCCCTTTTTATTTTATTTTTAAATTTGAGACAGGTTCTTACTATATTACCCTGACTGGCCTCCAACTTGCAATCCTCCTTTCTCAACCTCCCAAATTGCTGCACCACTACACCTGACTTACAAATTATTCTTCATGAGATACATAAAGAACATAGTTACCATGCAGATCTTTAGAAGAAAAAAAAAATCTGTGACTTAGAATCTCTGAATTGGGCTGGGGATGTGGCTCAAGCGGTAGCGCGCTCGCCTGGCATGCGTGCGGCCCGGGTTCGATCCTCAGCACCACGTACAAAGATGTTGTGTCCACCGAGAACTAAAAAATAAATATTAAAAAAATTCTCTCTCTCTCTCTCTCCCTCTCCCTCTCCTCTCTCTTAAAAAAAAAAAAAAAAAAAAGGAATCTCTGAATTGAAAAGAATCTCAGAGAGATGGTGATGCCTGTATGAGAGTCCCTTTAATTAAAAGAAACAAAGAAGATACATTATAAGTGCAAATTATAAATGCAAAATTAGATACAAAAATGAATATGTATTTCTAGTGAGAATCATAAACAGGTTATATAATTTTTTTTTAAAGAGAGAGTGAGGAGAGAGAGAGAGAGAGAGAGAATTTTAATATTTTATTTCTTAGTTTCTGGCAGACACAACATCTTTGTTGGTATGTGGTGCTGAGGATCGAACCCGGGCCGCACGCATGCCTGACGGGCGCGCTACTGCTTGAGCCACATCCCCAGCCCCGATATATAATTTTTTTAAAGATGAGAAATACTACAACCATTTCCTTCTCATTTACGCTTTGGGTTTTCACTAAGACACTTCCTATCATTTAAACATTTGATCAGTTCAGAATCATGAAAAAAATCTAAAATTAATCTACAATTTAAAAACCCAAAAAAAGCAAATTATACTTTTATAATTATTATCAGATGTCTACAGCAACGTAGTCTTGTAAACAAATTACTCTCAGTGTACAAGTTTGTCCCTGGAGCTTATTTTTGCCCACATTATTTGTTTGTTCCCGCTATTGTGTTGCATGGGATGGCACTTTTGCCTGATGTTTCACCTGGAACCATTGTGCTGTCAGGACAAGATGTGTCAGATGTGCTAAAATCAATCCAATGTGTCTGGATGCATAAAAACATGCAACGTCACACAAGGTTGCATTCATTTCCAGCAGCACTACACAGGTGTCACCCACAAACTCCAGAATCTGATAAATTGTTTTCAAAAGATTTGCAGAATAAAATGAAGTTGGAGTGAAAATAGGCAGCGGCCTTAATCAATTGCAAATCTGCAAATTATAGAAATGTCTGATCATGCAAATGGATTGCTAGGAACTTCAAGGACCCACCTCTGTCATTGGAGATCATTTAGTTTAAGCTACATATCAATCACACATATTTGGTACAAACCCTGCCCTCCAAAATGTTTAATTTATTACCTCCCAAGGCAGCACATTCCACTTCTAGGCATCTAGAGTTTTATAGAAATCTTCCTTATCCTAAACTAAAACCCAGCCCCTAATAACAATTATATGATGGCTCAAAGTCTCCCCTTTGAACAATAAATCAAATAATTCTTCTATAAGGCATATAGCCTAACGCTGAAGACAGATGTCATGTCATCTACTGTCCTAATTTTGGTTCCCTAAGAAGCAAAGCCTGTCTCAAGGATCTGTTCAGATACAGCAGTTTATTTGAGAAGTGGTTCAAGGAAACACTATATGGGAGCAGAGAATTGAAGGAAATGAAGTGTGTTGTCAGCCATTACCAGGAGCAACTGGAGCACAGTTCTTCTGGGAACTCTGAGAAGCTGGGGTAGAGCATGGTGCCTCTGAGTTATCTCCCCAGAGATGAGGGAGCTGGGGATTTACCTACTCCCATCAGCTGTTAGTTGAGGGTTTCCATGAGGAACATGATATGCAATGGCAGGTCAGGTTCAGCTTCTAGACAGAGCCCTCAAACAAAGAGATGCAGAAGCTGACAACTGGAAATGGGCCACCTACAGGATAATAGTGAGGTCTGGGGGCTGTGGGCAGCATATTTCCACACCCAACTGCCCTGGACTTTTTTTGAAGGTTCTGCGTACAGCTCAACCACAGGTCTCATCCATCCTTATTTATCAGATAATTGTGCCTTTTTCAAATACTTTAATTAATTTATTTATTTTTGTTTAGCTCTGAACGTAACACTTCTTGTGTAGTAGCCAGAAAGTACATGGAAACACAGAATAGGCACTATCATTGATCAAGGGTAGAAGAGAATAATCAGGGTCAGCCACAACAGCACTCAGGGACATCTAGGCACACAGAGTGGGTGTGCTGTGGCTCTGATGGAGCAGGTCTGTGGGGCCATGCTTAGGTAAGTCCACTGGGAAATGCCAATTGCTTTCTTTTTTGCAATACTGGGGATCAAAGCAAGGGACTAGCCAGTGCATGCTAGGCAAGCACACTACCACTAAGCTACATCCCAGCTCTTTTTATTTTTATTTTGATGCAGGGTCTCGCCATGTTGCACAGGCTGGCCTTGAAACTTGTGATCCTCCTGCCTCAGCTTCCCAAGTACCTGGGATTACAAGGTGCCCCAATGTGCCCGATGCCATTTCTTCTAAATGCCAGACACACTCACTCTTTCTTGTTCCCTCTTGCCTGCAAGGAGGTCTGGCTTTGCTACTGTTATATAAGCAAAGAGAGATGGCCTCAGGTTAAATTAGGGACAGTAAATGAACAATCGTTCATGTTAAATAACCAAAAATAGCTTTTGCCACAAAGTGACAGAGTAGTTTTCCTGTAGTCGTTACTGCAGTCATTTAAAAGTATGACCATGAATTCTTTGCTCCTTCTACCACCAAAAGGCACAGACTAATTTCCCTCCCTTGGGTGTGGGTTGTACTTTGACAGAAGTAACCATGTGGATCAGCCTCTTTTAGGAAAGCTGGCTGCCGCTCTCTGAGACCCTCCAGCAGCCTGAGGAGGAGCCCACAGGAAGACCAGAAGAACAGGGGCAGCTAGCTCAGAGCAATTCGAGTAAGTGAGCTTAAAGCAAATCCTCCTGCCCAGTCAAGCCCCAGATGACAGTGGCCCTGGCTGGCCTAAGGGCAAACCTCAATCTCCTTGGACACCTGGATCCAGGACCACCAGCCAAGCCACTTCTGGATCCCAGCCCTCAGAACCTGTGTCAAATAGCAGATGTTTATTTTGTTGCTGTTGTTGTGTTGTTTTGGCCTTTGTTTTTATTGTTACAAAGCTGCTGCATTGTGTGGTAATTTGCCTCACTGTAACTGATAACTAATACAGGAAGGATGCATCCACGGGTGCACGGAGCCAGGGGGGTTGTGCGATCATCACAAATTGGCATCTTTTTACCTGAAAGTGGCAGAATTTTTTCTTGTGATTCATTTTTTTTTTTTTTTGGTCCCCAAACTCTTTCCTCTTGGCCTTAATGGAATTCTAAGTCATTTATCAAGAACTTTCCATTACCACTTCTTGAATCGCATGAGTTTTGACTGATCTCATCCCACTCCAAATCTCAGCAAAATGCAAACCATCTAAGTCTGCTTATCGCTATGTGACCAGAACCTGTTCCTATTAAAGCGCGCGCGCTCTCTCTCTCTCTCCCCCGCCACCTCTCTCTCTCACATCTTTCCTTTCCTAGCCCCTTCCCCGAATTATCCTGTAATAACAATGTGTGAGACCTACCTGCTTTGGCTCTAGCCCAAAACGCCCTCCTGTCTCCAGTGCCTTAGGAGCAAAATCATCGCCAGAAACAGCCCCATCCCACTGTGGGGAAGGAAAAAAGCAGATGAGGCTGGGCAGAGCTGGTGTTTGCTCCTTGATCCTGCCTCCCAACAGCAGCCAATAGGCTTGTCCCTGGGGTGGACTGAATTTAGGATGTTTTCTTTTATCCCCAAACAACGGAAACAGCTGCAGTTGCAAGTTATTGCTTGCCAGAACTTATTTCTCTCATACTTGTTCAAACATCTACGAGCTGAGAAAAAGCCGATGGGAGAGCATACTTTGCTGTCCTCAAATTATAGGTGACGAAAGAACCAAATTCATATCAACACTAGGAGAGAATCGAGGATATTACTCCCTTAAGTTATGTCGGAAGTAGAGAATGAAGTGGGATGCTGGTGGTGAGTGGAAATATTCATGTTCCATGTTCTTAAAAAAAATTTTTTTCTGCATTATTGGGAGCTTCCACATCATTTAGAGTGTGACTCATAGTCACTGTACTGTAATCATCCTTCAAAAGAAATGCATGTTTTACCTGGTAATAAAATTTCTCAGGGTGAGTCAGTGAGTTCAGCTGGTGGATTTGCATCTCTGATGCTGGTCTCTCAGCTGCCCCAAAGTGGATAAATCAACTAAAGGTTTCCAAAAGTCCAGAAGCCCCCATCTCATGCCCACTTTGATCCTCTTTCATTTGGATGCTACTCCTTGGGTTTTTCTTGCCTTCTCAATTCACACTTTTAATTCAGACCTTTAAAGCCAAGCCAAATTGATGCTTTTCAAGAGTTTATTCCAATCTCTTTCCTTATTGTGTAATTATGAGTTGGGTCCAAGATGATTTGGAATCTTATGCCAAATGTGAAGTTATTCCAAACTGCTTAGTTTGGCAATGAGTATTAGAAAGTCTGGCACACAGTAGGCACTCAATAAATGTTTATTTTATCCTGGTACATATATACAACATTTTTTTTACTGAGGCAATTTTTTAATACAAAGTAGAAGCAAAATGTTCCTGGCATGTGACACATTGACTCAAGGTCTCTTTGATAACAGAGGACATTAAGCAGAATTCCCAATTATCTATCATTTCCTCTGCTTAATTGATTTCCCCCAAGATTCACAGATATTAGAATAAACAGGCTGGAGCCTCACTGCTATGTAGTTCATGAAGATACAGAATTCAGCAGTGAGGCCAAGTTTTGTCACTCCTATACTGCAAAAGCCTCTGTAAGACTCTCTTATATGGACTTGGGTATGGCATGGTAGCTTGGCCTTAGCAGTTTTCTTTTAAGACAATGAAAGAAAAAGAAGAAGAAAGAGGGGAAGGGTGTCCTTCAACCTCTAAACTGAAATTTATTCAAATAAGCATTTAAATAACAAAAAGATGGTGGCACACACCATAATCCCAGCAGCTAAGGAGGCTGAGATCATGAGTTCAAAGCCAGCCTCAGCAAAAAAACAAGGTGCTAAGCAACTCAGTGAGACCCTGTCTCTAGGGGCTGGGGATGTGGCTCAAGCAGTAGCGCGCTCGCCTGGCATGCGTGCAGCCCGGGTTTGATCACTCAGCACCACATACCAACAAAGATGTTGTGTCCGCCGAGAACTAAAAAATAAATATTAAAAATTCTCTCTCTCTCTCTTTCACTCTCTCTTAAAAAAAAAAAAAAAAAAAAAAGAGAGACCCTGTCTCTAAATAAAATACAAAATAGGGCTGGAGATGTGGCTCTGTGGTTGAGTGCCCTTGAGTTCAATCCCTGGTACTCCCCTAACACCCGAAAAAAAAAAAAGAACAAAAAGATGCTGTGCCCAGTCTAAACTTGTGAAAATTCCATCCATCCTGGGAGTAGTTTGGATTTTTGTTTTTGTTTTCTTTTCTTTTCTTTTTTTTTTTTAGATGGATCTTTCCCATTTTCTTATTTTGGTTAAAAAAAATGAAAAAGATTGATGAAAACCCCTTTCTTTCAAAAGTCCTCCCTTCCTGATCAGAGCAAGGAAAATTAAAATATGCAACAAATTCATCCATCATGATATACCTCTTGTCTCATTTTCATCTTTCTTCTACTTCCTAGATTATGAACCTCTCAGTCACTCTCTTTCCACTCCCTGTCTGATGGTGAGAATATTTATAATACTTCAACTCGCTGTATCTAAAGGTACTAGTGCTTCGGCATTTAATATTTGCCATAGGATCTCAAAGAACTTCATGAATATTAATTAGGTGTCTTTAGTTATTTAAAAAAAAATAGAATGGGCAAGGAAAGTGAGCATTAGGAAACCCAAATGGTTAAGTACTCTCAGTAAAAACTTGGGGGACTCATCTGGACACTGGTTGGCTACATGTTATGGTTTAGATCTAAAAATGCCTCCAGAGAGCTCATGGGTTAGGCCATGTGGTGATGTTCAGAGGTGAAAAGACTGGATTATAAGAGCTGTAACCTCATCAGTGGATTAATCCATTTGATAGATGAATAATTTTGAAAGTACTGTTAGGTGGTCACAGAAGGCAGGTGAGGTGTGGCTGGAGGAAGTCAGTCATGCAGAACATGGCCTTGGACTACAACTGTCATCCCCCCCCACCTCACCTCTGCCATCTTTGGCTTCCCTGCTGACATGAAGCTTCTCTCTGCCACTGTTTCCACCATCATGTTTTACCCCACCTTGGGCCAGAGCAATGGAGTCAGCCAAACACAACCAAGCCTCCGAAACCATGAGCACAAACTTCCTCCTCTGAGTTGTTCTTGTCAGTAGTTTGGTCATAGTCATCAAAAGGTGACTAACTCAGTACGTGACCCTACAAGGGTATCAGTCAGTAAATCAGGTTGTGCTGAGGTAACAAGCAACCTCCAAACCTCCGTGACTTATGTCTCACTCCCATCATGTATCCACCGCAGGGAAACCCTGGCTCTGCACCACATGGGCCTCACTCTCAGGCCAAGGAAAGATCTGTCCAGTCTGGAGCAGAGGGACAAGAGCACATAGAAAAACAAGAGACTGGCTCTTCCCATAAGTGGTCCAAGTCATCTCCACCCACAGTCTGTTGTCCAAATGAGGTTCAATGGCTCTGTCAAAGGGACAAGGACACGTAATCCTGTCACAAGGAGAAGCAGCGATTATTAGAACAGTGTACAATCTCTCAGACCAAGAAGACTCCGTTTTCTTAATTGTGAAAAAGTCTGGCCTAAGCTACCTCTTCAATAAAACTTATGATGTAATGATTCTGAAAAATACTTGGCAATAGAGTAAGAAGTATTATAATTATAGTTCATACCTGCCTGCTATGAGCACCACAAGTGTAAGGCTTCCTCATAAAAGCAACAGGGAAAGTTAGGATTCTTATTCAAGTCATGGTGAGTCCAGATTTTCTGGAAGATGCTTACCAGCAACAACCAAGGAGGGTCTTTCCATCTGAAATTCTATGACACTAAAACACAGAAAAAGTCAACAAAGTCTGAGGTTTCTGTGAAAACATGGGTTTTCCTTTAAACTTCTTTTTATTTTTTAGATATTTTTAGTTGTGTATGAACACAATACCTTTATTTTATTTATTTTTATGTGGTGCTGAGGCTCAAACCCAGTGCCTCACGTGTGCTAGGCAAGCGCTCCACCATTGAGCTAAAACCTTAGCCCCCAGGTTTTTCTTTTTCTTTTTTTTTTTTTAAGATAGAGAGAGGAGAGAGAGAGAGAATTTTTTTAATATTTATTTTTTAGTTTTCGGCGGACACAACATCTTTGTTTGTATGTGGTGCTAAGGATCGAACCCGGGCCGCACGCATGCCAGGCGAGCGCGCTACCGCTTGAGCCACACCCCCAGCCCTGATAAATGATTTTTTTTAATATTTATTTTTTAGTTTTAGGTGGACACAATATCTTCATTTTACATTTATGTGGGCTGAGGATCAAACCCAGTGCCTCGCGCATGCTAGGCGAGCACTCTACCTCTGAGCCACAACCCCAGCCCATGCTACAACCCCAGCCCTGATTTTTATATTATGGGTTCAGAATGCCTTATCTGAAATTCTTGGAGCCAGATATGTGTTAGGATCCATTTTTTTTTCTGAATGATTTCTCTGCAAACTTAAAATAAACTTATGGATTTCCAAATTTCTAAGGATTTAGGAATGATTTTTAAACCACTGTGGACTTGTATTTTATATTTTAAATATTTCTGCAAGTTGTTCTTTAGGATACAGTAAGTATAGAGAAAGCACTTTTTATTTTATTTTTTAATTTTATCTTTATCTTAGAAGTGGGGGGACGAAGATCTGCTTACACTAAAAGTGGGGAGGAGGTAAGTGAAAAACCCATAATAGACAATAAGAGTGGAGGACAGAGGGAGTGTAAGGGTCCGGCGAAAAGTCAGAGGAAGAGACCACCAAGAGACTGACTCATGCAATTGCAGAAGGGGATTTATTGAGGATCCAATTCAGTGTGCTGAGGCTCTAGGCTCACTCAAGAAGCGAGAGCAGCCCAGATCCCAGAGCAGAGGCTAAGCAGTGCTTAAGTACACTTTTTGGGGAGGGCGGGGCTTTGCACACATCAGAACAAATCAGCATGAGGCCCGGGAAAATTGAACAACAACTCTCATACATGATTAGCACATTCATTGGGGAACAGGTTGGGCGGGGGTGATTGGTCACTCCTAAGCAGGGTACACATTCAAACTGATTGGTTCAGGCCCTGTAGGCCTACATGACAAGCTGCACAGGGCCCTAGGCTAAATGGCCAGTAGGGCGTTGTCTTAACTGCCTCAGGAATTTCAGGTTCTGGGTGTAGCAGAGGAATTTAACAATACCTGGTCCTTCACTTTTTAATTCAGGCTTTGCAGCTTAGAAACTTTACCCTTTCAGGAGAAGACTGAGATAGAACGGAGATTTCTCTGAACACACCTTGATGATATAACAAGTTTTAAAAAACAAATAATCCTTAAAAATCTAAAGCAAAATAAAGCCAATGATTGAGCTAGTTAGTGGAGAATCAAGCTGGCAATGTGGCTCACAGAGAGGGATTACGTTGGTGAGTCCAAAACACAAAATTTAAACGAACAGCCTTTCGTGAAGTAGAACCCAAGGACTAAAGAACGATTAAAAATTAAACTGTTTTCAGCTACCCTCCTGTTGGCAGTAGTGTTGCAATTATTATTCCAGGATTGTTGTCTGTATATTTTGAGACAAAGCAAATGAATAAACATGTTGATTGAGCTGGGAACCAAGATTTTCAGCATTAAAAAAAAAAAACATGATGCAGGGCTAGGAATGTGGCTCAGCAGTAGAGTTCTTGCTGATCATGTGAAAGGCCCTGGGTTCCATCCCCAGCACTGCGGGGGGTGGGGGGTGATGCAAAGGTATTAAAGCTAAGAAAAACACCTGAAAATTTGAGAATCTGAGTTGGAAGTGCTAGTCTGAACTCAACAACCAAATTCAAAGAGTATGCCTGAGCAAAGCAGAAAAACTGACAAGGGAAACCTGTGCTGGAAGGAGACCTAAGAGGCATGTTAACCTATCCTTCGTGCAGGTATTTCTTGCTCCATCCATTGAGAAGAGCTGGAAACAATGACCAATATGGAGGCAGTGAGCTTCGGTAATGATGTGCCTATGGGCCGAACACGCCTTCCATTAAGAGGAAAGGACCACTCGGAGACATGGCCGATTCCAGGTTTGGGTGGGAAACATTTGACATAAGCCTGGAACCCTCCTCATCCCCAAACACAAGCTACCAAACACCATCAGTGTTGTAGCAAAATGAGACAAGAGCCAAATTGAAGAGTTCCCAATGGCCAAAAAATGGGACAATCTCAGCTTTGACAAGAATAATAACTCTTACTGATTGAAACAAACTAAATACGTTTAAACCTATGAAACAAACTCACTGTTTACTTTCAGAGAAGACACATATCAACACTTCTTTTTTTTTTTTTTTTTTTTTGAGAAAAGTAAATAAAAGGAGCGTCAAGTATTTTGTAAGGGTCCGGCGAAACGTCGGAGAAGGAAAGACCACACGAGACTAGCTTCATGCAATGGCAAGGGGGATTTTTATTAGGGATCCGTTCCAACGCGTTGGGGCTCTGTGCTCACTCAAGAAGGGAGAGCAGCCCAGAGCCCAGAGCAGAGGTCAAGCAGAGCTTAAGTACACTTTTTGGAGAGGGCGGAGGGCTTTGCATACATCAGAACAAATCATCATGAGGCGCGGGGAAATTGAACAACAATTCTGATACATGATTAGTCCATTCATTGGCGGGAACAGTTTGGGTAGGGGTGATTGGTCACTTCCAAGTGGGGCACACATTCAAACTGATTGGTTCTGGGGCCTGGATGCCTACGTGCCATGTTACCTGGAGCCCTTAGCTATTAAACAACCAGGGAATCAATGGAGATATTTACTGAGCAGGTCCCGCATTGTCCTAACAAGAGATTGCAGGTTCCGGGGATAGCAGGGGAATTGTAACAATAGGCTTTTACCTTTTAGCCCAGGCCTTGTAATCTAGAAGCTTTACAATGCCCTAGTCTTTTACAC
Source organism: Spermophilus citellus (assembly GCF_964194105.1). Classification (NCBI taxonomy): domain Eukaryota; kingdom Metazoa; phylum Chordata; class Mammalia; order Rodentia; family Sciuridae; genus Spermophilus; species Spermophilus citellus. Next base: position 116,905,251 of record NC_138198.1, read on the forward strand.
TTTAACTCAGACTTTTGCAGCTTAGAATCAGCTTAGAAATTTTACCTTCACAATTTAACCTAGCTTTCCTGCACAGACAACCTCTCTGGGTTAACAAACATTATTTGTTAAGGAGACATTTATCTTTACAGAAAAAATTATGGGGCTAATAAATAAACAAGGAAGGACAGAGTGTCACTCTTTTATGATTCCCCATGTCAATGATGAATCTATTCATTGTTCACAATGGCTGCTAGCATAACAAGAAAAAAGATGTGATATTATGTTCTTTGTGATGGAGGCCACAGAAAATAGAATTTGAATTCAATCAATATTTTATCCCCAATTTATAGGAAATACAGCAGAGATGAGAATGTAGCTCAGTGATAAATACTTCGCTTTTCCTACCTTAACCACCCAGGGTCAGGTAAATCATTAGGGACAGCCCTTATGCACATAGCCCAGTGAAATTATTCGAAGTAGCCCATCCTACCCTGCTTACTCTGCCCGGCCTTTCCCTTGGAAACCACAACAGTTCCTCATGCTGTCTCTGCCTCCTGATTGACCCTGTGCTTCCCTGTTGCTCCCAGACTACCTGAGAGTTCCTCTTGGGAACTGTGAGGGGCAGTGTTTAGAGGCAGAGGTCTCCTAACCTGTTGGCCTCCCCACACCTGAATAGTAATAAAACCTGTATTTTAAAACAGCTTGATGTGGGCAACTGTACAAGAAAAATGATACGTGTCAAGGGAATTTACCTCAATAAAAGAAAAGACATAGCAAGTAGATAAAATGAGAAGGAGGGAGACAGTTTATGGCTAAAAAAAGCCCCAAGAAATAAATCAATCACTTGCAAAGTATGGACTTTATTTTACTCCTAATTTGAATCAACTGTTAGGAAGATTATGAAGCCTTTGGGGAAATTTGAACACTGACTGCATGGCTGTGACCTGACATTATGGAATCACTGATCAAAATTTTTAGTGTGATAGTTATAAAACTATTATGAGAATAGTGTTAAAAAAAAGACCTTTTAGAATTCATGCTGAACTACTAAATGATTAAATGACACCATGCCTGTGATTTACAATAGTGTGGTATGGAGGATGATGGACAAAATAGAAAAAAAAAAATCTGCTTAAGGTAGTAGGTGTTAAGCAGGGTCCTGAATACTTGGGGGTTCATTAAATATACTCTTCTGGTTCACTTTGAAATGTTTGAAATTTTTCATAATAAAAAGTGAAAACAAAATAGAAATTCTTTTGAAGGACAGGTTAATTGCCCCAGATTTCTGAGAAAAGATAAGTGATCTCCCAATGACTAAATAATTTGCTTAATCCCAAGGACATGGAGGAGCAAGAATCCAAGCCCATTGCCCCACAAAGTCAAAAGAGATCTGGAGGCTGTTCCTCTGGGCTTATCCACTGAGAACTGCATCCCTGTATCCCCAGAAGGCACCAGCCAGAAGCAATTGCAAGTTTAGCACCACCTCTTCCTGTGAGTCTCCTTGTTTAATCTTCACCCCACTCCATCTCTTCCCAACAACAGTTTGCAGTTCTGGGAATCAAACTCAGGGATTCACACATTCTGGGCAAGAATTCTAGCTCTGAGCTACAACCCAGACCCTGGGTTCCCATTTATACACCCTGTGATGCCCTACAGAAAGTACACCAGAAGGTGTGCGCACTTGTGAAACCTGTCACCTTGAGCATGCTGGGACGTCCTGTGAAGACACTTTCATAAGCTTTCTCTTTTCCATTTAGTAGCATTTGGTGAAACACAAACTTTCATTTTTAGCTTATGAACCACATGAAACAATCTCTCCATTTTTAGCTGCATGTTGAACTCCAAGTGCCATGTCTTGGCTGGACCCCCGCCCCTTCCTCATCAGGCCTCCCTTCTTCACAGCCTGCAAAAACTCAAATCTAATGTTTTTTTAAGAGAGAGTGAGAGAGAGAGGGGGACAGAGAGAGAGAGAATTTTAATATTTATTTATTTTTTCTTAGTTCTCGGTGGACACAACATCTTCGTTTGTATGTGGTGCTGAGGATCGAACCCGGGCCGCACGCATGCCAGGCGAGCGCGCTACCGCTTGAGCCACATCCCCAGCCCAAATCTAATGTTAATAGTTGTCAAAAACCCACAATGCTTCCTCTTTTTCTCTTTTACAGACAGGAATGGCATGAAGTGCTTTAGAAATATTATCCCCTTTAATCCTCAGACTAACCCTTCAAAGGAGGAAGATGGGCCAGCCTAGAGGCTGTTCAAAGAAAACTCTGGGAAGGATTAAGGTGGTCCCAAGATCTGAATTAACCTTAGCCTTGATGAAGGACTTAGTAGGCTGAACACTAAGAAAAGCCTTGGAATCCTTAAGTTTCACTCTGTCCTGTTTTCTGTGACTTTTGGGATCACCCTCAAAGGAAAAAGAAAAAGAAGACAGACTCTCAATAATCTGCTCTCTCCAATCTTCTCCTGACAATGATCCAGCAGCAGCCAATGATTCTTTTCTTATTCTGATTCCAACATTTTTTTTTTATTGGAGCTTAATAGTTATGCAGAGTAGCTGGGTTCATCCTGATAAACTCATAGTGCATGGAAATCAACTTCTGCTTTCTTCCCCTCTTCCCTCCTGTCCTTCCCCACCCTCCTCCACTCTACTGGGCTTCCTTTCGCTATTAATTTATATTTGTTTGGTTCTTTTTGTTTTTGGTGCCAGTGATTGAACCCAGAGGTGCTTGACCACTGGGCCACATCCCCAGCCCTTTTTTTATATTTTATTTAGTGACACCGTCCTGTTAAATTGCTGGGCTGGCTTTGAACTCACAACCTCCTGCCTCACCCTCCTGAGCTGCTGGGATTACAGACGTGCATCACCATCCTGGGCTTAATTGGTTATGTTATCCTATCCTTCCCTCCCCCTTTCCTTTATTTTACTCTAGCTCTGATTCCAACTTTTTTTTTTAAAAAACTGAGAACTGCATAGCCTTTGTTTTAGCCTCTCCATACATAAAAATCCGTGCACTCATAGTTTACAAGTCCTTCTTGGATTCACCCTTGGGGCTTCTTCATGGAATGGAATGGTGAGTATAAGGTCCTTGCTTACCATCTGAAAAGCCATCTTAAGTGATAGCTGCCATTTTAAGGAAAAAGTGTCACTTTCCCCGCCCAAGGGCCTTTCTGAGAAAGGCTCACCACTCCCTCATACTAACCCAACCCTTATTCACCCACAGTTAGGACCTCCCCCCATTCCTGAGCCTCCCCCATAAAAGTCCCAGAACTCAAGCCTGTTTGGCCTCTGTCCTATAGAGTGGCCTCTGTCCTATAGAGAGCCGGCCTTTATGTGTCAGCTCTGACAGATAAACTCTCCTGTGTGTCTCTGGTGTGTATCTCTGCCTGCTCTCTGTCTTTCATTTCTCGCTTTCCCTTCAGTGAGGACATCAGGATGCAAGTAGAATGTCTTAAATAATAAATAATATTGCATATTCCCTCACCCCCCCCCAAAAAAAAAATGTAGGTAGGAAGACTTTTTCTTCCTCTCTCCTGTTTTTTCTCTTACCACCCCCATGCCTCATGCCAGGCTCACCTCTTGGTGTTTGCCGCTCTTTTGTTCACCCAGACAACAAACTCCCTCCCAGACGCAAGGACTGTAGACATCTCAACCGCCACAGGGCAGAGCAAGCACTGCTCTCTCCTTTAAGAGTTTCACCTTCAGACTAAATTTAGAAAGCCATCAATGTCCTGAAAGGGTTAGGGGTTCTCTCATTCAATTTCCTTGTTATAGACTTTAAACTGCCTCCTAGTTCTGGTGCATTAAATCCTGGGCCTGAAGAAAAATATTTACTTCCCGTGTGAGTTTGAGAAAGAAATGCAGGTTTGGGCTGCCTATGGCTGCCTGGGGGCCCAGGGTTTTTATCCTCCCTCTTAGCTCATAGGACAGAACCTTTGATCTTAAATTATCTTAATCCTTCCAGCTAGGTGTTTTTCATTCTCCATTGGACATCAACAATGACAACCCTAGGTATCACATTCTTAAGACCCTAAACACCCATCTCTTATATTCCCGCTTCAAAAGCAAAGGCGCGTGGCAAATTTTTTAAAAAAATAACACTTAAAGAAAATCTTGATATCGAAGTGCTATTGTAAGTAATTTACTTAATAGATCTATTATTCCTTCATGTGTTTGATTCCTATTCCCTTAGATTTATTTCTCTTACCATAAGTGCCACAATTCACCTTTTAAAACTTATCTTTTGAGGGCTGGAGATGGAGCTCATACACTGAGGTGTAAGGAAAGAAGGAAATGAAGGGCATAGAAAGGACAGGTGGCTCACAGTCACACACACAGGTGGAGGGGGTCCTGGCGGAGACTGAGACCCTCTGATTATAGCCTAGGGTAGATATAGGTCATATAGGCCATTGCTAGCGGGTTGTTAGGGAAGGGTCCTTATGGTATCTTCATAAGGAACTAGGTTTTTTTTCAGAATTTCAGTCACAGATAAGATTTTCTTCTTATGTTGATAGAGTATCTGGGGTTCCTTTGCCTGATGGTGGAGTATTGGAGTTTATATGGAGTCTTCTAACTAGATTGGAAACTCTCCAAGGGCAAGAACTATTTTGCCTGTTATTTTATCCTCTTGTTGCTGAAAAGCTCAGTCCTTGTCCCCGATGACAATCCAATAACGATGCCAATCCGATTAACTGAGAGAACAAATGAATAAAATAAAATATCACAGTTTGAGAAAAAGGAAAAAGAAGGTTTATTGCTTTGCTAGCAAAGGAGAAACACAGGAGACTCCAGTCCCAAAGGCTGTGATTCGGCCCATCCTGGAGAACAGGGGTTTTTTAAATGGTGACTCAAAGGCTTCATTCCACACGTTCTCTGTTGGAGTTGTGAATTCACTTGCTAATTTGGGAGATAGTCATTTCTGACATCTTCTGGTACTATCCCCAAAGTCTGGGTAACTTTCTTCCTATGGTGGGTGTGTACTCAAGGACAGATAAATTTGCCTAAAATGGGGAAGAAAGGTAATCCTGTTTCCCCTGAGATTAGGGAGGGGAGAGATTAGGGAGAGGCCTAGAGACAGGAAGAGAAAGAAACATGTCCATTTTAAAAATCAGTTGCAGTGACAGAGCAGCAAGGGTTATGTTCAAAGCATAAAGTAGACACTGTTACGCTCTTGTGCATGGCTTGGTTTTCATGGAACCCTCAGTGAATGCATAGTGACTCATTAACTCAGAGCCACTAATGATTGGGGTGAGCGTCAAAAGCATCAAGATGTAGATTTTGTAATAATCACCTGCAGGATGACAATACTGGTGACAGCATTTCTTTAGGTCCTCATTGCTACTGGCCTGTTTCTTCCAGACAATACTTATGAATTTTGCATAAGATTGCTGCCATCCTAACATTACTGTTTCATGAGATTTAAAATCTTGTGAACCATTTGTCACCCAAACAAAGTAGGAGATGAAAGTAATTTCAGTAATACACTGAAAACGTTATGCTGTTAAAATGTTAGTACAGCATCCTATAAAATTAGGAGAGACATGTTTCAGAAATATTCTAAGCTGACAAGATATGATATAGAAAGAAGTACCATCAGGCCCTGTTCAGGGATATATCTAATTTGTAATCAGCCAACTTTCTTGGGATCCAAATGAAAGGCAACTGAGGCAGAGAGTACAGAGGCCTGCGTAGCCTCTCCTCAGAATCTCTAGTGGGAACTAAGTTTATGACTTATCACCAGCAAAGAATAATTCTTTTGTTGTCAATCAGGCCTCTTGGTATATGAAAATCTGTTAGAATGAGTGACACACGTTCATTAGCAGGACATAGAAATTTAGGATGGTGGAGGGGTGCTGCTATAACAACCCACTACAGCAGAAACATGATTTGTTTTTTCATTCATTCAGCAAACATTCACTGCATGTCCACTGTCTACCATGTGCCAAACACTCATGCCCCTCAGCATCTCATCTCAAAGGCAGAAAAGGTATAAATATCACAGTATCATGGAACGTGGGTGGACCAATACAGAGATGGCGAAGAATGTGAAAGGACCCATCTCCTGCCTCTACCCAGGCCATACCTCCTAAATCAAGCTTAGAAGCTTCAAAAATGCTTTAGCATGAAGCTTTTTTTCATTTATTCTCTCAGTTAATTGGAGACTTATTTCCCTACTCCCCCATCCTGAAAAAGAATTTGAAGATAAAATCCTTTACTATAGCATTGCTCGAAAGGTATTCCACGGAGCACTAATTCTGCATGATGATAGTGGCTATTACCTGAAAGGAAGAATAAAGAGAGAAGAAGGGGGGGGGTGGAGAAAAAGGGAATTCCTGCCAACTGCTGATTTAATTAGTGTAGGATTTCTTAGAACCTTTAAAATGTTAATGTATATCGTGAATCACTGGGAGAAGGGCAGTATGCAACATCCCTCAGGGTTAGCTAAATGCAGATTTCCTTTTTCAATGGACATCTATGCTTTGTAAGAGCTGTGAGAAGCACTGCTCTCAGACTTTCCCAAGGCTCATTCCAGGAGGAAGATATCAGACTCAATATAAACCCGGTCAGAGTGCCGTAATCGGAATATGCCTGTGGATCTTAGTGAGCAAATATGAAGCTTCCACAGAATGGTAGAAATCCATTTCAAAGCTTCAAAAACAATGAATAGTGGATTTTAAAAAGTTATTACCTCGTGTAGGGTGTAGTGGCACATACCCATAATCAATCCCAGGGACTTGGGAGGCTGAGTCAGGATTATTGCAAGTTAGAGGCCACCCTGGACAATTCAGCAAGACCCTCTCTCAAAATTAAAAAAGGTCTGAGGATGTAGCACAGGGGTAGAATGCCCCTGGGTTCAATCCCTAGTGCTACCAAAAAGAAAGAAAGATTACTTCCTAGTTTAGAAATGTGTGGCCAACAGTTTCCACTGCTCCTAAGGAAAGAATCTGTCTACTGCCCTCAGGGGGCCCCACTTGAGCTTTACAAACTGGAGCACTGGCTTGGTTTCCTGTTTCTCCAGCAGGATTCGGAGAACATGCTCATGCAGTTTACAGAGCATGCACTGCAACTCAGAAGCTTAGCTAGACTAGTTGGTGGATTGGAGCAGCCTCTGAAAACCTGAGGCGGTAGTTTAACCTTGGTCCACTTTATGCTTTGACTATAGCCCTGGCCTCTCTGCCACTTTTCTTCCTCTCTCCCTGCTCCTCCCTAATTTCTCCCCCTCCCTAATCTCAGGGGAAACAGGGTTACCTTTTTCTTCCCCATCCTAGGCAGAGTTATCTGTCCTTGAGCACACACCCACCACAGGAACAAAGTCCATCAGACTAACGGGATGTACTAGAAGATCTCAGAAATGACTATCTCCCAAATTAGCAAGTGAATTACAACTCCACACTGAACACACGGAATGTAGCTTATGAGTCTCTTCTTTAAAAGCTCCCTGTTCCTGCTGATGGGCAGAATCACAGCCTCTGGGATAGGAGTCTCTTGTGTTTTTCTCCTTTGCTAGCAAAGCAATAAACCTTTTTCCCTTTTCTCAAAACCGTGTCCTTATTACTGGATTGGCATCCGGGACAAGGACAGTAGGCTCTCCACACTGCTGCATAATCATCTGGGGAGTTTAAACAGTACACCAACACCCAGGCCTCGTAATGCCAGATTCGTGGAACCCCAATAGATCTCCAGGAGCCGAATCCGAGGCAATCACACAAGAGTCTTTATTGCAAGCTCGAACCTAGACTCACAACCGTTTCCAACGCAGTGGTCCTGAGGAGTGAGTCCTGACCCTTAGTTCAGTAAGGATTTATAGGTTTTTGGGGATACTCTATGTGTCACAACATCACACAGCAAATCATTTCAGGAAAATCAAACAATAATTCTTTACAATAACTCTTAACATTGATTAGCACATTCACTGGCAGGAACGAGTTGGGTAAGGGTGATTGGTTAGTTCAAGTGGTGGATACATTTGAACTGATTGGTTTAGGCCATGAGGGGTGTTTGCGCTAAACTTGCAGGGTTACCTAATCATGTTATCAATCACTGAAACTACTGGGAGGGTCACCTGGCATTTCAGATATTTTCCCTGACCCACTCTGATTGGCTGTTGCTATGGTCCTACATTAGGTCTTTGATCTTGCATTGCTGAGTCAAGGCTATCTGGTCACTGCAGTTAGGGGTATCTGGTTCCACAGGCCTTTCCTGGAATTTAGGAACGCTGGGTCATCTCCCTCCCCCCTTTGGACAGGCCTTACTCTGAGGTAGAGGCTGGTTTTTTAAAAAATGGAGTCACATCAGTTTCTCAGCCTCAGCCAGACCAGTTAAGTCAGATTCTCTGAAGGTGAGGCCTGAGAGTTGCTTCTAAAACTCCTGGGACTCCTAATGCACCCCCCAGATTTGGGAAACATGACCCTAAAAGATCCAGCTGTGGGTCACCACCAGCAGCTACCACTCTGCCTCACTTTTATTCTCAAGCCTTAGGCTTTTTTTTTTTTTTTTTTTTTTTTAGAGAGAGAGAGAAAGAGAGAATTTTAATATGTATTTTTTAGTTATCAGCAGACACAACATCTTTGTGGTGCTGAGGATCGAACCCAGGCCGCTCGCATGCCAGGAGAGCGTGCCACTGCTAGAGCCACATCCCCAGCCCCTCTGCCTCACTTTTAGAACTTGGTGATCCTCTAGCGGATTTGCAAGGTCCAATCTCTGCGCATAGTCATCTGCACAAAACCAACTTTCCTGGCTTCCATCTTAGGTAGCACATGATGTAATGTGGGGAAAGAAAATCTTTGCACCTTAAAGTAAAAACCAAAAAGAGCAAAGTCACCTCGCCCAGTTATGGCCCCGAGATGACAGAGTTGAACATGTTTATAAACCTTAATTTTCTAATTAAAAAAAAAAAATGTTTTTCCTCTCATCCTCACTTGCCTGAGCTATTTTACCTAAGAACTTCATTTACCTCACGTACTGTTTAAACCAAGACATGTATTGTTAAAACCATATATATTTTTTTGCTTTTCCAAAATGAAGTTTATGCAGCAATAGAGCTGCTTCTTTCTTTCTTCCCCCCACCCCTTTCTTCCCAACTCTGTAGCTCCCTGGCTATGTTTTGAGTGGTGTTTCTGGATCAAGTCGGCTTGCAGTTGTGATTTAACAAGGGTAATAACCGATTCCCTATTAGTGGCTGAAAGACAGGGAATCTGTATGGCAAATAACGAGTGATCTGGTTTGTCTCTCCTTTTTGTTTCTCTAATTTGAGGATTCTGATACCTCCTGTTGAAGCCAGATTTAAAGTTAGGTAGTCAGTGTAGTTAGGTAAATCAGGTCTAATATCAAGTAAGATCCAAAATGGAGGCCATGTTTAGAATGAATTCTGGGAAAAGTTGAACATCTCTTGAAATGTTAATGAAGTCCGAGAAAAGTCCAAGGCCCAAAGCCCATCCCAAAGAAGTGTTAATGAACAGCCCCCAGCAAACTTGAAAATGCTGACTCAGAAGTCCTTCCTGCCCAGATTACTTCTTTGGCCCACCTGTGTCCCACCCCTCGGGCCTTCCCACCTACATTCCATCACTGAAAGAACTAAATAAAAAGGGGAGACAACCGCACTTCCACGGATTCCATCTCTTGGGTCCCCTTCTTCCTCCAGGAGAAGTCTTTTCTGCTGTCCTTTAGTAAACTTCTAATTTCCACTCTGACCTTGCCTCGGTGTGCTCTCTGGTGTTATTCTTCAACATTGGGGAAGCAAGGACTCGTCACCAGTCAATGGTGGTAACACTGTTGTTGAAATGTTTTTACAAACATTCTAGACATATTTTAGAAGTATACTGAGCTGGCAATAAGATTCGATATACAAAGAAACACAGGCCCTGCACAAAGAGGAGCTTCACTTACAAGGATGGAGGCACGCCCCTGCCCGGCCTCTCCCTCTGGTTTTCTGGGGAACTGGCCCAATGGCTTCCCCCCAGAGAAGATTTGACTTTTTTTTTTTTTTAAAGAGAGAGGGGAGAGAGAGAGAGAGAGAGAATTTTTTTTTAATATTTATTTTTCAGTTTTCAGTGGACACAACATCTTTGTATTGAAAGGGTAAAGTTTCTAAGCTAGAAAGCTTGAATTAAAATGTAAAAGATTAGGTATTATTAAGTTCCTCTGTTACACCCAGATTCCTGAGATAGTTAAGACAACGCCCTACTGGCCATTCAGCCTAGGGCCCTGTGCAGTTTGTCACAGGGCCCGAACCAATCAGTTTGAATGTGTACCCAGTTTAGAAGTGACCAATCACCTCTGCCCAGCCTGTTCCCGCCAATGAATGGACTAATCATGTATCAGAGTTGTTGTTCAATTTTCCCGCGCCTCATGATGATTTGTTCTGATGTATGCAAAGCCCCCCACCCTCTCCAAAAAGTGTACTTAAGCTCTGCTTGACCTCTGCTCTGGGCTCTGGGCTGCTCTCCCTTCTTGAGTGAGCACGGAGCCCCAGTGCGCTGGAACGGATCCCTAATAAATCCCCCTTGCCATTGCATGGAGCTAGTCTCGTGTGGTCTCTCCTTCTCCAACGTTTCGCCGGACCCTTACAGTATGTGGTGCTGAGGATCGAACCCGGGCCGCACGCATGCCAGGCGAGCGCGCTACCGCTTGAGCCACATCCCCAGCCCAGATTTGACTTTCTATGAGCTTAAATCACTCAAGAAAATTCCCAGGACTACTAGAAAGACAGATGTTTGCTGCTGGGGATTGAACTCAGGGCCTCATGCATACAAGGCAAGCATTCTCCCAACAGAGCTACATCCCCATGCCAGGATAGTCTTTTGAGATCTGCAATGACTGGACCTATGAGCTTTATATATGGTGTTCATTTTTGAGCTCTAGCTAAAGTTCTAAGACTGAAGATGCTAGTCTCTGTGCATGGAAAAAAATATGTTTTTCTCTTATTGAGAAGCAAAATAATTAACTTCTCTTAAGACATAGTTCATTACATCCTGTAATGAATCCTACCCTTCTTTTCTCTTCATCTTTTCTCACCTCTCACAAAACCGATTAATTGATTATATGATCTCTCATTTTGATTATAAGAACTATGGATAACTAACTACTTCAGATAGATCTAACATCAGAGAGAAAAGTTAGCAAGTTACGTTAGAGACTTATCTAAGTAATATTTATATTTAATTATACTTATATCTTACCTATATTTTATATACCTTACTTATATTTAGCAAAGCACTCATCTTGATTGGCATGTAGAAACCAAGACCCCCTACATATTTAAAATAATAAATTTAGAGGCTAAAAATGAATTTTAAAGTAATTATATTAGGTGGAAAATCAAATTTAATGCTTTCAATATGATGCTTCTTTAAGGGAAAAAAAAATGTCAAGCAGATACAGTGGCACATGCCGATAATCCCAGCAGCTTGGGAGGCTAAGGCAGGAAGATCACAAGTTCAAAGCCAGCCTCAGCAATTTAGGGAGGTCATAAGCAATTTGGCCAGAACTTGTTTCAAAATAAAATATAAAAAAGGGCTGGTGATGTGGCTTAGTGGTTAAATGCCCCTGCTTCAATCCCTGTAACAACAACAGTAACAAAAAAGCACGCTGAATCTGTAATCTCAAAAGAACAAAAAACTTCAACTGTAGGATAAAAAGCAAAGAATGTGAAAGGACTTTAAAAATAGTTTTAAATATCAATTGGCTTATAAATATAGAAATTTGTCAAGTATAAATCATACAGTTTTTTTGTTGGTGGTGCTGTGGATGGAACCTAGGGCCTGGGGTATTACAGGTACATGTTCTACCCTGAGCTACATCCTCAGACCAAGATATAGTCTCATCCAATGTAAAATTTTTCATTTAAAGCAATTATATTTCTTACTTATTTTATCATAAAAGAAAAATAATATTCTAATTTTTACAAACTTAGTTTTATTTTCTCTTAGAAAGTCTAATTAGTCTCAGTGCTTTAAAGTTTCATGAGTCAAGAAAGTTATTATACAAATATTAAAATTACTTGTTTAACTAAATGAATTGTAATAACTAATGTCCTTTAAATATTTTTTTTGTAGGGCTGGGGTTGCGGCTCAGTGTTAGAGCACATGTCTGGCACGTGTGAGGCACTGGGTTCCATCCTCAGCACCACATAAAAAAAATAAATAAAGTTAAAATGTTTATCTAAAACTAAAAATATTTTTTTAAAAGAGGTTTATTTGTAGGTTGGGCATTTCTGTAATAACAGCTAGGGAGTCTCAGGCAGGAGGATTGAAAGTTCAATGCCAGCCTGGGCACATAGCAAGACCTCATTAAAAAAAAAAAGATAAAAACATTTATTTTTGTTTAAAGTTTATAAAATTATGTAATCTATATACACATATATGAAATATGTATACAACATACCTGTCTTTTGCAATTGAAGTGAAATTCTTGTAACATAAACATAACCATCTCAAAGTGTACAATTCAGGGGCATTTATTACACTCACAATGTTGTACAACTACCACCTCTAGCTAGTTCCAAAACAAGGTGCTATTTTCATGATCCCAAGAGAAAAACCTCATGTATATTCAGCAGACATCCCCATTCCTCCCAATAACATTTGGGTTATTTCCATCTCTTGGCTACTCTGAATGGTGCTATTAAGAGGCTTCCTGAACAAGTATTTTGAATAACTGTTTTTAATTCTTTGACGTATATATCCAGAAGTAGAACTGTTGGGTCATATGGCAATGCTATTTAATGTTTTCAGCAATCACAAATTGTTTTTCACAATAGCTACATCATTTCACATCCTCACCAGCAATGTACAGGGATTCTAATTAATCTACGACCTTGTCAACACTTACTATTTTCTGTGTTTTTCCCCTTTTATCTAGCTATTCTACTAGATATCAGGCAGTATCTCATTGTGGTTTTGATTTGCATTTCCTCAATGAATAATAATATTAAGCTTCCTTTCAAGTTCTTTTTGGCCATTTGTATATCTTTTGGGGAGAAATGTCCTTTTAAGTCTTACCATTTTTTAATCGAGTTGTCTTTTTATTGTTGAGGTATAAAAGTTTGTATCAAATATATTACAAATATTTTCTCTCATTCTGTAGGCTGTCTTTTTATTTTCTAGATAATATACCTTGATGTTTGTGCTTTTGGTGTCAAACTTAAGACTTTATTGCCAAATCCAAGGTCATGGGAATTTACCCCTACATTTTTCTTCTAAGAGTTCTATACTTTTAATAGTTAGGTTGTTGGGTGATTGTGAGATAATTTTTGTATATAGGTGTGAAATATGGGTCCAACTTCATCTTTTGCATATCAATGTCCAGTTGTTCCAGTGCCATCTGTTAGAGTCCATTTTCCTTGTTAAATGGTTGTCTGACAAGTTTTTGTTTCTCTATAACATGTTAGTTCAATGGGTATTTTGAGAATCATGAAATTTAAGACTTTGAACTAATAGTAAATTGAATTATTAATATCTGCCTAGCAAACCCAAAATACTATTTATATACTCTTGCTATCCAAATTATCGGGAAAGAATAGATGAATAAATTTATTATTGGAAGATTTTTTTTCAAAGATGTAGATGATTATAGGGAGATATGCATGCAAGATGATGGATATATCTTGCTTTGTTTTTAATAAAGTTGCCTGGTTGTGCAAGAAAATGAAAATTAAAAAACAAAAACAAAAAAGGTAATAAAAGACAATTTCAGAGTATGCTACAACCTCAGAACGAAAGAAAAGGTAAAATTGCTAGCCTGGGCTTATAATACATGTGTACAGTGAGTTTGAAAGAGATGGAAAAACATGTTAAACTTTTTTTTCAAAAATGCCTCAGTTATTGGTTTCTTCCTAGGCTTATGCAATAGTTACTGCAAATTGCCACAAGGGTGGTAATATAAAGAGCAAAATAAGAATGTGGTTCTATTTCTTTCTTTCTTTCTTTCTTTTTTTTTTTTAGAGAGAGAGAGAATTTTTAATGTTTATTTCTTAGTTCTCGGCAGACACAACATCTTTGTTTGTATGTGGTGCTGAGGATCGAACCCGGGCCGCACGCATGCCAGGCGAGCGCGCTACCGCTTGAGCCACATCCCCAGCCCCTGGTTCTATTTCTGTTAAAATGACACACTGACCCTCAAGTATATAGAATGTTCCCTATAGAAACAAAGAGTGAAAAAGAAAAGAGTTAAAAAAAAGTTTCATGCTTACGTACCAGTGGTTCTCTTTCTTATTAAAATATTCTGTAACTTCTTGTTTTTGTCATATTTTTAAGTTCATTTTAATAGGCCTTCAGTTTTGAAAAAGCTGGAGTTCCTAATAATCAATTTTACTTAGTGTGGCTTTCTTTATTACTTGAAACCATTTCTTATCTTCAGGCACCCATGACAAATGTTCATATCATATCTCCTCTGACAACTCTGTTATTATCTTTCCCAAATTCAAGGCTCAAAGTCAGAACACCAAAGCTGTAAAGATTTCTATTAGGCCTAAATTATTCTCGGAGTTTCCCAGATGTTCCCTGAGTATACAAAGATTTGCTCTCTTGTCTTATTAATAGAAATAATCTGGTATTCTCTAGTCTTAATCAACTCAGTACTTTTATGTCTGCAGTATGAAAAAGAGCAAGACAAAAAGAGAAGCTGAGTTTCTCTAAACAAATTATATATAAGTAAAATGACATCAATATAAATGCTTCAGTAATTACATAAACTTTTATGTCAGAAACACTTTATGTTAATACTTTTGACATAAGTAAATTAAAAGATAGGTACAACTGGCCAAGCGTGGTGGTGCACACCTGTAATACCAGTGACTTGGAGGATCGCAATTTCAAAGCCAGCCTCGGCAACTTAGTGAGACCCTGTCTCAAAATAAAAAATTAAGAAAAGGACTGGGGATATTGCTCAGTGGTTAAGCACCCCTAGGTTCAATCCCCCTATCCCAGTACCAAAAAAAAAAAAAAAAGAAAGAAAGAAAGAAAAATTTAAAAAAAAAGAAAGAAAAGTTAGGCACAACTGACTATAAGTAGGTTAATTTTAAAAAGATATTTTCAACTTTCTAAGTAAGCACTTGTCAATCTGTGATCATCAGAACACACAAGGATAAATTAAAGACCTCCGAGATTTGACTATCCTCATGGTGGTCTTTCTATGTTCCCACTCCCGGAGTAAGCATCACTACATCCTTCTAAGTCAATTGCTTATTGTACCTCATCAAGGATTTTACTTTCGACATTCTGATGTCGTGGTTATTACAATAAATTAACCAGAGCGTCTGAGTCTCATTAACCACAAGTATTTTCCACTTTTCCTATATACTCACCAGAAATTGAATCTGAAAGAAATATCAAAAGAGCCTCCTGAAGGACTGAACCAGACGCCCTGAACAGTTGAACCTTCAGGGACTCCTAGGTCCAGGCCCCCATTTAGCCATGACATCTTCCCCACAGACTGGGAGGTTGCACCAACAGGCGGAATCAGGATCCCAGAAACCTTGGCTCCCAGAAGCAGATGGCTTCATGGAAACTCACTGGTCTAAGATCAACAAAGCACAAACTAATTCCCTAGGACCAGATGAATAGCATAAAATGATTTAATTGTCTTTGGTGTTCTATTTTATTTTATTATTATTACTATTTTTTATTTATTTATTTATTTATTTATTTATTTATTTATTTTGGTGTTCTATTTTAAAGGGACATATGAGGGGAAAACCCTTTTCCTCCTTCTTAACTAAGCACCAACCGTCAATTTAAAAGGTTTCATGTTTTAAAACTGGTATGAAATCCTCTGTAAATGGTGTCTTGTTCCAAGTGAGCCCATAGGATTCAGGAAAAAAATATTCTATGACTGACTTGCAAATAGATTATAAATTAATAAATCATAAGGGGAAACTTAATAACAATGATTTTACAAAAGAAATTATGTAGGACAATGGCAACATTGGTTCAACATTATGCAAGGTGCCTTCAGTAAGTTCTTTACTCTCTTTAACAATAATATTATTTGCATAGGTTCAAGAAGAATATGTTCTTTTCCCTAGCAGGGTATAATTGGATAAATCAAAGCTATGACCATGGTCCTGCCAGAAATCTCATCCAGTCAGGTAATACAAGCCCAAGGGCTGTGCTTTCTTGTGTGAAAATAAGCCCTTCAATGTCTTCCCAGGAGACTGGCTGACAACCTGCCCTGTAGCTTATGAGACCCCTTGACTCCAAGGAAGCCCCAAGATGCCAGGGAAAGGTAAGACCCTCATACACCCAAAAGTTAGAAGTACTTTGGGCAAAGCCAGATGGCAACAGTTTGGATGGTTCTTGGTTCCTGATCTCAGTGAATGAACTGACAGGGAAATAAAATACCTCTGAGACATAACAGTCAGTTATGCCTGATATTATCTGTCTGCTATTATGTCTGTCATCAGTTATGTACAAAATGGAGTCTTGGCATATTATATGCTTGTTAACTCCCACAAAAATAAAACTCATCAAATAAGACAAAGCATCAAATTAATAGTGATGAATCAGAAAAACACCCTGCGTGGTCAAATCTGATGCTCAGGGGAAAGGAATTTGGACACAGGAAGGACTGTGTCCAAACACTGATACTTTGCTCTGCTTCCATTATTGCTAAGGATATGACATAGCACAATCTGGGAAAAGAGAAAAAAGAATTTCGCACCATGAAATAAACCAAAAATAATAGGGTCACTCTGTCTGTGTCTGGTCCTTAAGATAATAAAAACCTGAATGCTTCCTATAACCAAACTGACTCCCTAAATGAAACTGTGGCCTTATCCCTGACTTTCCCAACATCCATGTGTCGGTGTGAGGATTGTTCCTATTTCTCCTCGGAACAAAATAATGGAATTTGACCAACTTGCAATCCTGACATTTCCTTCCTTCATTTGATTCCTTAGATGGAAAAGACTCAGTCCTTTAAAAATCTTCACCTCTGAAAGTTAACATTTTCTTGCCTCTTCTTTCTAAATGCTTGTATCTGTTAGTTTACCAAAATTTGCACAAAATCACCACATTTTAAAAACCAGATACTGCACTGGGTGCGATGGTGCACACCTGTAATCCCAGTAGCTTGGGAGGCTGAGGCAGGAGGATCACAAGTTCAAAGCCAGCCTCAGCAACAGTGAGACACTAAGCAACTCAGTGAAATCCTGTCTCTAAATAAAATACAAACTAGGGCTGGGGATGTGGCTCAGTGGTTAAGTGCCCCTGAGTTCATTCCCTGATACCCTCCTTCCCAAAAAACCAGACACTCCCTTGGGTGAGAATTACCCATTCAGGGCATTTTTTCATAAGCCCATGTGTCAGTGGCCCCTAGGAGCAGGGTCTGTCCTGACCACTACCTCTTCTCCTCTTCCCAGGACCTCAGAGCCACAGGCTTGAGTGGGTTCTTTCCCTGAGAGGAGCACATGGACACTGTGAGTGCATTGGAAGGCTGATTAGCTATTTGGGGCTGGGACTCTGGTCTGCAGGAACCAACCATGTTAAAGGAGATCTGCTTATATTACAGTTACAAATGCAAAGGGACCCTTGGGGCATGGTGCATGGTGCTTAGGGCTACAGCATTTCTCATTGGGCAGCATCTATAACTGTCGCCCTATGCATCCATCATTTCATCACAGCGCCATAAGCTCTTGACCTGGTTATGCTCAGGAAGCACAGCCCCTGGCCCGCTGCTAGAACAGAAAAGGGAAAAACCACATTGCTATTCTTGGCCAGCTTAATGACGAGGAGTTTCAGATTCTCTATAAAATGAAAGAGATTCAATTGTGTGAGGTCACCAGGTCACAGTCTCACTGAGAACACTGCTATTTGGAGCAAAACATCCTTCTGAGAGGGGTCCTTAAAGTTTAATAACATCAGTCAGCTGTTGCAAGACCCTGAAAGAACACAATCCAAAAATGAGCCTCTGTGTGCTGTCTATTATGGAGGAGCTCCGGTTTACCTTGTGTGCAATTTTAGATCATCAAAGGTGACATTGAATGCTGTCTCCTAAATTTCAATCACAGCCTTAACCACCCTGTGATTTAGCCAGTTGCAGTTCTGTGACTCTTTGGGAACAAAAGGCCACCTTCCCTAGGCTGGAGGAAAGGCGCACATCACAGGAGGTGGCAGAGAATCACACACAGAAAAAACTATGCAAGGAAAAGAGGTCGGCTCAGTTACTGTGTGATGGGGGATTGTTTCCCCCTGTCCCTTGGAGTGTGCTGTCCAACATCTGTTATTCAGCATTTCTCTTTCAGCTTAGCATTTACATACCATGACATAGCATTTACACACCTGTTCTCTTAACATTTAACATAAACCTCAAAGCGAAATGAGGACCAAAGAAAGGGAAAGGGCTACCGACTAATGTATCCAAAACCAAGGATGAATTTCAAATGAACAATGCTGTGTGAAAAGGGCGACAATGAATACATACTGTTAAGGTTCCGTTGATAGGAAACTCAAGAACAGGCAAACTTAACCCATGATGATAGACGTCAGGAAGTGATTGCTTCCAAGTGCTGTTGTGGACAGAGAAGGAGGACAGGGGAACAAGGGAAGGGGTTGCATGTGTGCATGTGTGTGTGTGTGTGTGTGTGTGTGTGTGTGCATATGCAAATTTCACCAAGTTTTATAAATGGACCTTTGTGCATATAAGTTAACCTCCAACATTAGTACTATATTGAGGTTTAGAAGACCACTCTTTAAGGGCATGTGGGGCACACACACACATCCCCACCGGAGCCCTTCCTCTCCTTGAATAAGCCAAAGACTTCCCAAGGCTGCCCCTCCCACATGGCTGCCCACCACCATCTGCCTGTATTCCCACATGGAAGCACAGAGATACAGACAGGGTGTACACCCGGCTGTGCTCACCCCACTAGTCCTTGGGGTCTTCTCCTTGTGACAACAATACTGCTATGCGGTTACCATGTAGATGACAGATATGGTCTGGCATCTTCCTGGCCCTCTGTCCCTTGCACCATCCCCACTTGGGAACAAGTGACCAGCTCTGTGCCACGTAACCAGCAAATCCTCCTGCTGCAGCCCAGGTTTCTGTCCGCCCACTTTGTTACCTTCATTCATTTCTCTTCCTCCATCAATCACAATATCCACACACTAATTTGTGCCCCATTTATGAGTCACTGAACATGATGAAACCTGAATTGGAACAGAAATGCAAAACCCTGTAGCTAAAGAAATCCAGGCAGTGGGTCTGTCTCCTGTCTCCTGCCCCCTGGCTGAAGACCCATGGCCTTGCTTCTTCCTCTGCATCATGCTCTCAATTCAATTTGGTTTTTCAGTTATTGAGTTTCAGTCTGTGTGACCATAACAGGACAGGGATTGGAATTGGGATGTTTAAACAGAAAAGAGAGGAATTTGAAGACGTCCTCTGCCAAGCTCAGGTGCAAGGCTGTATTGAAGCACATAGATGTTCACCCAGTGGGTGGCATTTTTTAATGGGAGCAAAGGGATTTTTTCCCCATAAGTTTCCTTCTGTTGGCCAGATTCCTTATAATATCCCTGAGATCTCAGGGAAACTGGCACCTGTTTTATTTTTGCCTTATATCATAGATCAGTAGCGAGAACTTGCTCTCCCAGGAGTCAGCAGTGCTCTCTAAACCTGGCTGTGCCTTTGGAGCGCGGGCGCTGGGCATGCGTTTCAAAACCATATTTTGCTCTCAAAATAATTGTCCTTGTCCATATTCAGTCAGATGTTTTTCTCTCATAAATCCCCAGGTTCAAACTGAAATCTAAACAGGAAGGAAATGCTACTCATTCTTAGCAATTTAAATACAACAGCTTTCTGCATCTACATTAGTTCTGTTTCCAGGCTATGCAAGGTCAAGCATAATATTCTTTGTTTACATCAAGGTTTTATATCTGCAAAAATGACTTATGTTCTTTTAGCTCTTCAGCCCTTACGGCACCTTTGAAAAACAGAGGGGAGTTACATTCCTGTTCCACAGGCAAAAGACTCAAAAGTCAAGGTCATGTCTGAGAAAGCATTTAAGAACCCAGAGCTTCAGCCTCCAATCCACGACATCATAATTTTACCAAATCCTTTTGTTCATATCCAGTGCTTCCCCATCGACCACCTGAAAAAACTGTTGAGAAAGTGACCCCTGTGACTCTGGATGCCTAAGGGGCAATGATCCTGTAGGAAGCCCAGGCTGCTCAAGGTTCCTTGGAGAGAAGGCCCTAGATGGGTCAACTTGACTTGTTCCACAGCCCCTTACCAGCAACCCAGGGACAGGGGGACACCAGCCTCAGCACAGAGTTCCACAGGGCTTTAGGTTCTTCTGCAGTGCCACAAGCCTGTTCTTCTTGCCATTTACCAATTACCCAGAAAACTAAGAATTCATGACACTCTTTCTTTTGGACATGGTTAAACCTGATAGGCACAGGACATTTGGTCAAAGACACAGAGCCATTTTTTTCAACTAGGGGGTGTCTGCTGAGCCCCACCAAGCATCCTTCCATGATGAGTGTTCAAAAAACAATTTCAGGTTTGTTGATGGTGACATTACCCAGGGCTTTACACATGAAACAGGCCCTCTGACAGAGTAGGAATTTACTAAATATTCCTCAGAGATGGCATTGCTTCGAACAGCCGATCACCTTATTTCTTGACTTAAACAAGGGTTCACACATTGTTCTGTGAAGAGAGAGGCCAAACTTTTGTCAGCCAAAAAGTAGTCTAGGTAACCATGTTTCTTGATGCACAATTCACAGTAACCAAGACTTGGGATCAGCCAGGGCATCTGTCAACAGATGAGTGGATAAAGAAAATGTGTAATACACACAAGGAGTATTGTTCAGCTGCAAAGAAGAATGGAATCACATCCTGAGTAGGAAAATAGATGGGACTGGAGATCATGACGTTAGGGAAATAATGCAGACTCAGAAGGACAAGTATCACATACTTTCCCTCATCCGTGGAATCTGGGGGGGGGGGAAGACATGAAAATAACAGACTAACAAGAAAGAAAGGGGGATAGGGGAGGGAGAAGGAAGGGAACAGGAGAGTAGGATCTAAGTGGGTCATTTGCCTGTGGAATATGCCACAATGAAATCCATTATTCTGTATAATTTAAATGCACTAAGTAAAATAAAAAGTAGGCTAGAAGATCAGGATTCCCAAATCCTTTTTATTATTATTATTATTGTTTTTACTTTGTCACTTGGTTCCAAGACGTTACCTACCATATTCTGATCACTGATCGGGTGCTTTCTGCTACACAACAAATGAACTAGGAGTACCAGCTCTCCAGTTTATTAAAATCAGAGTGTAAACTGCTTATGACCTGGGGCGACGTCCATTCACTGTAAGAAGTTGATTTGCCTCTTCTCCCAGCCTCCTGGGATTAGCCCTGCCTCCTCGGAGGAGTCTCCACTGCGTCCCCAGAAGCCTTGTTTGCTGGAGCTCACCAGAGACTGGGAGCAGGCTGGTTCTGTCATGAGTGCAATCATCACTACTCAATTCACAGCCGCAAAACCAGCCTCCCTCCCCTGCCTGGAGGCTGGCTCTTAAATACAAACAAACAATCCCCCACCTGGGAAAAGTGCATTTGGAATCAATAGTTAGAAATGCAGACACATCCCCCAGTCCCCCTCCCTCACCGTGCCACCTGGGATCCAGAGCACTTTAACTCTCACAACCAGGTGGCTCTGGCCACTGCTTCTGTTGTGAGAACTACTATGAGGCCAAAAAGAGACTCTTGTTTAAAGGAATGAAAAGCAGGCAGTTGATAGCAGGGGAGAAATTGCACTTAGAACGGCCCCGTCTACCTGTTCAGCGACTTGACTAGCTGACATTATTCTCTCTCACCTTGCCTAGAAATCAACAGCGGCACATCCTGTGTCTTGGTCCTTCTGGGATCTGCTGTGAGCCTGCAAGCTGTCGTGAGGCAATTGCTCCTCACCTCCCAGCTTCCAAAGGGGTTATGTCTTCCTCCCTCCCCCTCAGAGCAGGCTGCAGACTCTAAACTCTCCAGGGACCTGCTGGGCTGGGTGTCAGCCACAGCCCCTTCCTGCTGTGGTGGCACCCTCTTCTGTGCCCAGACGAGGGACCCGAGGAACCAGCACTGGTTAATCTCCCTTTGTTCTCCATGTAACTAATGCGTGGAGAGCATCTCACCGTGTATCTACATCCAACCAACAGACCTTGGCCTCTGCTGGACACCTTATTTGTTATTTAAGGTTCACTTGTGAGACCAGGAGTTCCTCTGAAAATCCAAATAACCCAGGAGCACGGTTTTTAACATTTGGGAGGAAGAGAAGCAGATTTTAGAAAGACGTGGACACTTTCTCTTAGAAAATTCTAAGGGTACAAACATTTGGGAACATTTTAAGTGTAAAGGTCTGTGGACTTCAGGCAGGAGCCTCTGCCCTGAGGGGTTAAGGTCCTAGCAAGCACTCATTCTGCAGAATAAAATTATTTTTTTGGGGGGGGCAGTGGTGTTGGGGATTGGACTCAGGGACAATTTACCACTGAGCTACATCCCCAGCCTTTTTTATTTTTTAATTTGGGACAGATTCTTGCTAAGTTGCTGAGGCTGGGCTTGAATGTGATCCTTCTGCCTCAGCCTTCTGAGTCACTGGGATTACAGGCATGTGCCATCACACCCGGCTCAAATAAAATAATGTTATCAAATTGTTTTCCTCATATTCATTGAGGTCTTTCATGCTAAGGGAGGCACCATGCTAAGCTGTTGGGATGCAATGACAAGCAAAGACATAAGCCCTCACGAAACATGGGACTAGTCAATCTAATGTGGAAGACAGACATTAATCACACAAGCATAGACAAGCACAGAAATAAATGTGAAACGCAGCTGCAGACAGTAACTACAAAGGAGAGGCACAGTACCATGAAGACAAACTTGGAGAAGAACTTCCCAAGGAAATGACTCTCAAGCTGAGGGTTGGGGGAAGGCAAAAGCAAAGAGAGCAGCATGTACTAAGACCCTGTGGCAGGTGGCAATAGTCTGGGGATTGAAGGAAACTATTGGGGCTGTAGTGCAGAGTGCAAAGCATAATATGGATAAGATAAAGTAGAAGAAGTGGCAAGGGCAGACCACACAGGGCCTTCCAATCCTCAGTTAAGAGTTTTGGCCATGTTGTAGGAAAAATGAAAAGATACTACATTGGGGACAGTAGGGTAGGGGTGTTTGGTGGTGGTCACACAATTAGATTTGTGTTTCAAACTGTGACTGTAGTTTGGAAAAGGGACTAGATGGGGCTTGAGTGTATATGGGAAACCACTAGGGGACCTTGAGGGGTTGAGAGCAGTACAAGATTAGGGAACAGCGTTAGAGCTGGAGGAAAGGAACATGAGCCACAGAGGAGGTAAAGCTGTCCAGCAGAACAAGAAGAGTACACAAGAGAATGCCTTCACTTCCTGTGTGGCCCTGGAAAGATCTCCTAATGACTGCATCTTGCCCTTGCCGCCATTTCTGTGTCCTTCCACTGACCAATCTCTCTTCATTTGGATGATACCTGCCCTCATCCCAGATTAGAGGACAGATAGCCCAATCAGACACCTTCTTTTCAACCTAGGTTCAACCTACCCAAGATTTTTAAATGTTGTTTTACCTAAGAAGTTTATTCCCCAGAAACACATCCTGTTGAACACCAGTTCTATGAGATACTCTTCAAATATTCGGTAGAATAAACTCATTATGCACTGTATGCTGCAATCCCATTTTGGATATTCATGATGCTCATTAGCTTATTAAAGGCTCAGAGAAGTCCTGCAGCAAAAAAAAAGAGAAAAAACCTTCTAAATTTATTTTAGAAGTGAACTTTTCGTCCAATTCCTGCTACTGAACACCTTAGGAAACACTCATGCATTACACTTACTGCTGTGGTCTAACTACACCAAGGCCTCAAGAAGTTTCTCTGAACTGTGCTTTTTGTCATTCTACCTTGAGTCTAAGCCTTCACATTCTTGAACCGCTGTAGGGCTTCTAACTTTAGGATTCTACCTAGGGTTATCTTATCCTGTCAAAATGTTTCCCAGTCACCCAATTGCACCTCAGCTGATTTGAGATCAAAGGCCCATCGCCTCACTGTAGCCAACATCTGTTATAATAGAAGAAATACAGTCTGCAGGAACAGAGGCTAAGCTGTGGATGACCAATAGCTTGCGGAGTCCTCCACCTGGAAGACATGACTCATCCAAAAAATAGTCCCTCGCTGTTGAGGGTTTTTTGTTTGTTTGTTTTTGGTATTGGGGATTGAACTCAGGGGCACTCGACCACTGAGTCACATCCCCAGCCCTATTTTTTTGTATTTTATTTAGAGACAGGGTCTCACTGAGTTGTTAAGTGCCTTGCAGTTGCCGAGGCTGGCTTTGAACTCGCAATCCTTCTGTCTCAGCCTCTGGAGCTGCTGGGATTACAGGCGTGGGCCATCGTGCCCAGCACTGTTGAGGTTTTTGATAAACCAACATATTTAGGGCACACCAGGGGAAGAGATGTGGGGGCAAAAGAGCCGCCATATAAAGCCAACCAGTAATGGTCTCTAAATGTTTCTTCTCTTCAAAAACTTGCATTTCATGTACCTCTAAAATCATTGGGTTTATAAAATTTCCAAGTTTTCCCATTACTTAGTCCTCACCATCAGGAGCACCAATGTGGGAGCAGAGAGATGACATCACAGTTTCCAAGTCTCATTGTGCTGAGGAAGGCAACAGGGGGCAGGGTCCTTGCAACAAGAAGGTCTATGAAGGGAGTGTTTGGAAACTCCCATCTTTTTATTGACCTCTACTGAGTCCTTAAAATCCTGTGGAGTTAAAATTAATGTTACATGTTGTCACATAATGGTACAAGAGTTTCAGTCAGCGTGTGGGGTCTTTTCATCTGGGATGAGGCAGGAGTATCACCGTCAACTCTCCTGACAGCCTCCATCAACTTTTAGGATCCACCCCTCTCCTGGTTCTATGACACTTCCTGAATCTTCCCCCTTGTTTACCTTTTGTTTTCTCATTCCTCAAGCCTGTCATGAAGGTCACCCAGCTTAATCGGCTCCTGTAGTCTTCTCAGGGCTTCTTTTTGTTCCACGTGGGTGAGTGAAAAGCTTCGAGGTGTCTGCTGAGAGCACACTGCACCCTCTCCTACAAAGAGAGGCCTTGGCTATTCCCTTCTGAGGGTGTGGGTGTCATGGCACAAACGCACCCTTCCAGGGACACCTCAGTGTCAGGCCTTGTACATGCCAAGACAACAGCCTCTCTTCTGGGGAGTGCACATTCTCCTGATCTCTGGCTGCAAAAACTCTTGGCCACCAAGCGACTGTGGGAGACCCCTAGAGTTTTAGGAAGAATGTTTCCTTCCCTTTATCCTATGACAATATTCCTTAACCCCCAACATGTATAACCATTTTTTTTTTCACACCTACCATCTTCTCTAACATTTCAACCAATCTGTACTAATCCTTCCACCTGATGCTCTTGTTACCGCTGTTGACCGGTGACGAGTCCTTGCTTCCCCAATGTTGAAGAATAACACCAAAGAAGCACGCCGAGGCAAGGTCAGAGGAGAAATTAGAAGTTTATTAAAGGACAGCAGAAAAGACTTCTCCCGGAGGAAGAAGGGGACCCAAGAGGTGGAATCCGTGGAAGTGTGGTTGTCTCCCCTTCTTATAGTTTTGGGGATGGAATGTAGGTTGGAAGGCCCGAGGGGTGGGACACTTCTTTGTGATGGGCTATCTTTAAGTTTGCTGGGGGCTGTTCATTAACACTTCTTTGAGGTGGACTTTGGCCTAGGGCTTTTTCAGGACTTCATTAACATTCCATGAGTTGTCCTGTGTTTTCCCTGAGTCATTCCCAGCATGGCCTCCATTTTAGATTTCACTCGGTATTAGACCCGATTTACCTAACTACACTGACTGCCTAACTTTAAATCTGGCTTCACTCTGATGATATCAGTTGCCACTAAGAACTCCTTCAGAAGCTGCATTCAACCCTACTCTATCTCTGTCCTTCTGTCCCCCTTTCCCTCCCTCCCTCTATCACACACACACACACACACACACACACACACACACACACACACAGTGTTCTCAGACCTCACTTTAGGACTTTAGGAGCTACTTTTAGAAATATTGCTAGTATCTGTTATAACTTAAGCAGAACGGCAGGACCTCAAGCCTGACCATGTTCCTGGAAGCAGAAGATCTTATTTTTGCCAACTGTTTGAAATCTTCAAGTGCTCACATCTTTCAAGCTACTTTGCCAAACAGCTAAAAATGATGCAAGTCTGCATTATTTCAAGTCATATTTTCAAAGCTCTCTGAGAGGGGTTACCTCTGGCCAGGGTCCAAATGGATGGGAAAATGCCAGCAAGCACGGTGAAAAATATCTGTGTAGCTTAGATATTGAAGGAGAAACCAGGGTAATGAATTCCAAGTATGAATTGTCCACACCAGCAATTCTGTGGTTCTTCCCCAAAAGAACACTGTCTCTAGCTTCTCTGGGATTGGCCCAAGTAGAATGTACATAGTTAGTGCCATTTGTCAGGGGGGACAGTCCTGCCTGAGAAGAGCTGTGGCTTTCCGTGAGGCAGACAGTGTGTCACCCACCGCAGGGTTATCGTGTGGAGCACTTGCCTAGAATGTGCTAGGCCCTGGGTTCAATCCGAGTACTGCAGAGAAAAAAAAGAGGCCCATGGGACTTGCTGTTCCTTGCTCCCGTGCCCCATGCTGTCGATCCATATGTGACTTCCAGCAAGGTCAAATCACAGACTCAGGACAAAGGGCCTAAAGGGTTAGGCAGAACACAGGACCTCAGACACTCTAGGCAAATCAAATATTGCTCTAAAAAAGAAAACTTTAGGCTGAGGATGTGGCTCGGTGGTGGAGAATGTCCGTGGCATGCCTAAGGCCCTGGGTTCCATCCCCAGCATCAAAACAAGAAAAAAGAAAACCTCCACGTCCTTCAAACTCTGGCACTTGGCTCTAGTCATACCCTTTAAGAAATGCTTATTCACCTTCTCACTTACCTGGGCCCACACTTGGAGAAGTGGCTTCCTTTACCATTCAGTTGAGGTTGCTGGAAGTCACATACAGATCGACAGCATGGGGCACGGGAACCAGGAACAGGGATTCTTATAGGCCTTTTTTTCCCCCTGAAGTAATTTGCATTGAATCCAGGGCCTCACACATGCTAGGCAAGGGCTCTACCACTGAGCTATATCCCAAGTCCCTTTAAAATCTTGTTTTCAAGCAAATCAAAACTACACTGAGATTTCATCTCATACCAGTCAGAAAGGCAGTCATCAAGAACAAAATAAATAATAAATGCTGGAGAGGATTTGGAGAAAAAGGAACACTTTTACACTGTGGGTGGGACTGTAAATTGGTACAACCACTGTGGAATTCAGTATGGAGGTTCCTCAAAAGGCTAGGCATGGAACCACCATGTGACCCAGCTATACACTCCTTGGTATTTATTCTGAAGAATTAAAGTCATCTTCCATAGTGATACATACATGCCCATGTGTTTATAGCAGCATAATTCACAATAGCCAATCTATGGGACCATCCTAGGTCAATGGACAAAGACAATGTTATATATAATATATATATATATATATATATATATATATATATATATATATATATATATATATAAATGAAGTTTTATTCAGCCATAAAGAAAAATGAAATTATGTCATTTTCAGAAAGATGCATGAAACTAGAGACCATTACGTCAAGTGAAATAAATCACTCAGAAGGTTAAGGGTCATATGTTTTCTCTCATATATGGAAGCTAGAGAGGAAAAAGGAAAAGAAAGCTGGGGGTGAATCTCAATGAAATCAAAGGGAGATCCATAGAGGAAAAGATCCGAGGGGTGAGAGATGGGGGGGAACGGGAGAAGGGCTGGGGAGTGAAACTGGTCAGATTATGTTGTTTATTGTGTATTGTGTTCATGTACAAATACGTAACAGATCTTATCAGTATGTATAACTCTAATGCACAGTAAAAAGTCTTCTTTCAGGGCCTAATTTGCCCAGTTGACCTCAAACTTGTGATCTTCCTGCCTCAACCTTCTGAGTCCCTGGGATTACAAGTATATAACACCACACCCAGCTCCACGGACCATTTTAGGGAAGACTGCTATTTTAGAAAATTGATAGGGAGAGCCTGAGGAAAGTAGATTTGATCATCTTTGATCCACTCATTCCTCCAACCACTGGTATGATTGACATCCCCACAAATGAGTGGCAGAGCACATCTGGGGCTGAACTGGAATTAACCAACCTATCTCTAGTGCTTCACTAGTCCATACTCCTGGCACAGAAGGCCACCTGCCATTTCCCATCTCCTATTCAAAACTGATTCTTTATTCATTCATTCATACACCTGCAAGGGCCTAAGCATACAGAAAAATTTAATATTTTAGAAAGCAAAGCCTTGAAATAAAGAGGGAAGGAGTATAAAGTTAAATCTTAAGCTCTCAGCCTTCTGGATCTTAGTAGCACAAGTCACTTAAGGAAATTTCCAGAACCCCCTCATTTTGGTCTGCAGGTTATACATCACCACAGGAAACTTCCCCAAGAAGGATCTTGGATTGGCCTTGTAAATGATAAGTTCTTATTACGAAAGGAGAACAGTGGTCCAGATCATTGTTGACCTTTCCAACTCTGTTGTGTTCTGATTCTGGGGAATGTCAGTGCTAGAGTCAAGCCATCAGAGAATTTTCAAAGGCTTGCAAACAAAGCAGGCAGAAAGCCAGGGAGATCACTAGGGAGAGGCCCTAGGGAGCAGGCAAGTCTCTAGTAAAAAAAAAAAAAAAAAAAAAAAAAAAAGCCCACAAAACAGATGCCTTACTTTTAAGGTCATATGACCAGGGAGAACTAGATGTGGCAGCCAGGCTCCAAGATGGCTCGCGATGGTCCTGACTCCTGGTGTTCACATCGTTATGTGTGTACTTTTCCTCCACAGGAGCAGAGATGGCCTGTGTAGTAGCCCTGAAGATATGCAGGGTTGGTGGCCTACAATCTTCACGTCATAAAAGACTGCATTTCTATTTTTCTTAAATTGGAAACTTTGGAAGAACCCAGGCATCATCTCAGAAGGACAATCAAACTCCTCTGGAGGTGAGGAATTGAGGTTTTTCTGCCAACAACCAGCGTCAATCTACCAACCTGATATAAGTTTTCTTAGAAATGGATCCTCCAGCCTCAGTCAAGCCTTCGAATGAATGCAGACCACAGACATCTCAGGATCAGAACCACCTGACTTCTGATTCACAAAATTTGTGACATCATAATGTTTGCTATTGTTTTAAGCTGCTAAATTTGGGGACAATTTGTTATACAGCAATAGATAGCTAGTATACTAAGTGTAATATTAATACAAATCACTGATGACCATCGCTCAGAAACATGGGAAAAACCTTTACACATCCAGAGTCATTTGAAAATCTGAAAGTAACCTCGCTAATTTTGTCATCACCCTCCATGAGTCTGATGTTATTTTATCCTCTTGGGATTTAACTGTGCCAAAGATTTGGAGTGTGAGGGACAGCAGCAGGGACCAATCCACATGACAAGCTGCAGGTGAGTGGATGCAAACAAAAGGCAAATAGATGATCTGGTCATCACTAGTGCTTCACTAATCCATACTCCTGGTGCAAAAGGCCAGGCTCAGGACCCTGGACAAGGAGCTAAACTTCCCCCAAAGGAAGTTTTCTTGAGGGTCAGCTCCAGAAGACCCTTGGCAATATCAGGTAACGAGCATGGCCAAAAATTCTGCAGAAGTTATCAAACTGTTATCACTCAGCTTACCTCTGACATCTCCCAAAATGGTGTTGATGAAAGATTTTTAAATGAGTTACTTTACCTCTGTAGTGTATGCTATTTTGAAAATTTAAAAGCATGTTTACAAATGTTGAGCTCAGAGTAATCCAAATCATGTTATCCCTGTGGAACTGAGTTAATTGCTCACTGAGGATCAGTCCAATCTCCAGAGATTTCTCTGGGCCTGCTCAGAGGCTCTGACTGTACCCACCACTTACACAAATAGCAGCAATGGGGCTGTGACTCTATTCAGTTTGGTGATGTCTGGATTTCAAAGTCACCCAGGATTTTGGCATCAGCCCCACAAATAATTTTCACCTTACATTTTTCTTCATTTCAGTCTATTTAGTTAGTTTACCTACTAGGCTACCTTGTGTTTAACTTCTCCTTAGTTGTACCTAGACTTGCCAGTGACCTGCAATAGTAAATTACTCTGATGCGCCTCTTCCAGAAGTACACCATGTGGAACACCAGACAGTATTTCCTGAGAATACTCAGCAATCCTCTGAAGATGCCCAGGCTGACACCAAAGTGGAGATATCTCCATCGATATTCCTTGCAGACGCTCACACAAAATTCATTCTCAGGGGGAAATGATGTCAACACTTAAAAATAGTTGTGCAGATAGATGGAAAAACAGCAGACATAAAGGAGTGCAAGATCTCTCCAAGCGCCTGGAGGGTAGAGAGGTGGGTCCCAGATGGAGTCAAAGAGGTTCAGAAAAGAGGGAGTTCAGGGCAGCCCAGGCAAAGCTGGTGTTGTTCCACCTTTTTGCCACAGTTAACATTGAATCTGAATATCCCTCTGAGGGACATGACAATCCCATCTGCAACCTGCATTCAAGGCCCCTCTGTGCTCTTTCTCCTGGTTGAGTGGATGACATCATTTGACAAGTCATATTCCATTATGTCAGGGGTTTCGGGGACAGGGAGAGAGAGCAACAGAATTTAGAATAGACTAAAGGTAATGCTCCTTGGGATCCATTCCCAGTTCTCACTGACTCATAGGATGATTTTATTATTCCCATTGTTATTAGGGATATTTTATTAAAGACTGATACAAAACTTAATAATATCTTGAAGTCAACCGGGGACCATTGGTTGGGACTTACTATCTAACCGTCAAACTTTCTTTAGGATTCCATTAAAGAGAAAAGTAGACCTGGGCATGATGGCGCACACCTGTAATTCCCACAGCTCAGGAGCCTGAGGCAGGAGGATCAAAGTTCAAAGCCAGCCTCAATAAAAGTGAGGCGCTAAGCAACTCAATGAGATCCCTATAAATAAAATACAAAATAGGGCTGGGGATGTGACTCAGTGGTTGAGTTCTCCTGAGTTCAACTCCTGGTACAAAGGGAGAGGGGAGGGGGAGGTAGGCATGAAGGCTATAAGATCTAAGAAGGTTTGGAAATTTTTATGAATCTTTCTCCTCCTTTACAATTTTAAAACATGCCGAGACATAATTTATATAACATAAAATTTTAAAGTGAACAATTCAGTCTCATTTAGTACATTCACAATGTTGCAGAAGCATCATCTCTACCTAGTTCCAAAGCATTTCCAACACTCCAAGGTAAAACACATAACCACCAAGCAGTGATTCCTCCTTCCCCCAACCCTCAGTGCCTGGCAACCTCAATCAATCTTCATTCTCTCTCTATGGATCTAACTGTTCCAGATATTTATTTTAAATGGAATCACAAAATATGTGACCTTTGATGTCTGGCTTCTCTCCCTTAGCATGATGTTTTGAGGTTCATCTATATGATGACATGTAGCAGCTCTCGGTTCCTTTAATGCTGAGGGTATTTCTTATGGTATGCCCTGCATTTCGTTTCCACTCAGCTGTGGATAGAAATATGGGTTATTTCCACCTCTGGACTATTATGCTTCATTTTTTATTCCTCTCCGACACACACACACACACACACACACACACACGCACACACACACACACACTCCAAACTTCCCTCTCTTTAATGTATATTCTTCCCTTTGGAAGATGCATATTGTTGTTGGTTTGTCTCTGGAGGTTTCTGGAGGGCTGAGGACAGAAGAGATTGTTGTGGGTCAGAGATGAGAAAGGGGAGTAGTTTAGGAACAAAAATCAAGATAAAAGCGTTGTCGTAAAAGAGCAATCAGCAGGTACACCCAGATGGAGCAGGTAGCAAAGAAACATTAAGAAGAGAGAGTTTTGGTAAGTTGCCTTTCTTACCCACTGGTGTTACCATCTAGGGGTGCTGGGTTTGTTGTCTCTGTTCAGCAAAGAATTGAAGAGCAGTACGCTGAGATAGCAAGCAAGAAGTAGGTTTATTGCAAAAGCAACAAAGATAGACTTCTGCAGAGAGAAGAGGCCCCAGACCTGGGAATCTGGTGGTGGTGGGGGGGGGGGGGGTTGGGCCTGTTCTTTTTATGGTCTCTGGATCTCCTCCTTTCCTTATTCTCTCCCACCTGCTCCTCACTATTATTGATTGGCGCCCCCTCTGTCCACACATCTGTTTTAGTTTGTCTATTGGATTCCCGACTTAGAAACACAAATACAGAAGTGTCTGCTGATTGGGTCCCCCATTTGTGTCCACGAGCCCTTTCATCAACCAGGATATTGACATCATCAGAAGACCCTCTCCGTGCTCCTTTGTTCTGGCCCTGTCCCCGACCTCCTCACTCTCCATTTTACCCTGCTGCCTAAGCCCTTCTGTATCTTCCTGTTGGCTCTGCAGAGGGTTCTACAGAAGTTTCCTCGAAGAGATTTAGAATCTGATTGAAGTCCCAGTTACACTTTTTCTTCAGCTACCCTCAAGAGAACATTATCCAAAAGACTGGTATTTTTGTTTTGTTTTATGGTGCTGGAGATCAATCCCAGGGCTTAATGTGTGGTGGGCATGAGCTCTACCACTGAATGTCCTCAGCCCAAGACTGGTATCTTCAAAACAACACTGGGAGATTTTTTTTTTTTCTCCTTAGATTTCTCTATTATTAGTCAGGTATTTTCACAGAAGTATATCAATTTAAATCCATTGAATAATAAGAATCTAATTTAATATTCAAAATTTTTATTTTTTTAATTTTTTTTTAAGAGAGAGAGAGAATTTTTAATGTTTATTCTTTTTAGTTTTCGGCAGATACAACATCTTTGTTTGTATGTGGTGCTGAGGATCGAGCCCGGGCAGCACGCATGCCAGGCAAGCGCGCTACCGCTTGAGCCACATCCCCAGCCCCCTTTATTTATTTTTAATTGACAAATGATTGTGCATATTGATAGGATACGCTATGATGTTATGGTACATGTACACAATGTGGAATAATTGAGTCAGGCTAATCAGCATATCTATCACTTTACTTCCTTATCCTCTTTTTGTGGTGAGAACCTTTAAAATTTATTGTTTTAGCAATTTAAAAACATATGTCATCATTAACCGTAGTTGCCATTCTGTGTAATAGATGCATAAAGTTTTTCCTAACTCATTTGTCTAACTGAAACTTTGTGTCCTCTGATGAACGTCACCATTTCTCTACCCACCTCCAGCCCCTGGGAGCCACTGTTCTATTCTTGCCTTTTATGAATTCCACTTGTTTAGATTATACATATAAGTGAAATAATGCAGTATTTGCTGAGAAAGTTTTTTTTAGAAGGAAAGCTGAATATTGGAAAAGTTTTCAATAACTACTTGAAGAAAATATTATTAATTATTTCTTTTGAGGTTTCCCTGTTTAAAAAAAAATTCAGCTTAAATTAGATTAATGACCATGTATTCCTGGCACTGAAAGGATGCTGTAATTCATCTTTTTAAAGAGGGGTGGGAAGACCTTTAAAAAGCTAACCCACAGCGTCAGCTCATCCACAAGTGTGTGACCTTTGTGAATGTGACCTGCATATTTTCTTATTAATTAATATTGGAAGAGATGAGGTGGGAGAAAACACACAAAGAGGGGGGCTTGCTTTCTTCCTACTAACATGTGTATTATTAAACCTAGTCTTGCATCTCAAAATTGTTTAAAACGCCTGTGAAAGTACTTCTTTAGGGTACAAATTCAGGAGGCCCCAACGTATTTAAGCTATCTGCAACCTGTCCAGAAAAGCTTTGAGTACAATGCCTCCTGACACCTATCATTTCTCTTTTCTAGTCAAATTTCCTTCCTTTACTTTTAAGATCATGAGAGACAAAGCAGCAAGCTATGGGTAAAATGGTCAGCGGTCACTGAGTAGAGATGGGCATTAGAGACGGCAGGATTTAAACAGGTGCATTCATTTGACAGAACAAAATCCAAAATCCAAGTCAGAATCAGGCATGGATTATAATCTAATGCCCTGCTCTACCCCTGAGTAGCAATTTTCTTTTCTATTGCCAGGATATGTGTGTGGGATTTTATATAATTTAAAAATTACTTGTGGCCTATGTCCAGTGTTAGATCGGTGGTGGCGACTTGGTGGCGACTTAGAACAAAGCAGCCGGGAGAGGGGTGGGGGGGAGAACATCAATCAGACACCTGCGGAAATGCCTGTCAATCAGCCAGATCTCCTGACTAATGCCTGTCAATCAGCAGGACCCCCTGGCCAATCCTGGAGTTCAGCCAACTCCCCTGACCAACTCCAAGGGGGCAAGGGACCCTAGAAACACCTTTTCCTGTCCCAAGCCCTTCCCTTCCTGCTGTAAGCCCCATAAAAGTCCAGTCGGGTCCAGCTTCCACGCGGTTTCTCCTCAGACCCTTCCCCTGTCCCTTCTGTGGGTCTGATCAGAGTTCCGCCTGGGAATGATATCTCAATAAAGCCTGTTCAGTGGCCCTTTTAAATCTGCCTCCTTTGGTCGCTGCCGCCTCGCCTGAT
Organism: Spermophilus citellus; assembly: GCF_964194105.1. Taxonomy (NCBI): domain Eukaryota; kingdom Metazoa; phylum Chordata; class Mammalia; order Rodentia; family Sciuridae; genus Spermophilus; species Spermophilus citellus. The sequence continues at coordinate 116,939,844 of NC_138198.1, forward strand.
CTGACATCCAGATAAACCAAAATTCTCTAAGGCAGCTCAGAAAAACAATACAGTATCAGTTTTTGCTCTTGTCATTGGTAACTCTTGGGCATGTGAGGCAAGGACTCCACCAAGTGAGGTACATCCCCAGCTCCCTTCCCTCTCCCACTGTCAGGTTGGGGGTTAGGGTTTCAACATAAGAATGGGAGGGGGGATACAACCTAGTCTATAGCACCTATGAAATCAGAAATACCGAGGGAGGGAGGGGGCCCAGTTAAAACTGTGAATTCGCAAGCTCTCCAGGCCATTGGGATGCTCACTAAAATCTGAGAATCACTGAACAAAAATTGAGTAGATTGCTCATTGTAATACCTGAATTCTTAATTTGTGTATTTTTTCAACTGAAGGATACTTCTCCCATCAGAACTATTTGAACTTTAAAAGTCAGCCTACAAAATCTGCCAAAATGATCAATTGTGTTGACTTTTGTTACCAAGGCTGAGTGTTTTCATTAAGGATTTTTGGAAGCACAGAAGTAATCCACACATAGTGAGAAGGAAAGCAGCCAAGCCACTTAATGTGGCTAAAAGGGCTTTTCTGCTGGGATAGCTGCCATTAGAGGGGAAACCTGCAGCATCTGCATATTAAATATGGTCATTTTGTCCCTGGTCCAGCAACTGCAGAAGAAGCAGAGTTCGGAGAGAAAGATCCTGGGTCAGAGAAGGGGGCTATGGCTCCCAGTTTCTGAGTGGATCTTTTATCCAACACCATTTCTGCCTGTATCTGGATGATCACATATTTCTTTCGCCTTTATTCTGTTAATTAACAATATACATTGTTACATGGAATGGACCCTACTGGGCCATGATTTGTTGCTATGTTGCTAGACATTGTTTCTATGTTGCTAGACTTGGTTAGCAGGATTTTATCTGGGATATTTACACGTATGCTCACAGCAAAATGGGTCTGTAATTTTCCTTTCTCACTGAGCCTGAAAAGTTTTGATATTATGGTTACACTTGCCTCATAAAATATTGGGGTGTGTTCCCACTTTTTCTATTTTCTAGAAAAATAGAAAGTAGATATTGTTTTTATTTCTTTCTTAGTAGTTGATAGAATTCAGAAGTAAATCTACCTGAGCCTGGCATTTTCTTTGTGGTGAGATTTTTAATAACTGGCTCAATTTCTTTAATGTTCAGAAACATTTAGGTTTTCTATATTATCCTGTCGGGTTTTATAAGTTGTATATTTCTAGGAATGTTTCCATTTCATCCAAATGTTCAAGCTTATTATATATAGGCCATTGTTCACAATATTCTCACCATTTGAACAACTATTAGATCATGAATGATGGACCTTTTTTTATTTCGAAGGTTGCCTCTGTGGGCCTTCTTTCTTTTAATAGATTTGTGTTAGCAGGGGATTTAAATTTTATGAGTCTTTTCAGAGAATCAACTCTTGACTTTGTTGATCTCCTTTATTATATATTTGTTTTTACATTGATTTCTGCTTTTATTTTTATTATTTTCTGCCTTATACTTTTAAACTTCTTGAGATGGATGATTAACTCCTCAGTTTCAGCTTTCTTTTCCCACACATGCTTTGAATGTTATGAACTTCACCCTAAAGTTTAGATCTGTACCTGCAAGTTTTGATGTGTCATATTTTTCATTATCATCATAATTGAAGTATTTCTTCTTTGACCAATAGATTACTTATAAGTCCATTGCAACTAAACGTGGGGATTTCCTAGTGATCTTCTATTTCCAGCTTAATTCTAATGTAGTTAAAGAACATACTCTAAGTGATTCAGTCTTTTGACATTTTCTTTAGCTTTGCTTTGTGATCAAATGTATATTTGGGTTTGGGGATATAGCTCAGTTGATAGAGTGCTTGCCTCGCATGCACAAGGCCCTGGGTTCAATCCCCAGCACCACACACACACACACAAACACACACAAATATATATATATAATTTATAAAATTAGGGGCCAGGGTTGTGGTTCAGCAGTAGAGCGCTTGCCTAGCACATGCGAGGCCCTGGGTTTGATCCTCTGTACCACATAAAAATAAATAAATAAAATAAACGTATTGTGTCCAACTACAACTAAAAAAAAATGATTTAAAAATCTGTATTTGGGGGGCTGGGGATGTGGCTCAAGCGGTAGCGCGCTCGCCTGGCATGCGTGCGGCCCGGGTTCGATCGTCAGCACCACATACCAACAAAGATGTGTCCGCCGAGAACTAAAAAATAAATATTAAAAAAAATTCTCTCTCTCTCTCTCTCTCTCTCTCTCTCTCTTCTCTCTCTCTAAAAAAAAAAATAAAAATAAAAATCTGTATTTGTTTTTATAAATGTTCTATGCACTTGAAAAGAATGTATATCCTGTAGTTGTTGAGAGCAATTTACTATATGTCTGTCCATTAGGTTAAACTTATTAATAGTATATTTCAAATATTATGTATGGTTATTGATTGGGTTTTCATTTTTGGTTTACTTGTTTTATCAGTTACAAAAATCGGAAAACTTAAAGTGAACACTGAAATTATGGATTAGTCTTAAATTCTTTTTCAAATTTTACTTTGTATATTATGCCACATTAATAGGTATATACAAATTTAGAGTGAGCATATCCTTGAAGTGAATTAAATCTTTATCATTATAAAGTATTCCTCTTTATCTCTCTAGTAATTTTTTTTGCTTTTGCTTTAAAGTTTACTTTGTATAATATTCACGTAGCTATTCCTGGAATAACTGTGTTTTAATTTGCTAGCTTACTTGTTTTGCTTTGCTTTTTCCAGTGTTAGGGATTGAACCTAGGGCCCCAAACATGTTATGCAAGTGCTGCTACCACTGAGTAGCTGGAATTACAAGTGTGCACCACCACTCCTGGCCCAGGTTTTTTTGTTTAGTATTTGCATAGTACATTTTCCATCTATATTCTCTAGGGTCTCTTGAAAATAGTTTGTAGTCGAATTTTCTTTTATAGCCCTCTTTGATAATTTTTTAATTAAAACATTTATTTCATTCTATTTATATTGATTACTGATAGATTTAAATCTTCCTTTATTATGTGCTTATAATTGATTCTACCTCTCCTTGCTTTTTTACATTTATTTACTTATTGTAGTAAAATCCACATAACATAAAATGTGCCACAGTGGTATTAAGTACTTGCACATGTTGTTCAACCACCACCACTATCCGTTTCCAGAATTTTCATATTATCTCAAACAGAAACTCTGTACCTACTGATGATTTTTTTATTCCATCTTCTTTCTGTTAGTTTGAAAGCTGTATACTCTTATTAATCTAATAATTATAATTATCTTAAACTCTGCAACATGTGCCTTGATCTATCAAAATCTGATGTTAATTGATACTCATATCCTGTTCCTGGACAATACAAACACCTTGAAGCATTTTAACTCCTCTTTCCTACATTTGTCTTTAATGCTATTATTGTTGTACATTTTAATTCTATAGACACGTTAAACTTCACAAATGTTACCATTATTATTTTATATAATCAAAATCTATTTAGCTTTATCTATATATTTGCCTTCTTATGGCTCTTTATTCTGTTTGGCATCTCTGAGTTGTGATTTGGGATCATATTTCTATATTCAAAGAACACTTTTTAGTACTTCCATCAGGGTGATTTCATTCAGTTTGTGTTTGCTCTGAAAATGTCTGCTATGGGGGCTGGGGTTGTGGCTCAGTGGTAGAGAGCTCGCCTAGCACATGCAGGGGCCCTGGGTTCGATCCTCAGCACCACGTAAAAAATAAATAAATAAAATAAAGGTATTGTGTCCAACTACAACTAATAAAATAAAATAAAATACCTAGAAGTGGTATTACTGAATTATGTAGTAATTCTGTTTAAAAATTAAAAATAAAAATATCTGCTATGGGGTTGGTATGTGGCTCAATGGTAGAGTGCTTGCCTGGCACCTGTGAGGCACTGTGTTCAATTCTCAGTACCACATAAAAATAAATAAAGTATACAATTTGATGTTTTAAAAAAAGAAACAATAAAATGTATTAAGTAGATATACCTTTAAAAGATAGATGATTGATAGATAGATAGATAGATATCTGCTATGGTTTTAATAATTATAAAATTATAAACTGCCCCTGAGATTATGTGTTGAAAACTTAATCTCCAAAGCAACAGTGTTGAGAGGTGGGACCTTGAAGAGGTGATGAGGTCATGAGGCAGAGTAGATTAGGCTGTTATCAGAGAACTGATATAAGGGTCCCTTATAAAAGAATGAGCTTGGTCCCTTCTCTCTTGACCGCATGATGCCTTCAATGGCATTACAACATAGCAACTAGGCTCTCATTAAAGCAGCTCCTTGATCTTGGACTCCCAATCAGTGGTATTCTGTGACAGCAACATAAAACTATGACAGTGTCTTAATCACTAGCATCACCATTTTCAAAGGATATTTTTGCTAAGTATAGAAAACAAGATTGGAGATTATTTTCTTTCAATACATAGAGTATTGTTATCTTCTGACTTGTTATTTCTGCTGGGAAGTCTCTTGTTTTATCTGCATCTTTGAAGCTTATTTGTAGATTTTCCCCCATCCCTGCCACCTCCAGTTGCTTTTAGGAGTCTTCTACTGTCTGAGATTTCTGCTGATGAATATTTTTCTCTACTTCTTTTTCAGTTCTTTCCCACCCCTTGTTGGTGTTTTGTTTTTCCACATGGAAGGCCAGGCCCAGGCCTGCCAGTGGAAAGCCCCTACACTGTAGGCATGAAAATGACCTAGATCCTGCCTCCTAGGGGCGGAGACAGTAGGTTGCAAAATCTCCAGTGGTGTGTGTGTGTGTGTGTGTGTGTGTGTGTGTGAGAGAGAGAGAGAGAGAGAGACTGAGATTGAGAGATTGTATAACTCAGCAAGATTTTCAGTTTCTAGAATCTCTGTCAAGCCTGAGAAATATGCTTGATGAACTGCAGCATCCTGTGGATGCAGACCTACCCAAAGGAGAAAAGAAACAAATAAACCTTGCACCTCTTCAGACTCTTCCCTGACTTGATGATGTTCGTACCTCCCCAGGATCGCCTCCAAGCACTTCTCTTTCAGCATAAGGAGACTGAAAAAATTTATAAACCTTTTATGTTAGAAAATGTCTTTTGGGGCTGGGGATGTGGCTCAAGCAGTAGCATGCTCTCCTGGCATGCGTGCGGCCCTGGTTCGATCCTCAGCACCACATACAAACAAAGATGTTGTGTCCACCAATAACTAAAAAATTAAATATTAAAATTCTCTCTCTCTCTCTCTCCCCCTCTCTCTAAAAAAAAGAAAATGTCTTTACTAGACTCTAACTCTCAGAAGATAATTGATAAACCATACCCTCCTGGAGGACCCTCCTGGAGGCACCTCATACAGAACTGGGCAGTGTTCTTTTTTAGTTGTAGATGGCCATAACATCTTTATTTATTTTTATATGGTGCTGAGGATCGAACCCAGTGCTTCACACATTCAAGGCAAGCACCCTACCACTGAGCTACAGCCCCAGCCCCATGGTCAGTGTTCTTGACTTTCACATTTGAACTCAGTGCCACTGTTCCTAAACCTGGGCTTAAGGCATCCATCTTTCTTTCTTTTATTTTCCTTCCTTCCTTCCTTCATTCCTTCCTTCCTTCCCTCCCGTCCTTCCTTCCTTCATTCCTTCCTTTCTTTTCCTCCAACAACTTGTGAGTGGGAGATTGTTTCAATTTATTTATTTTTTTTAGTTTAAAAACGTACATACTTAACCATATAATTTCCTAACATAATCCAAAATTATTCAATATTTTTGTCCACAAGAACTTTAGCACTGAACACTTGTTTTCATATAATTGTTTCCTGGCCTTATAGTTGTACCTGTTTGAAACTATTTTTAATGTATTTTATTTTACTGGTACTGGGGTTTGAATCCAGGGATGCTTTACCCCTGAGCTATATTCCCAGACCTTTTTTACTTTTTTTCTTTTGAGATGGGGTCTTGCTAAGTTGCTGAGGCTGGCCTTGAGTCTGCGGCCCTCCTGCCTTAGCTGCCCAACTCACAGGAATTACAGGCATGTACCACCATACCCAGCTAAAGGTCATTTTATTTTTTTTTTTTTAGAGAATTTTTAATATTTATTTATTTATTTTTTTAGTTCTCGGCGGACACAACATCTTTGTTGGTATGTGGTGCTGAGGATCGAACCTGGGCTGCACGCATGCCAGGCGAGCACGCTACCGCTTGAGCCACATCCCCAGCCCCGCTAAAGGTCATTTTAAATAGCTCAATTTTATGACTCATTTAAACAATTTTTTGGATTTCCCATTATTTCTTTTATCCCAACTTCTCCTGGTATTCTCATTTCTTCTTGCTGAATCCTTATTTTAATAGTCATTTTGTTGAGGCATTATGAGTAGAGAATTTATAAACTTTTTATGTCAGAAAATGTCTTTACTTGACCCCTTAATCTTAGTTGATAATTTATCTAGCATAAAATTCACAGTCTTGAGTATTTTTCTCCAATACTTTGCTCTTGGGGTTTCCTGTGACTAATGAGAAGTTGGGGGTCAGCCTGGGTCATGTCCTTTTAGCTACCCATATTCTCTCATTGAGAACATTTAAGATTTGCCCTTATTCTTAACCCTTCATGATCTCACTGGGTGAGGATTTATGATTATCCTTCTGGCTTGGTGTTTAGAGTGAACTTTGAATTATCCCCATTTTAAATCAGCATCCTAGTGGTTACTTCCTTGTTCCCCTAGAAAAGAAATTCTGCACACTTTTCCTATAAAGGGTTGAAGAGCAAATATTTTAGAATTTATATGCCATACACAGCCTTTATCACATATTCTTCTTTCTGAGTTTTTGTTTTTTTATAATTTTTTAAAAGTGAAAAAAAAAAACATTTTTAGCTCACAAGTTGTAGAAAAGTTTGCTGACTCTCACCCTAGAATTCTAGGTGTCACTTCACTCATGGGCACACATTATTCCTAGGCTCCATCTCAACCTATCTTTTCACTCAAGACAGACATACACACATGCATACATACACACACACGTGCACTCACAGACATGTACATGTAGCATCTCTGCAATTCTACAAACCACATCATCACCAGTTCAAATCACTTGAAACCCAGGTTATCTGCAGAGATACACCCCTGACACCTAGATGAGGTTCTGGAAGAGCCCTGCAGGGAGACATTTTGCTCAGTGGAGATAATCTTGGCCTATTGCAAGGTTTCCTATATACACACATATCTAATGCCAAATTCCACAAAACAGCTCCTACACTTACTTTGTGCAATGCACTCTGATGTTTTGTTTTTCTTCCATTCTACTCTATTTATTTATTTACTTATTTTTGTATCAGGGATTGAACCCAGGAGCACTTAACCACTGAGCCACATCTCCACCATTTTTTGTATTTTATTTAGAGACAGGGTCTCATTGAGTTGCTTAGGGCCTCACTGAATTGCTGAGGTTGGCTTTGAACTCATGATCCTCCTGCCTCAGCCTCCCAAGCCATTGGGATTACAGATGTGTGCCATCACACCCAGCTATTTCCTTATTTTTGAAAACCTGTCTTCACTCTCTAAATTGCTTCTCTGATTGTATTAGTTTAGTCAGGCTGATATATATAAAAAACAAAAAACTGGGTGCCTTAGAAACAGCAAAGATTTATTTCTTATGGTTCTGGAAGCTGGCAGTCCCCGTTCAAGGTGCTGGCAGGCAGTGACTGGTCAGGGCCCAGTTCCTGGTTCATAGTCAACAGTCTTCTGGCCCTGTCATCACATGGAAGGAAGCACAAGGGAGCTCTCTGGTGTCTCTTTCATAAGGACACTAATTCCACTCACGATCTAGTCATCTTCCAAAGGCCCCACTTTCAAATACATTTACATTGGTTATTAGGCTTCAACATATGAATTTTAGAGAATATAAACGTTCAGTCTATAACAATGGCCCAGTTATTGGTTATGGCCTTCAATCTGAAAAACACTGGTCTATGATGTTCTTTTTAGAACATCACTAGTTAGAGTTCTGTGCACTGGCCCCCGGGCTCTAACCATCATTTATAACATTGTTTCACTGGGGAAATGTATTCCTATTTCCAAACAACTGGATTAGAATCCAATTAAGGGAACTCAATCCATCTGTAAACTGGGGACTGCCAAGGTCTAATTCAGGAACATTTTTAGATTAGAAGTTCATTTAGACCAAAACACGGAAAAACTGTCTACCAGCCTCCCTAAAGTAATTCCAATATACTTATCTGCTTGGAAATGCAGTTCATCAGGAAGTAGCCAACCTTAGCATTTATGTAACTTCTTTTCCCTTTGTAAAACGATTTAATTTGAATTTCTGAAGACAGCACAGGGGCAAATTATTTTCCCCATAACACTTGGATTGGCAGCCACTTAAATGTATTTGCTATGATGCAGGGAGTTATCTGGGAACTGTGCGTGAACTGGAATGATATTGAAGTCATTGGGCGGGAAAGCCTGGTATGGAGAACTCTTAGCAGCAACCCTACTGGTTTGAGAGCGCCTGGTTCATATGGCTTCCTAACCAGCTCCATCAATAAGTTCAGCACAGCATCAGAGATGGGGAGACCCACTGATCCACAAGGCCTCTTTGAGATGGTTGTGGCTTGCCAAAATGCTCATCAACCTGTTTACTGCGAGATCCCGGCCACACCAAGAAGTGACACTCCTCCTGTTGAAAACTTATCCTTGCCTTTGATGTACTCCCCCTTAAATAAATAATTAGAGCCATTTTTTAGTTGTTCAGTTCTAGCTCCTATCAGGACTTGAAGACCTACAAGGTGCTCCACTTTTTTTGGGGGGGTGGGGACCAGGGATTGAACTCAGGGGCACTCGACCACTGAGCCATATCCCCAGTCCTATTCTGTATTTTATTTAGAGACAGAGTCTCACTGAGTTGCTTAGCACCTCATCTTCCCTGAGGCTGGCTCAGCCTTGGAGTCACTAGGATTACAGGCATGGGCCACCATGCCTTTTTATCTAATTTCTTGCTCTGTCTCTTATTTCTTACTAATTATTTCAGACTTGTTATTTTCCCAGGCAGCTCACACCTCCTGAGCAGGAACCTACCCTGGCGGGGTGCTGGCCACTCCACAATTACTATGAAATATAATTCTGCAGTTGCCTGAAAAGGTTCCCTCAAACCCACCTGTTTTTGTTCCTGCGGCTGCTGCTGTGTAGTAGGTAAGACTGTTCCCAGCCCTGCTGGTCCTGTTGGAAAGCAGGAGTCTGACAGTGTAACTGTTTCTCCGTAGGCCCAGTCTGCAGCACAGCTAGGTTCAGGAACTTTTCAGGATATCATTAGGGACCACAGAGCCTGGCCTTATTTTTAGGGATTTTCAGGCTTCTTTAATTTACTCTATGACAGCCTCAGCAACAGTCTAACTCAGGGAATGCTAAGTCAAGTGTGTGTCAGGAGTGATCCTCGGGCTTCTCTCAGATATAAATTAATCATTTTATGGAATTATTTCACATAGGGTTTGGAAGTACATAGGTGTAGGTAGTCTATCAATTTTCATCATCTTTAAAATAGATTCTATACCTCTCTCACCACTGAATAGATCTTGCAAATAGATCTACTAAACAAAGAACCTATAGAACTAAATAATACAATCAATAATTGAGACTTAACAGACATATATAGAACATTTCATCCATCAAAGAGCAAATATACTTTCTTCTCCACAGCACATGGATCCTCCTATAATATAGAACACATGTTATGCCTCAACGAAACTCTTAGCAAATACAAACAAATAGAGATACTACCCTGCTTTCTATCAGATCATAATAGAATGAAACTAGAAATCAATGATAAAGTAAAAAATAGAAGCTACACCAACACCTGGAGACTAAATAATATGCTATTGAATGACGAATGAATAGTAGAAGAAACCAGGGAGGAACTAAAACAATTCTTAGAGGTAAATAAGAATCAAATCTCTGGTACACTATGAAGGCAGTGCTAAGAGGAAAGTTTATTTCACTGAGCTCAATCATTAAAAGAATAAAAAGTCAACAAATAAATGACCTACTATGACATCTCAAAGCTCTAGAAAAAGAAGAACAAATAATACCAAAAGAAGTAGAAGACAGGAAGTCATTAAAATTAGAGATAAAATTAAAACAAAAGAAACAATTCAAAAAGTTGACAAAATAAAAAGTTGGTTCTTTGAAAAAATAAATAAAATTGATAAACCCTTAGCCACACTAATGAAGAGAAAGAGAGAGAAAACTCAAATGACTAAAATTTGTGATGAAAAAGGAATATCACAACAGACACTACTGAAATACAGAAGATAATCAGAAACTATTTTGAAAATTTATACTCCTATAAAATAGAAAATCTCAAAGACATTGAAAAATTTCTAGAGATATATGATCTACCCAAACTGGATCAGGAGGACATACACAATTTAAACAGATCAATTTCAAGCAATGAAATAGAAGACACTATTAAAAGCCTACCAACCAAGTAAAAGCCCAGGACCAGACAGATCTTTGGCCAAGTTCTAAAAGACCTTCAAAGAAGAACTAACACCAATACTCCTCAAATTATTCTGTGAAAGAGTAAAGGGGGGACCCCTTCCAAACCCATTCTATGAGGCTAGTATCATCCTAATACCAAGACCAGACCAAAAAAAAAAAAAAATCAAGGAAAGAAAACTTCAGACCAATATCCCTGACAAACATAGATGCAAAAATCCTCAATAAAATTCTGGGGAATCACATACAAAAACATATTAAAAAGATAGTGCACTATGATCAAATGCGGTTAATCCCAGGGATGCAAGGTTGGTTCAACATACAAAAATCAATAAATGTAATTTATCACATCAATAGATTTAAAGACTAAAATCATATGATTATCTCAAAAGATGCAGAAAAAGCATTTGAGAAAATACAGTACCCTTCATATTCAAAACAGTATAAAAACTAGGGATAGTAGGGATGTACCTCAACATTGTAAAAGCTATCTATATGCTAAGCCCAAAGCCAACATCATTCTAAATGGAGAAAAATTGAAATATTCCCTCTAGAAACTGGAACAAGAAAGGGATGCCCTCTTTCACCACTTCTATTCAACATAGTCCTGGAAACTAGCCAGAGAAACTAGGCAGATGAAAGAAATTAAAGGGATATGAATAGGAAAAGAAGAGCTCAAACTATCCCTGTTTGCTAACCACATTATTCTATATTTAAAAGATCAAAAAAATTCCACCAGAAAACTTCTAGAGCTAATAAATAATTTCAGCAAAGTAGCAGGATATAAAATCAACACTCATAAATCAAATGTATTTCTACAGGAGCAGGAAAGGGAGAGCCAGAGGCCACACCAAGGAAGGGAGCTGGACAGGAAGTCTTGTCTGATTGGCCCGCATGTCATGACATCAGCCCTGCAGAAAGGGGCAGTAGTTCTAACACACACTGTAAAAACAGATCGCTGGTATGCAAACTTTAAGAATCCACTCATGGGAGATTTCAATGTAATTTTAGAACAAAATGCGATTTTTATCAAGTTAACTTGAAGTTGATGGTACATTAATTAATAGTGAGGGCTCAGCTCTGTCTCCCCTGAGGTGACCTCTAACACTGGAGGGAAGGGTTCGGTGCATATTGGGAAGAAACGCATTCCTGGCAGTGGGAACAGGAAGTGTTCAGGAGCAGGCCTGTTCCTCAGGGGGAGAAAGGGTAAGACGTGAGATCGGAGAGTGTGCAGCAAAGAATCTCACCTTGCCCCCAAAGAGGCCTGGACTTTATCTTTGGCCCCAGATCTCTCAGCCCTTGGAAGGCCAGGTGGGACAGGGTGTATATTTGCCTCGGGTCTTGGGTCAAGCAGACAGTAACACTGTGGTGGAGACAGAGGAGCTGCATGGGCAGCCAACTGCGCCCGTGTGGTAGAGCCCCATGAAGAAAGACTCCGGACACACTTCAGGTGAGCATCGTGGCTGGCAGTACCGTGTGCATATGGTCATACACCTGGAAAGTGACGCTCTCCTGACTCCATCAGGAGGGGTCAGCTGGAAGCTCTGTGAGGTAGCCTCCTGGTTCTTCCCCATTTGTGTCTTTGTTTGGCTAATTCTAATCTGTAACAAACCCTAACCATGAATGTGAGTTTTGGGGGAGTTCTGGGTCCTTCTAATGAATTATCAAAACTGAGGGTGAGGGGCTAGGATTGTGGCTCAGCGGTAGAGCGCTGGCCTAGCATGGGCGGGACCCAGGTTCGATCCTCAGCACCACATAAAAATAAAAGCATCGTGTTGTGTATATCTACACCTAAAATATAGATATTAAAAAAATTGAGGGTGATTGGGGGAAAGTTCCTGACCTTGCAATTAGTGTCATGAGAATGATTTTATATGGACAGTGTTCCCTTTAACTGCACAGTTGGCTAAACTCTCAGAGAGTGGAAATCAGGTCATGTAGGGCCATGTAGGGCACAGCAAAGATTTGAGCTCTTATTCTGAGAGAGATGATAAGCTCCTAGAGGGATTTAGATTGAGGAAGGACTTGAGATAACTTAGGTGTTCACTGGTTACTCTGTGTCAGTGTTGAGAAGGGATTATAGGTAATCAAAAGGTGACTGAAGGGGACAAGCAGGATGTGAGTTAGGAGGCTACTGCAATGATCCCAGGGAGAGCGGTTGATGGTGGGGACTCAGAGGTCAGTGATGATAAGAGGTCATCTACAACTAAAAAATATACATTAAAAAATTGGAGAGTAATGAGTGAATGAACAACATTATTGATAAATTGAGAAGTAGCATATTATTTAAGGACTTTAACTAGTCACAAGAAGAATTAAAAATGGGTACCATTGAAAGTGGTACACTCTAGGGCATGGGACTAGAAGGGAGTGGAAGTACTGTTGTCTTTTATTAGAAAATCATCTACATACCAATAGCACACACACAAAAAAATCCATGTGCAGCTAATTTTACTACAGCAAAGGGAAATTAAATTAAAACTTCTCCAGGTGGAAAAATATATTTTCTGCAACGATAGTGAACGTGACATAATTTGCATGATTTATATACCCCTGAAGTAATTCAACAGTAAATAGGCCCCAAGTGGACTCTCTAACCTTTGAGATTTTACATTTCCCTGAAAAAGTTTTTCCATACTTTTACTGTGTTCTTGGGAAACAGATTATGCAGAGTAGTTCACACACTTGAGCAGGTACAACTTCACAATTGCTTTTCTGCCCTGAAAGAAATAGGCTCTGCAGAGCTCCAGAAACCATAGATTCGAGTCCTAGTGCAGCTGCCTCAGACATCCTAGAAGAAAAAGATGAAGAGCTGCAAATTAAGAGCAGGAGAAGAAAAAAGTGTTTTGAGAGTCAGTCCCCTGGGCTCCCAGTGCCCATATAGGATCCTAACAAAGAAGCCACTACATTCGATCAACTCTGAGGCATTATCTCCCAAACCTGCCACCCTCAGGAAGTCACTCCAGAGACTGTCATCAGAGAGGCCCATACTTTATAATAGAGTTCACAAAAAGCAGATGAGTTGATATGTTAACACTTAACCAGAAAACTGCTTCAGAATTAACTAGTAGTCAAGCTAGATTTCCCTTTTGATTCAAAGCTGAAGTTCTGTTGAATAAGCAGTAGAATGATAAATACAAACTTCAGCACTGTGGTTAGAAAAGATAGAGATGGAGTAGGAGAATAAGGTTGGTGCAATGATCTTGTCAACCATCTAGTTCTTAAGTTTTCTGGTGGGTTCGCAGGAAGGTATATTACCAGTATATGGAGTCACAGTGCCTTTATATACAATCTATTCTTTTGTATTTATCAGATGTCAATAGAAATATTTTAAGGAAAAAATATCAAATTTCTTGAGTAGTTGAAACTGTTCATTACCCTGAAATGTCATTCCATTACCTCAACTGGAATGACATTATAGTTTCCTTTATTTTTAAAATCCATCTTCCAAGTTCTTCCACAAGTATTTCAGTGCTTCAAAATATACTGTGCAGGTTACAGCAGAAAGAGAAAAGATTTAGGGTGAAACCAACTCAAGTTCAATGCCTATGGCCTGCAGACATGCAAATCAAGTTCTAGCTTTAACCTGTGTCATCTCGGTCACTTATTTCCCATTGCACTTGCTCACATGCATTGCCCCAACTGGATCGACAGTTGCCACCTTTCACAGAAAGTCACCATCATCCTGTGAACTCCAGTGTGAAGACGGGCATGGAATACAGTCAGACCGGTCTCACAGAAACAAAGCCCTCCATAAGGAATGCCACTGCATCTTTCCTATAGGCCACTGCATGTACTTCCACACTGCATCCTAGACCCAGGAGCCTCAGCACTGGGTGCTTCCTGGCTACCACTTGTCCAGCGAGGAGGCAGCAATGTGGAAGGATTGCACTGGCTGACATTCAAAGACATGACCTGACAGTTCAAGATTGTCAGAGAAAACATTCTTGTTAAGCCCGTAGAGTGACTCACAGTTAGAGGTTCTATCTTATGAATAAAACATTCATTCACACCCAGTAGCCACGATGGCTATAGACTGATGGCAAAGACAGTATACCAAGCTCCTCCCAACCCTCTGGGCACCGACTACTCCTCCATCAACAGGTGGAGCCCGTTTCCTCTCCTGAATCTGACCTGGCCCTGTAATTTGCCTTAACCAATATAATCTGGTGGAAGTAAATCAATGATCACCTTGGGCTTAACTCATCAGAGACCTGGCAGCTTCAACTTGTAGTCTTAGAATCATGAGCTTCCATATAAAAAAGGCCCAAGGCACTGTGGTGGAGAGCCGGCATGGAAGGAAAAAGAGGAGGGCAGGGTCAGTTGGAATCCAGCTCTTCCTGCCATTTCAACCAGGGAGCTAGACTTGTGAGTAAATCTGCACTTGGTTCGTAGGGCTGCCATTAACAAAGCACAACAAACTGGGTGTTTAAAACAGTAAGTTTATTCTCTCCCAGCTCTGGAGGCTAGAAGTCTGGAATCAAGGTGTATTAGCAAGCTTGGGCTCCTTCTGAGGTCCTTGGGGAGAATCTGTCCCTTGCTTCTTCCAGCTTCTGGTGGTTGCCAGCAGTCCTTGGCAGTCCTTGGCAGTCCTTGGCTTGCAGCTACATCACTGGATTCTTTCTCCACTGTCACATGATGTGTGACATGATGTGTGTCTCGTCTTAATCTCCTCTTCTTACAAGGACACCTGTCATATTAGATTAGGGTTTAACCTAATCTGGCATGAACTCAACTAACTATGTTTGCAAAGACTCTTTTCCCAAATAACACTACATTCCGAGTTTCCAGGTAAACACACACTGTTGGGAGCTCCTCTTCCACCTAGAACAGAGCCATCTTGAACATCCCTGCCGCTGTCAAACCGCCAGACCCTGCAACTATCTGAGACTATGAGAGCAATAAGTAGAGCAACTACACACATTGCAAAATCATGATCAAATAAATGGTTGTAATTTGGAGCCAGTAAATTTTGAGCTGGTTTGTTACACAGTAGGGATAACCAAAATAGTCCTTTGAAACACTGGAGAGGTGATTTGATTAATCATCAATTTGAATCAATTGATGAGAACCTAGTAAAGAATGAGAACACTGAGGTTTCTGCAAAAAGCAAAGAAAAAAACCTTTCCTGAAGAGTCCCACACATCATTTCATTAAATTGTATTTCTTTACCCTGGGTTTCTGAGGGCCAATTTCCTGTTTAAAATGAGAAAGAAAATAAAGGAGGAGAGATTAGCCTTCAAAATGGCAATACTGAGCAACATGGAAGGAATGTGAAGTGCTCTGAACCAGACAAGAAAGCTTTGTCTCTTGAGAAGGATAGCAGATTGCATTATATATGATCACCCCTGGAGAAGAAAAGGGCAGCGGGCAGGGCAGGTTCTGTGACATCTTAGTCTGCAAAGATGAAAAGGTGAATTGACTGAGACGTGAAGCAAACAAACAAGAAAGAGAGATCTGACCTGATCTGGTCCTGACCTGGTGTCCAATAATTCAACCCTCATCTCATTATAGACAAATGAGTTCATGTCTCCATCTTCTAGAAGCCTTGGATCAAACTGGATGAAGAATGTGGTTTGTTGCCAATTTTCCATAACAACCTCCAAGAAATATGCAGGATTAGAAATGATAAATATTAGTCTTTTGTGACCCAGAAAGAGCGTGGCCCGATATAAAATGGTTACGTGAGAAAATATAAAATGAGAAAAAAAATCTTGGGGGAAAAAAAAAGAAGAAGATGAATTGTTGTGACTAGCACAGCCTACTGGAAATATAAGGACCTAGTACATTTAAGTTTAGGTCAAAGATAGAGGTCCATTTCCCTCCCCGACCCTAGGTAAGTTCCACATGCCATTTGGGGTTTTAGGTTCCTCATTTGGAAAAGGAGAATAATAGTGCCCAACTTTCCTTGAAAGGTCAATGTGAAGCAAATAAAATTATAAATATGAAAGTACTTTGGATAATTGAAAAGTACATGACACTAGCTACTTGAAAGGTTGAAGCAGGAGAATCTCAAGTTCAAGACCAGCCTGGGCAACTTGGCAAAATCTCATCTCAAAAAATATAAAATAAAAAAGGGCTGAAGATGTAGCTCAGTGGTAGAGTGCCCATGGATTCAATCCACAGTATCATTCCTGCTACACACACAAGTATATGACACATACAAGGTTTTATTATCATCATTATTCAGCATATATTTAGGCATTTTTACTGGAAATATATTTCCTGTAGTGCCAACTTCAAATGTGGCTAAATTGCTAGAGAAACTTTTGGAAAAGTAGTGCTGAGGCAAATACCATCTCATTAATAGGGTGTTGAGCTTTAGTAATTCTGACTTTCCGTTTTCAGGCCTGTCCAAGAATTCCAGGACTTTCTTATGCAAGGTGTTTTCTCTATCCCCCACCCTTGTGTATTAACAATGATGATAATTATTTGCAATAGGTGACTTCTATTGAAGTCCATCCTCCTCGAATCTCCATACCAGATTCAGCTGTCACCTCCTATTTATTGTCAAGTCAAACTCAGACCATTGCCAAGGCAAAGCTGGTTCCGAGACCATATGTTTTCTCCTTAGGGTCTTGATTGCCAGCCAGTTTGGCATCCTAGGAGATGATGGAAAGAGAGAAGACAATTTATTGTTCTATGCCACTCTGAAGTCTCTTGATACCTAAGTTTCCAAGCAAACTGAAAATAAGTCCTACTAACCACATACAGAACAACTTAAAAAATTAATGTCATCCTTATATATATCTTCTAATATTGATGCTACTATTTTCTCCATTAATGAATATGAAAATTAAAGGTAAAAGATTTTCAGTTACCTCAATCCACATGACAATCCTATTCAGACTCCATTTGTATGGCTCCAGAGTTTTGGGTTTCTGAAGCAAGTAATAAATGGAGAGAAGAGGAGATGAACACAGTGAAGAATGGTGAAGAACACAGAAATGAGTGATTTTGTAAAGTGCAGCAATGAACATCTTCCATCTTCAGAGTTTTCCACATTTAAGATTATATCCTTACTGGGGGTCGGGGTTGTGGCTCAGTGGTAGAGCACTTGCATAGCATGTGTGAGGCACTGGGTTCAATCTCCAGCACCACATAAAAATTTTTAAAAAACAAATAAAATAAAGGTATATATATATAAAAGATTATATCCTTACAATCAATTCCTAGAAGTGAAATATTTGATCAAATGGTAGAAAGGTTTTCAAAGATCTTACATAATATTGTCAAAGAGTTTCCTAAAAGAACCATATAATATACTCTTTCACCAGCAATGTAAAGAGTGATTGTTTTGTTGACTATCAAAAATTGTATTAAGGGCTGGGGATGTGGCTCAAGCGGTAGCGCACTCGCCTGGCATGCGTGCGGCCCGGGTTCGATCCTCAGCACCACATACAAACAAAGATGTTGTGTCCGCCGAGAACTAAAAAATAAATAAATATTAAAATTCTCTCTCTCTCTGTCCCCCTCTCTCTCAATCTCTCTTTTAAAAAAAATTGTATTAATCTGAGGGCTGGGGATACATCTCAGTTGGTAGAGTGTTTGCCTCCCATGCACAAGGCCCTGGGTTCAATCTCCAGCACGACAAAAAAAAAAAAAAAAAAAAAAAAAAAAAAAAAGTTGTATTAATATGAAAGGAAAAAAAAAGATATTGTCAAGTTAAAAAAAATAGAGAGCTCTTTAGTTACTTACCTAAAGTACCTGTTACATGCACAGAGCCAGCTCATGAAGCCAGGTGGTGTGACTCCAGAATTCAAGCTCCTGTTGCTTCAGAATACTTGGAGCCCTCATGTTAGAAGTGGAGGCTGAACGGGGAAACAGCCACGTTCCTCTCTCACCACAGACGGGCACGCAAGCACTGGCACGTCCATGGTCTTCCGTGGAAATTTAGTCATTCTGTTTTCCTTTTTGGCTCTGATATATATGGCTGCTGCTTCTTTTTTACTTTTTTTTTTTTAATAACCAAATTCACACTATTAGTCCTACTATATTCAATAATGACTTTTTTATATTTATTTTTTAGTTGTAATTGGACATAATATCTTTATTTTATTTATTTTTATGTGGTGCTGAGGATCGAACCCAGGGCTTTGCATGTGCTAGGCGAGCGCTCTACCGCTGAGCCACAACCCCAGCCCCCAAAATGATTTCTTCAGTGAAAGTTAAAACCTTTAAGTCTGACAGCAGGACTCTTGGAAAGCCTCAGGCTTCTCTCACTTTTTGTTTTTCTTTATTTGCTCAAAGCACTGGGAAAGTGTATTAAGAAGCACGAGCTGTGGGGCCCATGTCTGTGTATTTTCTTGTGATGCGGTTCCCATGTAGAATGATGGTTTGCATCTAGGTTAAGTTCAAAAATCCTGCTAGAAATTCAACAGTTACCTGGCATAACAACCTGGCATAACAACATCATAGGCTAATCAAAGAAGCTTCTTGGCTTTTGGCCAAAAATACTAAGTCAATATGAAATACTGATTATCTCATCTGATGAGAAACTCTGATTAACAGGGATGCTTGGCTTTTGCTATCAAATTGAGAAGCAGAATACCTCTTGAGCAATGCAAATTTATTTGTAGTGATCAACTTTTAAACAATAGTATGGGATGGAGTAGGGAACAGTGACAAAAATCACTCCTTGGGAATACAAAGTTTAGGAACCAGCTGACCTACAGTGGTCTTTTTTCTAGTCTTATTGAAATTCTTCCTGTTTTGGCATCGAAGTCTCCCCCTGTGTTATCAGAGAGAAGTAATCCCTCCTTGCCTTCTGATTCTATCGCATGACACATATGCTGTTCTCATAGCAATATACTTCTTTATTTTGTTGGCTCTAAGATATTTATCAATAATAATAATAAAATAATGATATAATGATAGAAACAATAATATAATGATATAATAATAATGATAATCTGCATCATTATAAGTAGTAAAGAGAAAAAAACTCTACCCACTAAATTGTGGCTTACCATTTTTTTCTTCTTTCTTTCTTTTTTTGCGTGGTACTGAGGAATGCACCCTGTGCTCTACCACTAAGCTACACTCCCAGCTCCCATCTTGATTTCAAAATGTGAAAACTTACAAAAAATGTGATTATACAATTGATGAAATAAAATATTGTGAGTAGGCCACATTTCATTTCCCTTAGGGTATCTTTAATATGGAGCCATTGTGTCTTTATTTCCTCAGAACTCTATACTATGCCTTATATGTGGTATAGATTCAATAGTGCATTTTTGGCTTAAAACTATTGCAACGATTCCCCAAACTGGCTGACATTAAAGCCCAAATCTGTTTCCATCTTCTTCATATACTTATAAATACATCTCATCTATAAATTAGACAAAGAAGAAGAAAGTGTGAGAAAGTGTGTCATTCCAACAGACTCTTCTTCTACTATCACAAGTAAACATTAACAAAATTATTTGTTAGATTTCTCTTGCACCTTTTTATTCAGGCAATGTAGAGTGCTATACAGAGAATTTTCAATCTGTAACCCTTGAACAATTTGCTTTTGAAAAGTTGGCCAAGCAGTGAAGAGCGTAGAAGAGCAGAGGGAGAGAAGCAAAGGCCCATTCAAAACCAAAATCTCTTGACTTTGTCCTTGGAAGATACACAGTCTTAGTGGACCAAGGCATGTTTGACAGGGTGGGGAGAGAGTTGACTTATTCAACTGCTAGTATAATAATGCTGGATAACAAATAACAAAAGCTCAGTGCCACACAACAATTCACCTTTTTTAGCTGCATGGTTTGGCTGGTGATCTATCGACCTTGTTTAGACCTCTTTGTGTATATGCTGGCTGGCTTGTCTGGGCCGGGCTGGATTGGGCTGGGCTCATTGGAGCTTCTCAACTCCACAAGTTTCTCATCCTCTTCCTGGGACCAAAGACCTAGCCTCAACATGCTCATAGCAATTGGCAGAGCATACAAGAACAAGCAGAAACACGCCAGACTGCTTAAGGCCAAGGTTAGCCTCAGAACTGTAAGCTGCCACTTTTGCCTCATCCTGTTGACTAAAGCAAACAATATGGTCAAAGTAGAGTCAAGAGACAGGGAAATCCGGGCTGGGGATGTGGCTCAAGCGGTAGCGCGCTCTCCTGGCATGCGTGTGGCCCGGGTTGGATCCTCAGCACCACATACAAACAAAGATGTTGTGTCCGCCAAAAACTGAAAAATAAATATTAAAAAATTCTCTCTCTCTCTCTCTCTCTCTCTCTCTCTCTCTAAAAAAATTTTTTAAAAAATGAAAAAAAAAAAAAGAGAGAGACAGGGAAATCCACCAGGAAACAAACTCTGCTTCTTTAGGAGAGGACTTGCCAAGCGAAGAGCATTATTGCAGATAGGGGTGAAGAACTGAGGTCAGTGTCACAATACTAACATGTATGGCAATAATGGCCTCCTACACACGAATCTTGACTTAGAGCTAGGCATGGTGGTATACACCCGTAATCCCAGTGACTCAGGAGGCTGAGGCAGGAGGATCTCAAGTTCAAAGCCAGCCTCAACAATTTAGTGAGGCCCTAATCAACTTGGTGGAAGCCTATCTCCCAAAACAAACAAACAAAAAGAACTAAAAAGGGGCTGAGGATGTGACTCACTGGTTAAGAACCCCTGGGTTCAATTCCTGGTAACAAAACATTAAAAAATAAAAAAAATCTTGACTCAGAGTTGACAAAGTATATTCATAAGTATTTTCTCATTTGATGTACACAACTAGATGAGAAAGGCAGAGCAGATATAACTATTCCTATTTTACTAAAGAAAAAAAAAAAAGGGAAACCTAGAGAATTTAAGAAACTGGTCCAAGACGTATATTGATAAGGACATGAGATGGGTGATGGAGATTCAAACTCACATTCCAACAGTTCCTTCTGAATTACGGTACATAGGTCCGCCATAAGCATAGCACATGCACATCTTCAGGAAAGAGTTAGGGGACTTTAGAACAACTGTTGTTTGATTTTAGGGAAAACCAGCCACGCCTCAAGTGTTGGGGTCATTAGCTCTGGCTGGTTGCTAGGCTACATAGATAAACATAAGTCACTGCTGGTTTTCAGATAAATACATTAATTTGTGAAGTGATTGGGCTGAGAGTACAAAGAATGATGAAAATCCAAAATTGGTGGCAGTGCTGAAATGCAAACAGCATCGCACACTGAAAAACTGCTTATGGATTTTCTGTCTTCGTCTGATTGTAAAAAGACTAGTTTGAGGTGATGAACTGTAACATGTTGGATGTAATTGGTTTAGTAAGGAAAAGGGTGTTAATTTAGAAATATCAATACTACTACCCTCCTGGTGGATTAATGTAGAAAGAGAACAGAATCGGAGCTCTCCAACCATCTGATGGTTTACTGTTTGCCCTGCCACTATGTCTGTCTCACAGACAGGGCACGCAGAATAAGCTCCTGCATTCTTACCAGAAACACCGATGCCTTGCTACCCACTCACTGTCACTTAGGTACAGAGGAAGAAAGCCTGAAAGTCAAGGCCACCTCATAAAATGAGGATGGGTGGGGGTTAGAAACAGAAGAGCTAATTGAGGTTTCTAGTAACTTCCACGAATTATACCAATAGCTCTTAGTCAACTTCACCTTCCATGGAGAACTTCCTCAAGGTTAGGATCCCTGTTTGGTGGCCACAGAGCATCCTATACTGTTCTTTTGCAGCATGGTGTCAATTCCAATTTATTCTTTGTTCAAGTGACTATCCTGGGACGCATGTTGTATCCCACCCAGACTGGCAGCCCTTTGAGGGGAGACCCATGTGCTCTGATCTAGCGTGTGCATTCTTGAACCCAGAACAGTGCCTGCCACATTTGTCAGATGAAAGATTGATGCAGTGTAATCAGTGTTTACCATCGGCCTCCCTACAGTACCTTCCCTAGATCCCAGAATAGAGGGGTGCAGGAGCTAGTGCCGGGAAACACATGCTCAGAAAGGCAGGAAATATGACAGTTTTGCTTACCATCTCACATCCATAATTTTTGCTATTATACCACAGCTATTAATACTACTATATCCCGAATTTAGCATTGTTCCTGGTATTTGGTTAGAACTCAATATTTATTGAATGAACCAATCAATAAATGAAATACATATACACATATCTCTTACATCTCTTCCTCTCTGCCCCATGGGGATGAGTATCCAAAAGCAATAGATATGGTTCTACAACTAACTCTTTGTTGATACAGTAATATTTTGCTTGTTTGTTTGTTTGTTTGGTACCAGGGATGGAACCCAGGAGCACCTAACCACTGAGCCACGTCCCCAACCCTTTTTATTTTGAGACAGTGTTTCACTAAGTTGCTTAGGGCCTTGCTAAACTGTTGAGGTTGGCTTTGAACTTGAGATTCTTCTGCTTCAGCCTCCTGAATCACTAGGATTACAGGCATGTGCCGCCATGCCTGGCTGATGTATCAATACATTTCAATTCAAGTGACCAATGTATTAACCAAGGAAAAAATCCCAACCAATTGTCTACAGTTTCTTTGAATAATGCATGGCAAGAATTTTCACATTCCACAGTGTACTCCTTAGAGATCTTTTGATTAAAAAAAAAAAACATATATATATATGAGAGCTGGAGTGTAGCTCAGTGATAGAGCATGTTCTTAGCATGCAGAAGGCCCAAGTTCAGTCCCCAGCACCAAAAATTTGTAAATAAAAATTTTAAAAGGGGCTGGGGATGTGGCTCAAGCCGTAGCGCGCTCGCCTGGCATGCGTGCGGCCCGGGTTCGATCCTCAGCACCACATACAACCAAAGATGTTGTGTCTGCCGAAAATTGAAAAAATAAATATTAAAAATTCTCTCTCTCTCTCTCTCTCTCTCTCTCTCTCTCTCTCTTTAAAAAAAAAAAATTTAAAAGATGCAGAAATACCTGTCTCCTTAGAGGCTTTGTTCTTACTATCAAATAAGCCATTAACGAGCTTTCTCCTCATATCTCAGACATTGATCACAGTTTATCACATGTATTTTTAAAACTTTTACACCCACTCTGCCACATATGGCCATAGCTTGTTTGCAAAGAATGCTGATCATGCTTTCAAACAAAACTGTTCCCATATGCTTATGATTCATTTCCCCCTTCCTGCCTCTGCTTCATTTGTTTTAGAATTGGATTTTAATTTTGAAACTGTTACTGTGACAGGAAGTGACTGGGGAGAGGAAGAATTGGAAAAGAGGGACCACAGAGCTGGGGGGCGGGTGACAGACATGGTGTGTTGCTTAGTAAACCTACAGAAAGGATCAGAGTCTATCACATTGGAAAAGTCCTTTAGAAGACACCAGACTGCCATTTGACCACGTCCTTCCATGTTAAAGCAGAGAATGGGGAAAACCACAGAAATGGAGACCAGGTGTTCATGATACCCCACTATTTATACAACAACTGAACCCAACGTGTGGTTCAGCGGCTGACCAGAGTGACCTTTTGAAAAGTGGAAGCATCCTGTCTCCAAAGACTGTTAATGAAACCCAGGAATGAGCTGGGTGATATTTTCTGCTGCTTATGACAACTCAATGCATGACCTTTTAATGGAGTGAAATGTTTGTCATATAAAACTGACTTGGCATTCTTAGATGACTTATTCATTTAGCAAATATTATCCAGTATTCATTATGTACCATAGCCCTTTCTAGACATAGGAAACAGAAATGAAAAGACAGCTCTCCCTGCTTCATGGAATTTACATCCTAATGGAAGAAGACAATTAAACCACTGGGAAGAATATATGAGATCAGAATTCAGTATGTACCATAGAGGAAGTGAAATGGGAAAAACTAGGAAAGGTGGAGGGCAGGGGGTTGGAGGTTTGTTATTTTGAAAAGGAAGTCAGAGAAGGTAATTAACACATCCATGACCTCACATACTTATTTTTGTATGTGTGGAGAGAATATTTAAAATATTTCTTGGCAGTTTTCAAGTATACACAATTATTAACTGTACTTATCATACTGAATAATAGATCTCCTGAGCTTATTCCCTCCTAAGTGAAATTTTGTATCCTTTGAAGAACATCTTCCAAATCCTCCTCCTCATTCCTATCTCCTAGTAACTACCACTCTACTTTCTGCTTCCATAAATTTGAATTTTTAGATTCCACATGTAAGTGTTATTGTGCGGTATTTGGGGTTTTGAGCCTGGCTTATTTAACTTAGCATACTGTCCTGTCGGTTCATCAAAATTGTTACAAATGACAGGATTTTCTGCAATCATTCATTTTTAACTAAGGTAAATTTGATACATAAGGAAAAAAATCCTGCTTCCTAAACTGGCAGATCTTAAAACTAGATTTGAAAAAAATGTGGAAAACAGAAATATGTTTAGCTTTCTTAAAGGCTAAAATAAAGAAATTTTATATCACAGTATAAAATGAAATTGCATTTTAAGATGCCATACACAACTTTTATCTCAAATGATTTTCTTAATAAATTAACATTTGGTTTTTCTGACAAAAGTTCAACTTCCCTTCTAATGCAGGAATCCCCTTAAACATCCCTGAGTAATAACTATCTAAACTTTGCTTGAATCCCTCTTATTGCTGGTGAATTTATTACTTTTGTCATGGACAGAAACAAATATTCATCTTCATTTCACACACAGAGGAGTATGAATGAGATTTGCATTATATTGCAAGTAACACAAATTCAACTAAACCAGAGTTTCATACTTTTCATGTTACAGGAGAAGTCAGTCACTCAGGGTTGAAGTGGCAGCTCCCTGGGGCCATGGGTAACTTGCCCAATTAGTAGCTCTCTGCTCATGTTTGTGAGGTGTCTACATCTCCAGGCTATACTTTCTAATCCAGGCATGATAAAGGAGTCACCCCTGTAGGAAGAGGTTTCCCAACAGTGCCCCCCAGGAACTTCCTCTTCCACCTCATTAGCCAGACTATAAATCCTTGGCCACATCTAGCCACAAGAGTTCAAGTCAATGTTTTATCAGGCTTTTTGCCCCTTTAGGAAAAAAATTCAAATTCTACTATCAAAAAAAGACAAAGGGAGCCAGGCGTGGTGGTGCATGTCTGTAATCCTAGCAGCTCAGGAGGCTGAGGCAGGCGGATCACAAGTTCAAAGCCAGCCTCCGCAATGGTGAGGCACTAAGCAACTCAGTGAGACCCTGTCTCTAAATAAAATTCAAAATAGGGCTGGGGATGTGGCTCAGTGGTCGAGTATCCCTGAGTTCAATCTCTAGTACCCTTGAGAAAAAAAGAACAAAGGTAATAATTTGGGTTGGCAACCAACAACATCTGAGGCCCGGGGAAGATCTGAATAAGCCCTCTGGCATCACCTGTTTTTACTTTCTTGCTTTTATTTTAGAGGTTACATAGCGAAGCACTGCTCATTTCAGCTGTGCTGTAGATAACACCTGTGACATGGGGTCACAATGGTACCAGCTGCCTAAGTTGTTTTTCAGAAACCTGGAGGCCATTTCTGTTTAGCTCAAACCACCTACCCTTTGTTTGAGCCCGTGCAGGACGTCCCTTTGCCATCATAGGACTGAAAACATCACCCTCCACATCATGCTTCTATATTTTCAGAACACGGGCCCTGTAAAGAGCCAGGACCTTTGATCACATGTGCACAGATCACAAATTGCTTCACTTCTTTTCCTCCAACACCCTGTCCCATGCCTCAGACCACCCCATTTCTTCATCCAATAAATACACCTGAACTCTGTCCCTGGAAAGGTGGATTTGAGACTTGCAACGTGCATCCCATGAAAGCCTACCCCATCTTCCCAAATCTTGGAAGAAGAGCAGTCAGAGGGCTTGGCAAGGCCTCATAGGGCTGGTTCTGGGCGTCCTAGGGACTAACAGGCACAGGGAATAAAGTCGAAGCTGGAGGAATGTTGGAGAAGTTACCAGGAAAGGAGAGCTGGCTCCTTCTGCTTGAAGGTGAAGCTGAATGAGAGAATCCAGGAGCTCCTCCAGGGGTCTGGTAGCGCAGGGGGCTGGGAGTGGGTGAGGTCAAGCTGAAGACCTGAACAGAAGCAGCCGTGGGCTGCCTTTGCCAGGCCTGGGGGATCACATACGCACACTTGGTGGAACAACCCCACTTGTTCCACATGTAAACATTGAGTCCTCTTCCCTTTTCAAGTGCTTGGATTATTCTTTTTCTGTTTAAAATTTCCATTCCCTGGGGCAACACGGGGCACATTGGTGTGCACTTGTGTGACTGCAGGTGGCAAGTGGCACTGACTTGCCACCTGCTGGTCTAGGAGTTTCATTTTTTTGTGGCCTATCACATATTTTCACCTTGTGCCTGCTCTGAGCTGAGCACATTGCTTTTTATATCATTTATCCTCATAATAACCGTCTCACGATTCCAGTTTTAAAGATGAGGAACCTGGGGTTGCAGAGGGAGCATTATTTTTCTCAAGGCCTCCCAGATTGGGGCTGGCTGACTCAAGGTTCTCATCTAAAGTCTGATTCTGAAACCATGTGTGGAACAAAGGCTCTTTGCTTGTTGCCCCGAAGGCAGAAAGGAGCCAATCTTCCTTCCTCGTTTACAGAAGAAAACACACCCAAGGCCTAGAGGTGTCAAAGGACATGCCTAAGGTTGACAGTTACAAAAAAGCATAGAATTTGAGTCCAGTCTCCAGGGCCCATTCATCATCCTTCTCTGACCTGAACTTAGAGCCTACATAACTGATGCCCTTAGTTATTTGGAGGGTCTCAATTCCACTTTTTGACAGAAATAACATTATTTTCAAACTTAGATGTTCTTTCAAGATATTTCATCACTTTAACATCTTCTTAGACTAACTTTTTAAATAAAAATCACACTCTTTAACTTTTTAAATGATTTTTAAATAAAAGTCACATCCCGAGTCTATGATTAAATTTTTGAAGAGTGAAGGGAAACTACCAGAAACTAGATCTAGACATATTTTAATTTTTCTAGTTAGTTGAAAATGTCTCCAAATCTATCCTCATAACCTCTTTTACTAATAACGTCAGAGGAATTCATTAGGAGGTGACAGGTAGCCTTTCATCCCAACTCTCATCTGTTCTTCACAGAAGCCATCCTTGACCTATTTCTCTCAAGGAAACTCCCAATACAGCACACTTAGAATTCTGCTTCTGGCCAGGAGAGATTACCTGGGACTGGACAAGCCCTCCTGCAGTGAACAACACTGGACAAAATATGTGACCTCTGAGTTTTCAGACCCTGAGCAAAAAGCAGCTCAAAACTGAGAGCCCTGTGCGTTAAGTCCTATGATACCCTTTCTGACTTCCTGCACTTTCCAGATTGTGGCCCAGGGAGGAAGCTAAACAGCACAGTGCTCCTGCTGAGCTGAGGAGACAAACTGGAATTCTGGGCCACTGAGACATTTGGAATGTGCAGGGGGTTCCGCAGGGGAAGGAGCTGTATGGGGGAAGGTTCCAGATATCTGCATAGGAGTGTCCTTGAGGCTTTGGCTGATTACCAAGCTACTTGTTCTTAGGACAAGACTCCTGTGGCTGATCAGAGAACACTGGTGAGCTGACAGTGGAACTACCAGAGCCTAAATATGACTGGAGAGGTCAAGTAGCATCCAGCCAGAGTGGGGAGATGGTGTTGACCCCTGGCACTCAACAGAGAACCCAGAGAGCCTCCTCCAGAACTCTGCTAACAATCCTTGAATGCCTCTTCACCAAAGAAGATGTATGGACATTAGCACATGAGTCATTCGGGAAATGCAAACTAGAATCACAATGAGATACCACCATACACCCAGTAGAAGGGCTAAAATTTAAATAAATAAATAAACAAACAAACAGAACATACCAAGTGTTGACAGGATGTGGAGTACCTGGGACTATCATATTCTTTTGGTGGAAATAAAAATATAATCCAAGCACTTTGAAATGTAGTTTGGAAATTTCTTTTTTCTTTTTAAAATATATTTTTAGTTGTTGATAGACCTTTACTTTATTTATTTATTTATATGTGGTACTCTGAATCAAACCCACATGCTAGGCAAGTGCTCTACCACTGAGCCACAACCCCTACCCCTGGAAATTTCTTTTAAAAAAATAAGCATATACCTAATATATATTCCAGCCATTCCATCGCTAGGTATTTATCCAAGAGAAAGGGAAATAGATGTTCATGCAAAGAATTATGCATGACTGTTTATAGCAGCTTTACTTATGACAACCTCCAAATTGGAAACAACCCAAAAACCCATTAATATACAGATAAATAATTTATGATTTCATGGTAAGTCAGGCACTGTAAAGGGATTTGAGATTTCACCTGCTTGCAAGCTGACAAGAATCTTGTTATAGTTTCCTAGACACAGGCAGAAGACACAGGCTTTTGGGTCAGAGACAAAAGAGAGTTCATCACTCACAGCAATAGTGGTAGACAGAATAACGTCATTGTATCATTTCTCGGAGCTGCAATCCCACTAGATGACATAAAGAGAGCCACATGTTGCCTGTACATACAGTGAGTAAATTATAGGAGAAGAAACATTAACATTCAGAAACTCTGATTTTATGTAGGGGCTACTGGCAAAACCACCCATGCTTCCTTCAGGAGAGAGGTATACCCTCCAGGATTTCTAAGGAGAAAATCAGGTCAACTTTGTACTAGCAACTGTCATCAAATGCGTAAGTTACCTGCATAATAAATGGTCACAAATTTAGAAGCTTAAAGAATACTCATTTATTATCTCACAGCTTCTATAGGTCAGAAATCTGGGCTACATTCTCTATGGGTCCTCTCAGAGCTGAAATCAAGACTTTTGCTGAGCCGCATTCTCATCTAGAGCTGGGGGGGTCCTCTTTCAAGTTTGTTCAGGGTTTTGGCAGATTCAGCTTCTATGGCAACAGGGCAGAGTCCTGTTATCTTGCCAATTATCATCTAGAGTTTGCTCTCAGTCTAGAGACTGCCCTGGGCCCTAGTCATGAGGCCCTTTCACAACTTGACAGTTTACTTCTTGAAGGGCAGCAGAAGATTCCCCTTGCAATCAGCAATGACTGAATCTGAGATAACCTAAGGGAACAAGCATTCTGTCATAATGGCAAGTCCAGATCATCAAGGGCAGGGGATTCCCCAGAGTATTTGCACTATGGGGCAAAAATGTTGGTGGCCATCTTAAAGCCTAAATAGAGAGCTATTTAAAAGTCATGATTAAGCTTGAATATTTGCTTCACTGATTAGAATTGTTTTAATCAAAGTGAATAAATAGATTAGGAGGATTCAAATTGAAAATACTAATTCTTTCTGTATTCTCACAGACACTTCTAGTAGAAGCCATCTTTGTTAAGTCACAATTGATATTTAAAGGAATTGGCCAATCAGCAACAGCCCTGAAATGCTACAGAATATTTTGCTAAGCTGATCTGGAAAGTCTAGGTAGTATTGCAGGGTAATAAAACTGACTGAGCAAGCATAAACTATGTTAAGCAATCTTAATAATCAATGGGAAAAATGATCAATCTGTGTGACCTTTAGAATTTTTGTCAGAGCATTAAAAACTCTCTAACTTTTGGTTATAAATGTACAGGGAAATACAAAAAAATAGCTAAACTAATTTATTTGGTACTTTATAACTCATTAACAACAGCATTATGCTATAATTCATATATTATAACAAATGCACAACTCTAATTTTTAGCATAGTCACATTGTAACCATCACTGCGACCTAATTTCAAAATATTTCACCCCTGTCCCAGAGTCCCATACCAATTGGCAATCATTTCTCATTCCCCACTCCATCCATCCCCAAGTGACCACTCATCTACTTTGTGTCTCTATGGGCTTGCCTGGTGAATCCACACAATCCTTGGTCTTTTTGTGACTGGCTTCTTCCACGTAGTATAATGTTTTCAAGGTTCATTCATGTTGTAGCATGTATCAGTATTTCAGTGCTTTTCATTGCTGGATAAAAATTCCATTGCATGGATATAGCACATCTTACTTTACCATTTGTTAGTCAACAGATATTTGGATTATAGTCACTTTCCTCATTTCTGTGCACAAATTCACCTTCGTTGAGTTTTGCCACCCACATATGGAAGGTCTCTCATAGCTGAGTATGAACAGTCCTACTGGGAGCTCTTTCTCCTCTAGTTCCTTTTATGTTTGAATCAAGTTTCACTTACAGCGTTATCACTTTGGTTTTCTTTCTTTCTTTGCTGAAATTTCACTGTGTTGATCAATTCCCTCTTTCAATTATTAATTATTGTAAAGTGTAATGTGGTTTTGCCACTGAGAGACAAGATGGCAACACAACTACATACTTAAGTTCTTCATGAAATGAATAACAGCTACATGGTTTCCAATCACTGAGAGACTTTGAAAGAAGTAACATGACAGGTTACTGATCTGATGTGCACCTGCTATTTACACAGTGAAGTATGGACTGAGGATTTGGTAATAAAATTTGTACCTTATGCATACTTAAAGCCAGTATGCCACAGTAGCTGAAATTCTAACCATGCTGTTGTGGGGCTGGTATTATTTAAAGTGTAGGAACTAAAATCTGTGCATGCTAAAACTGAGCAATGTGAGGATTGCCTGTATTCTTCTAGAGGGCAGCTAAAATAGTTTTTTTCCCCCTAAGAAACTAGAATACTAAAAGTTGATAATTAGAAAGTACTGGAATAAGGGGTACATTAATTAATTCCTTCCTTTTGGATAGATGTTGAATTTTTAAAACCCTGCAAACAAGTAAATCAGACCTACACTTAAGTTCATGATAGGTGTTATGCATGAAGGTGGCAGGAAGAGAGTGAGGTTCAATGATAACAACAACAGCCCCAAAGCCATAAGTTCCCTTACAAGGGACAAAACCTCTAGGTTTCTGTAACTGTTAAGTGACATGGGGAAAGACAAGGCACCATCTTTCTGGGCCCAGTCAGTACTACTCCCAGTTCCTTCACCGATCTCACTCTCCATGAATTTCTTTAAGAAGAGGGAACTCCTAAATCTTGGCCTCTCTGGAGCATCTAATACCATTTAGTATAATCTTCTAGAAAATTTTTCCTCCCTGTCCTGAGTCTTTTCTTCTTCCTCATCTTTATAGTCCTCGTTGGTCCCTTTTATCACTTTCTTTTTTTTTTCTTCTATAACTCTAACCTTAGCTCCTTAAATTTTTAGATGAATGGGGGTTTCTCCCCATTTCTTACTATCTTTATATGCATCTAAAGGAAGAGTATACTAACTCTCATGGTTCAACTCTCACCCTTTAATTTGTCATTAAATATTGATAGTGATCTCTTTACCAGACCTTGGCTAAGTGTTGGAAATGCCACAATGAATCAGACATTGTCCCAACTCTTAACAATGCCATGGAAGTGCTGAAAAGGGAAACCTTGACCACTCTTCTGAGTACCTGCTGGGAGAGGCTTTTCCAGAGGAAGAAACATTGATCCAAGTCTATGATGGATGAGCAGGACAGCCACTGAGAATGGACAGTAACAAAATTGCACACAGTAACTATGCCACAGTGTCATCTCTTTATCAAAAGATATAAAAATAGGCCCAGATAAATGGAAACACGCATCACGTAATTGTTGGGTTTTTTGCTTATATACATATTTGCTACATACTGTGGAAGGTGAGGCCATAAGAAGGGCATCATGGTGTGCCTATCCAGCTTAACTTGGACATTTTCGGTCAACATTAGGCTTTGTGAATATTCACATTGATAAATGTAGGTCTAATCCATCTACTATAATTATTGCATAATATTCCATTATATAAATAAATCAGTATACATGCTATGTCCTTACTGAGAGACAGTGACTTTCTTTTTGTTTTTTGATATTTTTCCCAATTACAGAGAAAGGTATTTCAGGAACAATGAAGGATATATATATATAAAGACCAGAGGCAAGAGAAGAAAGAAGCTGCCTGGAAAATACAATGAGAGAGGTGAGCTGCACAAGATAAAGCTGGAAACAGGTAGGCACTAACTAGTTCACTAAAGCCTTTCTGTGGCACACTGTGGCAATTCCCAGATGTACATATTTTGCCCATAATTTAAATACAGGTCTCGATTATGCAAACCTCCATTGGGGATTCCCCCAGGGTTACCTATGGCCAACGCACCTGCAGCATGTCTAAAATAAAACTCTTTTTAAATCTTGCCCTTAAATACCTCTTCTTCCTGGGTTTCTTACCTAAGTCCAGGTACCCACATTCAGTATCTTTTAGTACCCTAAGAGAAAGAGCCACAATCTGTGACTCCTCCATCCCCCTTAGTCACTCCATTCGAAAAGCCTGCAAGAAATTTCAAAGATACCTCCCACCAAATACCTCCATCTGAAGTTCAAGTTCCATTTGTCCTTTACCTAATGTATTGCTATCCATGTGTCTGGTCCTAAACTCCTCCAAGATGATGATAAACCTCTCAACAAGAACTTTTCGTATGTGAAATCTCCCCAGTCCCTCTACCTTTTCAGAAGTTGTTGAATTGTCCTCTGGGATACCACATAGTTTGGGACATATATTTGTTAGGTCACTTATATCATGATAGCCCAGTTACCTGTTTATGTAGTTCTTTCATTCACTGGAATGTGAGTAGCACATAGTACAAGCTTAGTAAAGGAATGATCAAAACAATCTCACAGAATCCTTCCCTCATAAGAACGTTTTCTAGATTCCAGAAATGTGAATGCTGAGATTTAAATGTCAGAATCAGATTAATGCTATCGTCCCTTTTCAACAGATAATTTAAAAATTGGTAGGAAGAAAAAACCCCAAAAACTAAAAAAGACCTGAGAAGCCAATTTGAACAAGAACAAATTCTAAAGAGTGGTACACAGTTAAGCCATCTTAGCCCTCCTTGAACATCAAAAACAGGTGAAAAGTTTCAGTATGTATACGATTCTGACAGACTCAACCACCCAAGAACTAACCAATGGCAAACTATATTGATACTGGCACAAGAACAGAGATAAAAAGTGGCCCACAGGCCCCTCTTTAAAAGCCAAACTTTTTCACTGGAGAGTAATCAACTTTAAAAATATCTTGGGTAACTGTTCTGTAAAGTTTGATGCCTGTTATTGTTTCAAAATGTGCTCAATATGCTTTCTTCACATGGGGAATCCTAATAGCCTCACGGCTCTGGGTCTGCTACTGCCATGGCTGTCAGAAGATATTCCAGAACAAATTTGCTTTGGGGACTTGACAAACACACCGGAAACTGCCAGGGAAGGAGGAAAGAGGTGACACTTTTGTCATCACAGAGCAATGTAGAGCCATAAATATTGCAAATGTGCAAATACAAGGGGCTGGTGAAGGAATGTTCCCCCAAGGGACTTCTGTAAAAATGTACCTTTCTCCCATCCGTGCATAGTACATTCCATCACCATCACTCGCACTCCCTGGCAGCATGGTGGCTGCTGGCACTCTGTCCCACACTCCACAGACGTCTCCTACCTCAGGCTGGCAAAGTCACTTCCAGCTCTCCCCTTGCTCCTAATAATGCTGATGATCCTGATGATGAGGACGGCTGATAGTTTTCAGGTGCTTCATGCTTTTGTCTAGCCACTCCTCCTGGGGAAGTCTCTCCTTGCCAATTGTGACAACAAAATCTGCAATAGCATCAATACAGCAGAGGAATTCTGCTGGCTTTATTCTCCTGGGCCATTCAGTTGTTCATCCTTCCAAGGTTCCTCTGCAAGAATCAATTGAGTCATCTTGGATAGGCTTAGGCCCTTTAGACCATCTGCTCTAAAAAGAAATAGAAGAAATTAAAACAGGAAGGCTTTAAAAATATTTTAGTTGAAGGGAAGGCTGTTATTTAAGTGGTAATAGCAGGCAAATCATCATCATCATCATCATCATCATTTTGATAAAACCTCAAGAATTTTCTGCTTAAAATGTTTAGAAGCAAGTTTCTGTTTGAAACTTCTTGTCTATGTTATGATTCTTTTTTTTTTTTTTTAACTAGGGCTTGAACCTAGGGGCAATCATTAAGCTACATTGCCCACCCTGTTTTATATTTTGAGACAGGGTCTTGCTAAGTTGCTGTAGCTGGCTTTGAACTTGTGACCCACCTGCTTCATCCTTCAGAGAACCTGGGATTACAGGTGTGCACCTCAGTGCCAGGCCTCATGTTATGATTCTAACTAGTCAAACTGAAAAGCAATGTGCTCTAAAGGATAACCATGCTGAACAAGGTGCCATTTTGAAAAAGCCCACATTTTCATGTAGATAAAAGTCCCTGAAAAAGAGGGGTTGCTCTTCCTTTGATAGCAGAGCTAATAAGGACAAGGTGTAGGAGTTACTTCCTAACTAAGGAAGTTACCAGCAAAGGTAGGAAGGGCAACATGTGCCCATAGAAACACCACCCCAA
Organism: Spermophilus citellus; assembly: GCF_964194105.1. Taxonomy (NCBI): domain Eukaryota; kingdom Metazoa; phylum Chordata; class Mammalia; order Rodentia; family Sciuridae; genus Spermophilus; species Spermophilus citellus. Next base: position 116,974,664 of record NC_138198.1, read on the forward strand.
TTCCCCAAAAGCAATTCAGCATGATTATCTTTTGGGTCAGGAGATCAGGATCACCGCCTCCCCATATGAAGAACAGCACAGACATTGTAGAGCTATAAAATGGTCACCAGAGTCAAAGGCCACAGAGGGCTCCAGTATCACACAGAAGAAACAAGCCGTGGAATTGGGGATATAGACTACTGGTGACTGAGACGCTTCCGTGTGGCTCAGGTGGAGTCCTGTGTAGTTTTACAGGTTTGACTGGGCACAGGGAGAAGAATGGCCTCATTCCCTCAGGACTTTATACTGCTTTTTTCCCTGCCCCTTTTGGACAAACTGATCCAGAGAACCATCTGGATCTCTCCATTCTCCTTTTCCCCCTTACTTCTTCTGACCTCCACCTGCAAAGTCTGAGTAGAAGGTGATTGGAAGGTCAATGGGAGTGTTTAATCATTTCGGCTTCCCTGATCCAACCTCACAGCTGACGCAAAGGGCCCAGCCAGGATTTCTGAAGGGTCACATGGAAAGAGGACAGAAGGTCGATGGGTAGATGTATGTATGAAAGGATGTGACACTCCTTCGTGCAGGATTGCTTGACAGCCAGTGGAACTGGTTCAATCTAAAAAAAGCTAAATTGAATGCACAGGGAATGGGGGTTACTACTAGTGATTGCTCCACCCTAAAGTATATTCAGGAGCCAGCCCAGAATATCAAACTGCCAGTCAGAAAAGCAATAATAAAAGCTGCCAGGTGGGGGCAGGAGGAACGACCAGGAATAGGGGAAGAGAGCAGAACAGAGCTTCTAGCAGGACAAGATATTGGTCTTTCACTAAGGAACCTGGCAACAGCAGTCACAAACACACGCAGTTCATTTTGATGCATTCACTGCAATGGGCCGAACTCATAAAGCCAAATACAGACACATACACTTGGCTCTCGATGTCAGTAGCAACCTGGAGGAGCAAGTCTACCAGATGAAAGAAGGCGGCTGTGAGTGAGCCCCTGGCCACACAGGCTCTCAAATACTCAGGCCCAGGGGATGGATAACAGGTCCTCACCTCATTATTCTCTTGTCTCAGACTCCACTGAGTTCAGTCAGCCTTGGAGGCCCTGGAATAGCAGCTCCAGCCATCAGACTGACATGAGATAAGATCTTATAAACCAGAATGTCAGTTAGCATTACACAAGACTTGGGGCTTTACAAATGAAATGGCACTCAAAGACTTCGCCCTGAAATTCAGAGAATGTTCTTATTATGGTGCCAGGCGCTGCTAAGAGATTGTGTGGTAGAATGTCTAATGTATGCCAAATCCGGATGAAGACTAAGGAGAGTTGTGTGTAGGGCTCCTGGGGGAAAATTCCCTCCTGTATCCTAGATTTGGTTATGGATACCACAGAACTACCTAGAAAACCCTTTTCTAAGTTAGTCCCTGAGGGCAAGGTTTTAAAGGAAAACCATTTTATCATTAGTTTTTGACTTTCTGGTTTCAGATGGATCCAGGTACACACCAAAATTATCAAAGGGAAAAGGAAAGTTTCAGGATATCTTACCATTCCCAGAAAAATATGCCTGGAATGTTCCAGAAAAGTCAAACCATCAGCCATCTTGACATTAAAGAGTAATTAACTCTACCCTCAGGTTTATGTGCAGATCTTTTCGTATCCCTATTTCATGGTGAACTACCGTACTCAAAGCAATAAGTTGCTTGAGTTAGCCACGAAAGTGCTATGACTTGAAGTAAGTATACTGTGGGTTTCCAGGTCTTTATAAAACTTTAACTGCTTAAAAAGAGACAACAAATATCTACTCCCACTGTTTAATTCTGATAAAAGGAAAAGTGAAAAAAATTATTGCTTGCTGTATATACCATTTGGAAAATAGCCGGACCATACCTAAAAGGTAAATGTTAAGAATCTGATGGTAGCATGGACCACATCAACTTCACACATGAGGGAAACTTTCAAAGTGCCTTTTCCTAAGTGTGCTGGTTCTACTGGGTTATCTGTACACAGGGTAGAGTCTAGTTCTCACACTGTCTGCTTATGTACCGCGACCACATCTCTAGAAATAAAATACCGACAAATGCTCTTTTGCACATTATAGGATAGAATGTTTGGGAAAACTATGGATTTTAAAATCTCATTGTTTGCTTAGCTGTGAGTTCTCAAGAAAGCTATTTATAATTTTTCTGTGTTTCAGTTTTCCAAATTGTAAAATGGCTTAATAATATGTATCTCACAGGATTCTGAAGATTAAATAAGTTAGTATTTGTAAAGCAATTATAACCATATCTGGCACATTGTAAGGACTATATAAGTGTTTACTAAATATTTTTAGAGCTATATTAGAAATCCCCCTAAACACTGACAACATATGTTTACAAACACAAAGTATGGCATATCAAAGTTCTTGGTTTCAAGTAACAGATGCAGTCATTTTTTTCAAAGCTAAATATATTTATAATATTGTTTTTCAAAATGTTTAGGATAAAAATGACTTGAGAATAATTGGGGAGGCTTAAAATTGGTTGGGGATCAAGGGAAGCGGGGCAACAGGGGACACAGCCAAGCGGACCCACAGAGAACCTCACTGGAGCCATGGCCACTGCTATAGGCTTGGATGCCATTGGTAGTAGCCAATGCTAAGCTGCCTGGAATAGCAGGATGGAGCCCATCTTCGTCTTCTAAGTAGAGGGAGAAGAACTCTGCATCCCCAAAGTGTCTCATAATGGACAGCCACCCAAAACAGGAAAAGGTCTGAATGCAGAGCAATGAAAATAAGATCTCTACAGTATGGCTTGTGTGCACAGAATTCCTTGATTTGTGAGGAAAGAAGAGCAAATTTAAAAGGCTGTTTCATGAAATTTAAAGCTATGAATGCCTACATTAAAAAGACAGAGCCTAATGATGCATCTCAAGGTTTTAGAAAAACAAGAACATATCAAACCCCAAATCATCAGAAGGAAGGAAACAATAAAGATCAGGGTATAAATAAAATAGAGACTAAAAGAACAGTACAATGGATGAATGAACCAACGAGTTGGTTCTTTGAAAAGACAGATAAAACTGACAAAGCCTTAGCTAAACCAAAGGAAACAGAAGATCCAAATAAATAAACACTAGATCTGAAAAAGGGGAATGTTACAGCAGATACGGTCACTTGGGAAAACCTACGTGAACCCTCTAGCCTCACTTACTCTTAGTTCACTTGAAAATCACTGGTTTGGGAAGTCTTATAGCTGGGCAAGGCATTGTTAGTCTCCCAATGGCTTTGCTGTAGAGAAGACCTCTAATGTGGGTTATAATGAGAACAGTAGCCTAAGTTACTTTTCAGGGTTGAAGGTAGATTTTGCTGGAAACACTGACCCTTTACTTGGGCCTACCATGTCTATGGGGGACTGGGACAGAATGAGAAGGTTCAACCTCCCTGCCTTCATATCATGTCTGTCTCCTTTGTTGCCTCAGATCCTACTCAGCTTTGCATGTGCATATGTTGGTTATTTGACAAATGTTTTGTTCAAAACTATAATATAGGGATAACTTGACCCAAACACTGTCTAGTCTCTAGGACCCTACAGGCGAACATGACTGGAAACACCAAACAATAGAAGGAGTGAGAAGAGGTGGTGCCTGAGTTCTTGGATGATCTTTGCCTATTTCCAGAAAAGAAATGAACATCCCTTCTCTTCATTAGTCTCTCTTACTCCCTCATTATTCCTACCCTGTATCTATAACCTTCAACTCCTTGGGGTTGAGAAGCTGATTTATGAACAAAGCTGCTTCTTCTCCATTCTTTGACCACTGAATAAAGTCTTTCTTTCTCCCCACACTTATCTCTTGGAAATTAGTTTTTCCTTGGGATCAGTGTTTGGACTTTGAGTTGGTAACAATACCACTAAAGTTTATAGGATCATTAGGAAATATTTTGAAAAACTATATACTGGGCTGGGGATGTGGCTCAAGTGGTAGCGCGCTTGCCTGGCATGCGTGCGGCCCGGGTTCGATCCTTAGCACCACATACCAACAAAGATGTTGTGTCCGCCGAGAACTAAAAAATAAATATTAAAAATTCTCTCTCTCTCTCTCTCTAAAAAAAAAAAAAACAAAAAAAAAAACCAAAAAACTATATACTAATAAATTAGAAAACCTAGAAGAAATGAAAAAATTTCTGGGCACATATGACCTATCAAAATTGAACCATGAGGATATATATATATATATATATATATATATATATATATACACACATATATAATACACACACATACACATATATACATACATATATGTGTGTGTGTGTATATATATACACACATATATGTGTGTATATATAATGAGATTAAAATAATAATAAAAATTTCCCAAAAAAGAAAAGCCCAGGACTGATGTATTTAGTACTAGTTTTATCAGGCTTTTAAAGAGTTAATGCCAGGCTGGGGATGTGGCTCAAGCGGTAGTGTGCTCCCCTGGCATGCTTGTGGCCCGGGTTCGATCCTCAGCACCACATACAAAGATGTTGTGTCCTCCAAGAACTAAAAAATAAATATTAAAAAAAAAATTCTCTCTCTCTCTTTTAAAAAAAAAAGAGTTAATGCCAATGTTCGTCAAACTATTCCATAGAAAGGGAGGAAAGCTCCCCAACTCATTCTATGAAGCCAGTATTACTGATACTTAAATGTGGTAAGGACACGGTCAAAGCAGAAAACAATAGATCAATACCCCTGATGAGCATAGATACGAAAATTCTCAATAAAGTACTTTCAAATCAAATTAAATAGCACATTAGAAAATATTATACACCAGATCAACTTGGTTGCATTCCAGGGATGCAAGGATGATTCAACATATATGCGGATCAATAAATATAATACAACACACAAATAAAATCAAGGATAAAAGTCATGTAATCATGGGCTGCGGTTGTGGCTCAGTGGCAGAGCACTTGCTTTGCACATGTGAGGCACTGGGTTTAAGCCTCAGCACCACATGAAAATAAATAAACAAAATAAAGACATTGTGTTCATGTATAACTAAAAAAAATATTAAAAAAGAAAAAACTCATGAATCATGCCGGGCTCAGTGGCGCATGCCTGTGATCTCAGCGGCTCAGAAGGCTGAGATGGGAGGATCACGAGTTCAAAGCCAGCTTCAGCAACATCAAGGCACTAAGCAACTCAGTAAGACCCTGTCTCTAAATAAAATACAAAGTAGAGCTGGAGATATGTCTCAGTGGTCAATTGCCCCTGAGTTCAATTCCTAGTACCAAAAAAATTGTGTAATCACCTCAATAGGTGCATAAAAAGCCTTTGATAAAATTCAACATGTCTTCATGATAAAAGGCTTGAATAATTAAGTATAGAAGACTCAGACTGCAACTTAATATAAGGCTATATATGGCAAACCCATAGCCAACATTATACTAAATGGGAAAAAACTAAAAGCATTTCTTCTAAAATCAGGACCAAGTAAAGGGTGTCCATTGTCACCACTTTTATTCAATGTAGTACTTAAAATTTTAGCCAGAGCAATTAGACAAGAGAAAGAAATAAAACAGATATAAGGGATTGGGGTTGTGGCTCAGCGGTAGAGCGTTTGCCTAGCATGTGTGAGGCACTGAGTTTGATCCTAAGCACTGCATAGGAAAATAAATAAATAAATAACATAAAGGCATTGTGTTTATCTCAACTAAATTTTTTTTTCGGTACTGGGGATTGAACTTGGGCACTTGACCACTGAGCCACATCCTATTTTGTATTTAGAGACAGTGTCTCACTGAGTTGCTTAGTGCTTTCCATTGCTGAAGCTGGCTTTGAACTCAAGATCCTCCTATCTCAGACTCCAGAACCACTGGGATTATAGGAGTGTGCTACCATGCCTGGTTCAACTAAAATAAAAATTTTAAAAAAGAGATAAACTAGGAAATGAGGAAGTTCAACTATCCCTATTCACAGATGATATGATTCTATATTTAGAAGATCTCAACCCCTTCACCAAAAGACTCTTGGAACTAATAAACACAATCAGCAAAGTAGCATGATACAAAATTAATGTATACAAATCAGTAGCTTTTCTATACACCAATAATGAACTCACTGAGAAAGAAACCAGGAAAGCAATCCCATTCACAATAGCCTCAAAAAAAAAAAAAAAAAGAAAAAAGAAAAAAGAAAAAGAAATGAAACAAACAAACAACAACAATCAGGAATAAACCTAATCAAAGAGGTGAAAGACCTCTATCATGAAAATTACAAAATACCAAAGAAAGAAATTGAAGAACACACTAAATGATGGAAAGACGTCCCAAATTTATGGATTGGGAGAACTGATATTGTTAAAATGGCCTTACTACCAAAAGCAATCTATAGAGTCAACATAATCCCCATTAAAATACTGATGACATTCTTCATAAAACAACAACAACAACAAAAATCCTAAGATTCATATGAAGACACAAAGACCTTGAATAGCCAAAGCAATTAACACAGAGAATGCTAATGTTGAAAGCATCATAATACCTGGTTTCAAAATATACTTCAGAGCCATAGTAACAAAATAGCATGGTATGGGCATAAAACCAGACATGTAGACTAATGGAATACAATAGAAGCCAGAAATTAACCCACATATCTACAGCTAACTGGTTCTCAACAAAGGGGCCCAAACCATATGACAGAGAAAAGACAGCCTCTTCAACAAACTCTGCTGGATATTCACATGTAAAAGATTTAAACTAGACCCATGTCTCTGACCTTGTGCAAAAATGAACTCAAAATGGATCAAATAACTTAATGTAAGACCTGATACTATGAAACTACTAGAAGAAAATGGAAAATTTTTCAAGATATTGGCCAGGCAACAATATTTTGAATAGGACTCCAATAGCCCCAGAAACAAAAACAAGAATCGGTAAATGGGATTATATGAAATTAAAAGTTCTGCACAGCAAAGAAAACAATAGACAAAGTGAAGGGATAATCTACAGACTGGGAGAAGAATCTTTTCCAGTTATTCATGTGGCAGAGGATTAACATCCAGAATATATAAAAACTCAAAAACTTAGTATCAAAAGAACAAACAACCCAACTAATATGGGCAAAATTTCTGAATAGACACTTCTCAAAAAGATAAGTAAAAATGGCCAATAACATATGAAAAATGTTCAATATCTTTAGTCATCAGAAAATTGCAAATCAAGACTATATTCACATTTTACCCCGGTTAGAATGGTTAGAGAAAATATAATAATAATATATGCTGGTGAGGATGTGGAGAAAAAGGAATCCTTATACATATATGCAGTTTGTGGGAATGTAAGTTAATACAGTCACTATGTGGTATGGAGATTCCTCAAAAAACTAAAAATAGAACTGTCATATGATCCAGATATACACTCCTGGATATTTAACTGAGGGAAATGAAGTCAGTCTAAAAGAGGTATCAAGTTTATTGAAGCACTAATCATAATAGCCAAGATACAGGATCAGCCTAGATGCCTATCAACTGAGGAACAGATAAAGAAAATATAGCATATACACACAATAAAAGATCATTTAGCCACAAAGAATAATGGAAAATGAATTGAACTGGGGATTATATTAAGTGAAATGAGCAAGGCACAGAAAGACAGCTATCGCACATTTTTTCTCAAATGTGGAAACTTGGGGTGGAGGGGAGACATAAAAGTAGAAGAACGTTTAGGGAAGGGGAAGGGAGTATGGCCCAGGGCTGGCAAGAGAAGGTAGAAGGGAGTTTAGATATGATTAAAGCATGGTATGTGTATGTGTGGAAATGTTACAACGAAACCCATTAATTTATATAATTGATATGCATTAAAAATGATACTAAAAATAAATTTAAAAATGCAAAGCTGTCTCATACTAACCTGCTTGAAATCAGCAGCTGATCCACTTCTCAGCTGTTTGACATGGATGGGTTACCCTGAGTCTGTTTCCTCTTCTACTAACTGTGAGTAAATAAAGAATTAGATTAACTAATTCTTCTAAAGTAGTTAGCAAAGTGCCTGGCATGTGGTAAGGGCTCATTAAGTATGAACTCCTGTAAATGTTTGATCAATGGAATTAAATCCTTTACTTCTGAATATAAATTGTGTTCTAAAAATTCGTCAGATTGATTCCTGACTTTTCTCAGTTGTTTGCAAATGTTTCTTTGTGGGACTACGCTTTTTTGAAGTCTATCCTCAAGGCTTTAGTGGCCATTCTTCTTAGCACACTGGTTTTCCTGAGCTTTTTCTGTCTCTAAACATTTATTTCATGCATCGCTGACAAGGCAGATACCATATGTTGCCTTGGCTTAATAACTTTAATCTATGCACAAACTTTGAGTCTACAAGGCCACCAAGCAACTAATATTCTTACCGGGTTATAAAGCTTGCACACAAATAACTCAATGCATTTAATGTTTTAATCTAATTTGTGATAAGCAAAATGAGACCAAAAAAAGTGCCACAGGGCTGGCGATGTCACTACTGTTTTACAGATAAGTCAGTTCAGACTCAGAGAAGCTTGCCTGAGGTCACACGCTAATTAGAGGCAGAGCCCTCTGTGTGATCCAAGAGTGTACATAACGCTTACAACCAAGGGACACAGAGTTCTGTCTCCCAGTTCAGATGAGTTTCTTCAGAGCACGAATCAGGTGGAATATGTCTGTATGTATCCTTATCATATGGAAAATCTTGGATGAGGTAGGGGTCTAGGTTTGGGAACTAAAATGAAATGCAGATAACAAACATTTTAAACCCACACGACCTGCTGGTGAACAGCTAGAAGCCAAGGTGGTCTTGCTTTGTTTTTGTTGCTTTATTTTCTGAATTTAATAAATTTTGTCTGCATGAGCAAAGTGTTATTTTGAAGTTTTATACTTAAACTGTTCGATTGTTTGTCTTAACTCACCAGTCAATTCAGTTAACATATAATCCATAAATTGTAGAAGAAATATCAATCTGAGTTTGATAGTTAGGTAACATATTTAATAGGACTGTATATTGTGTTATATATCATGCGTAAATATATAATCTGAAAAGAAAATGCACCCCAATGATAAGTAATTAGAAAATCAACTGATTTTTGTGTAGTTTTCTGAAGTTTAACTAAGACATTGAACCAATGTTTTCATTCCAACTACAAGAAACAGGACCCATTGTCATAATGTTAAATTCCCACATTGATGCATTTCTCTTGGGACCAGAGAGTTCAATCACATTTATTCATAGAAGGCTAAATTTAAAAAATTGATTCTTAATAAGTTATGTGCTTATATTTCTAATTTCAAAACATGTTTCAGGAACATAAGGATCACAGAATTTAGGGTGCTTAAAGAGGTTTTGTGTTTCTCATGTATCAGGAAGCTGGAGAGGGGCTGTCCTGGGCTAGGATGTCGAGTGGCTGAGGGTTCTATAATGGAAGCCAGTCATCTTCCATCTACTAGCTTAGCCTTTATTTTCAGGTATTTTAATTTTTTGTGTTGCAATGTTGTAATAATCCTAGTGATTTGAGAGGCTGAGGCAGGAGGATGGCAAGTTCAAGGCCAGCCTCAGCAACTTAGTATTTCAAAAAATAAAAAGGACTGGGGATGTAACTCATTGGTAAAGTGCCCTCTGGTACAATCCTCCCCTGCCAAAGTGGAAAGGTCAAAAGGCAACAGGCAAAAGGTGCTAAGGGCCATTGCCAAGTAGGAATGACGCATCGAAATTTCCTTGCCAGCGTACCCCATGTTAAATGGACTTGCCTTGGAAATTCGCTGTGACGTTGCATGTGTGTTTGAGAAAGGTGACCCTGCTCAAGGACCAGGGTGGATCCAGGATTAGGGTGTATCCTGCAGGTTTGAGGAAGTATCCCGCTCCTTGGGTTTAGGGCGTTCACAGTTTAAGACAAGTTTAAGGCGTTCCCGGTTTAAGACAATATGGGTTTTAGGGAAGTTGGAGGTTGAAGATTATTGCTGCTGGAAATAGGGCGTTCCTGCTGCCTGAGTTCCCGTTGAGTTCTCATGAGATTCAGAAAGTATTGGAGAAGAAAGCCTCATGGAGTAGGTGAATTGGGCGGCAGCAGAACTTGGATTTCCCCAGAACATGTGTATAGAGGCCAGTGTGAGTTCGGGAATAAAGAATTGCTGTTTGAATCTACAAAGCTGTGTGGTGGCTCGTGATCTTGTGCCCAGCCAAGACTGCGGCATTTGGTGGTCCGTATGCGGAACGTCTGAAACTTGGAGGTAAGTGATATTGCTCGCCCCTCAGGGAAGGCGAGAGAATGGGTGACCATTTCAAAAAACAATGTGTTCTTGATTTGATTTATTTTGTTTTTGTTTCAAGCTGCCTATCCCTATGAATTTCTCAGGCAAACTGGGAAAAATGGTTGGCTCAAGGTTTGAAGTTTGTCAGCCCCAAGGAAGAGAAAATTGATACAGCGAATTTTTATTCAGTTTTTGTTTCATTCAGTTTCGGTTTTATTTTGTGTTATCTTATTGGGTTGCGTTATCTTTATAGTAGATTAGAAATTAGTAAAAAAGAAACCAAAAAGGTGTTAAGTAAATTGTTAGAGGTTCAGACCATGGAGAAAGACATTTTAGATCAAGCAAAAGAAAAGGTCTCTCGAGCTAGTCAGACAGAGGAAGAAAATTTAAAGAAAAAGGGGTTATTAGGAAAAAGGCCACAATAAGAGGCTGTTACTAACTCCGTTTTATTACCAGAGGGCGTAATTCAACCAACAGCCCCACCGATGGAGACAGCTGAGTGGCCCTCAAACCCCGTAGTTGATAAGTGGGATCCTGAGACAGGACCTCAAAGATTAGCATGCCCTGTACTTGAACAGGTAGGAGGGCAGCGAATTCACCGTGCTTTAGATTTTAAAACAGTGAAGCAGTTAAAGGAGGCTGTAACAACCTATGGTCCCCAAGCTCCCTTCACGGTAAGCATGGTCGAGTCCATTACTAACTTGGACATGACGCCAGCAGATTGGGCTAGCATGTGTAAATCTGTGCTCAATGGAGGACAATATTTGTTATGGAAGGTTGCCAATGAGGAATTTTGCACGGAGACAGCTAGGCGAAATGCAGCAGCCGGTTACCCTCAAAGAAATCTAGATATGTTGTTAGGAAAAGGACCTTATGAGGGTCAACGGCAGCAAATTGAATATGATCCTGCTATATATGCACAAATTGCTGCAGACGCAGTTAGGGCATGGAAGACTTTACAAGGACATGGAGATTTACAAGGTCAGCTATCTAAGGTAATACAGAGAGCTAATGAACCTTACGCTGACTTTGTAGATAGGCTTATTCAAATAGGTACCAAAATTTTTGGGGATACAGATCAAGCAATGCCATTAATAAAACAACTGGCTTATGACCAAGCAAATCGTTGCTGCAGAGAGGTTATTAGACCATGGAGACATGAAGACTTAAACACATATATTAAATTATGTAGAGATATTAATGAACAAGGGCAAGTCTTGGCAGCTGCAGTACAACAGGCTTTAGATGCCAGGCAAAATACATGCTATAATTGTGAACAAGACATTTTAAAAGGAGTTGCCCCGTAGGAGGAGGGTTTAACAAAACTAGAAATCAAAGGAATAGAATACCGGGTATTTGCCCACGATGCCGTAGAGGGAGACATTGGGCTAATGAATGCCGTTCTCAAACCACCATAGAAGGTACTCCCTTATCAAAAAACGGACAAGGATCAGGTATTTACCCACGATATCGTGGAGAAAGGCATCAGGCTTCATTGCCAAAAAACGGACTGGGGGGCCCAATGCTCCAGGGCCCACAACCACAAATATACGGGGCAGTGGAGGAACCCAGCAACACCATCAGGGTGGTGCCCAGGACACATTGTCCATTAAATCCCTCATCAGACAAACCCGAGGGAGCACAGGGTTGGACATCTGCACCTCTGCCAGAGCAGTACTAACTCCAGAGATGGGAGTTCAAATCATTCCTACAGGAGTTAAAGGACCTCTTCCCCAAGGAACAGTAGGCTTATTATTGGGACGTAGTTCATCTACATTAAAAGGACTTATGATAAATCCTGGGGTAATTGATCTTGATTATATAGGTGAAATAAAAATTATAGCTAGTTCTCCAAGAGGTATATCAGTAATTTCACCTGGAGATAGAATAGCACAGTTGTTAATAATACCCAGCCTACATAATAAGTTCTCTAGTCATAATGTAGAAAGAGGTTCCAGGGGATTAGGCTCCACAGGTGTAGATTGGGCTATGCTGTCTTTAAATTTAGATTCTCGCCCAATGCTAAAACTAAATATTCAAGGTCACGAGTTTAATGGGCTACTGGACACAGGTGCTGACCTTAGCATCATATCTCTTCAAGAATGGCCAAAACATTGGCCATTACAACAAGCCACTCAAACGCTTCGAGGCCTAGGAGTGGCAACAAATCCACATAGAAGTGCTATGGTATTAGATTGGAAGGATCCTGAAGGATATGAAGGAACTATACAGCCGTATGTATTAGATCATCTTCCCATAAATTTATGGGGACGAGATGTCCTAGATCAACTAGGTTTGATATTAACAAATAACATCAATCCTAATACGCCCATTACTAGGACTAGACAAGGTGTTAGGAAAGAAAAAAGATTAGGAAAACAAGAACAAGGTATAGCAGCACCAATTCAAATAGATCAAGGAACAGACAGACATGGGTTGGATTTTCAGAAAGGGCCACTGAGACAATCAAAATTACTTGGAAATCAGAAAGACCAGTGTGGGTTCCTCAGTGGCCCCTGACTAAAGAAAAGATACAAGTAGCCCATGATCTGGTCAAACAACAATTAGCGGAAGGACATATACAACCTTCCGTATCTCCCCATAATACTCCCATTTTTGTCATCAAAAAGAAATCTGGTAAATGGAGATTATTGCAAGATTTAAGAGCCATTAATAATGAGATGGTTATTATGGGACCTGCTCAATCAGGGATTCCTCAATTGTCTGCTTTACCAAAAACCTGGCATGTTTTAGCTATAGATATTAAAGATTGTTTTTTTTCTATTCGAATTCATCCCGAGGATAGTCCACGTTTTGCATTTACTATCCCTGCATTAAATCATGAAGGTCCTGATCAAAGATATGAATGGAAAGTACTCCCTCAAGGGATGGCTAACAGTCCAACTATGTGTCAAATCTATGTTAATAAAGCAATCCAGCCACTTAGAAATCAAAATCCTGAACTAAAAATATTTCACTATATGGATGATGTATTATTAGCACATAAAGATAAAAACACATTGCTGGAATGTTATGCCACACTTACAAACCTGTTAAAAAATTATGATCTAGAGATAGGAATAGATAAAGTACAATTAAATTTTCCAATTAATTATTTAGGAGTTCTATTATCCTCAACCATGGTCCGTCCACCAAAAATTCAAATACGAGTAGATCAACTCAAATCACTTAATGACTTTCAAAAGTTATTGGGAGACATAAATTGGATAAGGCCTTATCTAGGCATACCAACAGGAGAGTTGGGACCTTTATTTGATATTCTAAAAGGTCCATCAGATCCAAATTCACCCCGAATGTTAACTCCTAAAGCTAGAAAGGCATTAAAAATTATTGAAACATATATGGAAAATATGCATCTAGATAGAATTGATATAAGTTTGCCTTTATTATTTATTGTACTACCAACAAAAAATATTCCTACAGGAGTATTTTGGCAAGAAGGTCCATGATTGTGGATACATTTATCTTATTCTCCTAACACTATTCTTACTAGGTATCCTGAGGCTGTAGGACAATTAATACTCAAAGGAATAAGAGCAGCAAAGGGAGTGTTTGGAATTTCTCCCAATAAAATTATTACTCCATATACTATGGATCAAATTGATGAGTTAACTAATGAGTTAAATACTTGGGCAATAATCATGTGTAAATCTAATGTTTCATTTGATAATCATTTACCATCAAATCCTTTGTTGTCTTTTTGGTCTAAGCATCCTGTAGTTTTTCCTAAAATGACAAGAAAAACACCTATCATGAATGCTCCAAATATATTCACTGATGGGTCTAATAATGGTACAGCAGCAGTAGTTACCCCTGATCAAACTTTTACATTTTTAGTACCCAATCATCTCAAAAGGTAGAGCTTAATGCAGTTTTACAAGCTTTTGTGATATTCAAAGATTCTGTATTTATTTTCTGATAGTATATAGTTAATGCTATTAAATCCCTTGAAGATGCTGGTAGGATTTCCCCTTCCTCTACTGTTTTCTCTTTGTTTTCCACTATACAAAGTCTAATCTGGGACAGAAAATATCCATTCTTTATAGGACATATTAGGGCACATACAGGATTGCCTGGAGCCCTTAGTTTGGGCAATGATTTAGCAGATAAAACTACACATGATGTACATATTTTCTCTACACTAGAAGAAGCTACAAATTTTCATAAAAGGTTTCATGTTAATACTAATACTTTACAAAAGCGTTTTAAAATAACTAAGGAACAAGCCAGGCATATAATAAAACAATGTCAAAATTGTGTGACCTTTTTACCACAAGTTAATCTTGGAGTCAATCCTAGAGGACTGATACCTAACCATATTTGGCAGATGGACGTCACACACTTGCCAGAATTTGGAAAATTAAAATATTTACATGTTACAGTTGACCCTTCTTCTGGATTTTTGATGGGCTCCCTTCATGCCGGAGAAAAAACTAAAGATGTTATAGCTCATTGCTTACAAAATTTTGCCACTGCGGGCATTCCTAAACAGTTAAAAACAGATAATGGTCCTGGTTATACTTCTACCTCTTTTAAACAATTTTGCTCATCATTTGGTATTACTCATATAACAGGAATCCCATACAATCCACAGGGACAAGGCATAGTTGAAAGAGCTCATCAAACTATTAAAACGTACTTATTAAAGCAAAAAGAGGGAATTGGAAAGGGGTATATATCCCCCAAAGATAAACTTAAAATAACCCTTTTTACTCTAAACTTTCTAAATTTGGATTCATCAGGACTTAGTGCTGCGGAAAGACATATGTATCCGAAAAATGAACATAAGCCTAAGGTACTTTGGAAAGATATTCTAACAGGACAATGGAAAGGTCCCGACCCAGTTATTGTCTGGAGTCGGGGTTCCGTTTGTGTTTTTCCACAGGGAGAACAGCAGCCAATTTGGATTCCGGAGAGATTAACTAAAGCAATTTCTACAGAAAAAGAAGATGATTTGACTCAAATCCATAACAGCTGATATCCAGAGCTCCAGCTTGGCTATTCTTACATCTGCAACAGTGATTAACCAGGGTGCTTTTTTCAATATCTATTTTATTATTGCATTTTTTCCACATCATAAAGTTCTATTTTATTTTTGAGCTCATACAAACCTAGGTTAATGTTTTTCTGATCAGTTTTATTTTTTGACTGGAGTTTTTAAACATTGCAATGGAGAATTCACCTAGGTAAAGCTACAAGGCCTTTATTGTCTTATGTGTTGTATGTTATGTGTGCACACTTCTGTTTTGTGTTGTATGTCTGTATGTGTGTATGTCCATATTTCATATATGAGGAGCACTCATGAAAAAATGGATCCGAATTTTTTTTTATTCACATGATTTAAATGGTTTAATTTAATTTAGGTAAACAGCTGTTAAGGATTGTTTTTAAAGGGGGTTAACAGATCTATTTGTTTACTAATTTAAATTAGGTAAACAGCTGTTAAGGATTGTTTTTAAAGGAGGTTAACAGATCTGTTTGTTAACTTTAACCTTTCCTTTTCATTATATTTAATAATTCTGTTCAGGATAATGTCTCTTTAGCATCATTGCCAGAATTCCCATCTCCATCCCAGTGCCGGTGAAGACTAAGATAAAACCAAACTACAGCTTCTATGATAGCCATCACAGTAAACTGTATAAACTGATGCATCAATGAATATAACTCAACAAGTAATGCTCAATCAAGGACTTGATTTACTTTGGGAGGAAATGGACATATTGATAGACTCCTCCGATTTGAACTGCCTGCAGAACTTGCCTGGACTATATATCAGTTGTATGCATTGTGAACTATCATCTGGTGCAGCGAATTGTGGTAGTGCTGGCATATCTTTGCTGATGGTGTCACCAGTGATGCAATTTCCTTGCCAGCGCACCCCATGTTAATTGTGGTAATGCTGGCATATCTTTGCTGATGGTGTCACCAGTAATGCAATTTTTCCAAAGGAGCCATCAATTGGCTTGGTGTCGTGGCATTTCTGTATCCTCCTCCCTTCTACTAGTGATGGTCTAAAATTTGGGGGCCAACAGAGGTGAGGCAAAGAACCTCACCCCCCCACTGGCACCAAGGCTAAATTTGGGGGCCAACAGAGGTGAGGCATAGGCCTATGTCTGAATGCTGGACCGGTAGTCAGTGACGGGTTGATCTGATTGCAGTGGTATCAACCTAAGACAGGAGGGTGACGCCTAAAGGTCAGTTCTCCCATGACGGGTAAGAACCATATGTTGAATTGGACAACCTACCAGGCACGGTCCTTAAGCCACATTGCTTGTTGTTTAATTAATCAGAAGGGGGGAGATGCTGAGGGCCATTGCCAAGTAGGAATGACGCATCGAAATTTCCTTGCCAGCGTACCCCATGTTAAATTGACTTGCCTTGGAAATTCGCTGTGACATTGCATGTGTGTTTGAGAAAAGTGACCTTGCTCAAGGACCAGGGTGGATCCAGGATTAGGGTGTATCCTGCAGGTTTGAGGAAGTATCCCGCTCCTTGGGTTTAGGGCATTCCCAGTTTAAGACAATATGGGTTTTAGGGAAGTTGGAGGTTGAAGATTATGGCTGCTGGAAATAGGGCGTTCCTGCTGCCTGAGTTCCCGTTGAGTTCTCGTGAGATTCAGAAAGTATTGGAGAAGAAAGCCTCGTGGAGTAGGTGAATTGGGCGGCAGCAGAACTTGGATTTCCCCAGAACGTGTGTGTAGAGGCCGGTGTGAGTTCGGGAATAAAGAATTGCTGTTTGAATCTACAAAGCTGTGAGTGGCTCATGATCTTGTGCCCAGCCAAGACTGCGGCAAAAAGGGGGCATACCAGCGGAGTTAGAGCTTCCTAGAAGCTCCACCCAAAGACTTCTGTATCTGTTTACATCTCAATGGCCAGAGCTACATTGAGTTGCATTGGCAATCCTCGTTGTAATGAAGTATGGGTTTTTTTAAAAAAAAATTGTGCATATTTCTGCTATAAACAAAGTCCGTGTTCTGATTATACAAGAAGGTGAGAATGGATGTTGGGTAGAAAACCAGCAATGCTTACCACAACTAAAGTAAAAGTGTGAGTTTGAAGAACTGGTGTATTCTTTTTCCATCCTCTGGACATCTCATTATTTGATCTTCTTACATGCAATATGGTTATGGAGGAAGGAAACTCTGGAGAGATTCTAAACTTGGACCCATGAAGCTGTCCACAGGTTTAGTTTCATTCTGCAGCTAGTTTCTCAATGACTATACTGTTCCTTTCGCCTCTATCAACTGCTAGTTAGAACCTTGGCAATTCAGGAAGAGCACATTACTACCACATGACCTTAAAAAATCCTCATTTTAGTTATAATGTTAACCCTTCACTAGGAGTGCTTTTTGCCCATGTCTGACCATTTGTTTAGCATTTGCTTAGTATTATACTGTGGGTCTTTGAGGTAGGACATAGGAGGAACTTGAGCACAAGGGTCTGGCACAGAGGGAATGCTCAGTAAATAGTATACACAAGCATAATTATTATCTCCTCAATCACTGCAAGCTCTTCAAGGGCAGGGCTGATGTCTTATATTTTGTAGCTCCACTCTGCCTGGAAAGGAGAGGATACTGAAGTATTTGCTGATTAATGCAATGGGTTATTTTAATTCATGTCACTGACTTGCAGATCAAGGCAACTACTGTCATTGTGGTGTAATTCCACTCATGCAAACTGAATGAAGGCTAAATGTATTCAGGCTTTAAAATTGCCATCCTATGTGGACCATTTTTCTGGCAACCCAGGATGCAGTTGTATATCCTTAAAGGAGTCCACAGGTGTGGTGGTTAAAAGTCTGAGCTTTAGAGTTAGAATGAATTAGGTCTGGGGTGACTAGATAGTTGGGGAGTTCCAGGAAATTCACATAACCTCTTTGAACACATTTCTTTTATGAAATATGAGGCTAATACCTACTGTGCTCAGTACTGGATAGGTCACAGCCAGGACTGCCCCAGAAAGCCCCTAGGTATACATGGATGGGATAGTCTTGAGTCCCATAGTGCAGCTGCAGCAGGATGTTGAGGCCTGGTTGGGCTAGCTCTCCTGAGCAGGGTGACTACCTCTTTTGGTGATCTATGGGAATGCTGCCATAGCTGGGAGCATGGGTGAGACCACACTGGGCTCCTCTACTTGGGTTCCCAAGAATCCCCTTTTTAGGGGGAATCTAGGCAAGCCTGAGAGACCTGTGGAAGTCAAAACCACCTATTCCCGCCCCACCTTTAGTATTTTTCCGGGTGTTACTGTAGATTAATTTGGATTGTCAACTTGATTGGGTTGAGATGCCAAGGATTAAGAGGATTATGGGCGTGTTAGTGAGGGTGTGTCTAGGAATGATTGGCATGTGGGATAGCCAACTGAAATGGAGATCATCCTAAGCATGGGCAGCACTGACCAATGGGATGACCACTTGGAAGGACTAAAAACTGCCAAGAATGAAGCAGCAGCAGCAGATGCCTATTCCTTGAGGATATCAGTCTCGCTTCTTCAGTTTCCCAAAGCATACTCTGACAGTGATTCTCCAGAAGGCTTAGGTCTTAGACTAGGGTAGCACTGTGATCCCTCTTGTTCTGGGGCTTCAGCCTCTTGGACTGTGCAGCTACTACTGGTTCTTCCAGCTCACCAGCCTGAAGATGGCCATTGTGGCTATCCAGCTTCTGGTTGCATAAGCCAACTTAATAAGTCCCCCTTTTTATAATTATACTTCCTGTTGATTCCGTTCCTCTAGAGAACCCTGTTACTTTTTACTAAAGTAAAAAGAGAAGTGAGCCAAATCCCAGACATTCTCATGGAATACAGATCAAGTTCCCTGAAGGAGTCACAATGGTTCTATTAAATGAAGTAATGAATGTAAAGCAGTTGTCAAAACATTTGGCATGTGGTAAGCTCTCTGCTGATTATTTATGCTTGTGTTTGCTCAATAGGACTGAGAGAATTTTTTGTTTTGAAGGAATAAATGTGAAAGATCTCTTCACATTTCCTGAAGGTGGAGGATATCTACAACTAAGCAAAGATGCATTAGTCAAATTGTAATTTTATTTTTGTGGCTTCAAACTTTAAGATTTTAAATTACTATTTTCAATACATACAGCTGCACCAATTTGCAGTCCCACCAGCAATGCATGAGTGTGCCTTTCCCCCCACATTCTCGCCAACACTTACTGTTGTTTGTATTCTTAATAGCTGCCATTCTGACTGGAGTGAGATGAAGTCTTAGAGTAGTATGGATAAAGAAAATGTGGTATATATACACAATGGAATATTATTCAGCATTAAGAGAATAAAATCAAGGGCTCGGTTTGTGGCTCAGTGGTAGCATGCTTGCCTAGTGTGTGTGAGATACTGGGTTCGATTCTCAGCACCACATACAATAAAATAAAGGTCCATCAACAACTAAAAAATATTTTTAAAAAAGAGAATAAAATCATGGCATTTGCAGGTAAATGGATGGAGTTGGAGAATATAATGCTAAGTGAAGTTAGCCAATCCCCCCAAAACAAATGCTGAATGTTTTCCTTGATATAAGGATGCTGATTCAGAATGGGGTTGGGTGGGAGCATGGGAGGATTAGGGCAAAGTGGTGGGAGGGGAAGGGGAGGCACGAGGTAGAAAAACTGGTGAAATGAGATGGACAACATTACCCTAACTACATGTATGAAGACATGAATGGTGTAACTATACTTTGTGTACAACCAGAGATATGAAAAATTGTGCTCTATATGTATAATATGAATTGTAATGCATTCTGCTATCATATATAACAAATCAGAATAAAATATAAAAAAATGGGGTGCCTACATACCTTGTACTATTAGGCACAAAACTATAAAATCAGGGTGATGAAGACAACTAGTTTTCATAGAATTATTCTGCCCCATCAATTCTAACTTAAAGTTGGAATTGAGCATATCATCTAAAAATAAACATTTTAAATGGATCTTTGGACTTGTCACAATCCACTGTTTTTAGAAATATCAGTGAAAGCAACCCCTTTTTTGAGGGGGTGGGAGTAAGGTATCTGATGGAAGAAGAGTATTTATTGGAAGGCTACTGGAGTACCTCAATTAATTAAACATGGCCACCACTAGCTCTTAAACTTTACATCATTAGAAATATTCTCTCAATTCAAGTTGAAAATCTTGCAAAAAGCTCAGACTAGCCTGGCTCCGATCAGATGTGAACCCCTAAAATAGTCACAAAAAAACCATTTAACTTCTGCAGAGACTCAAGGCTGGCAATGGAGGCACAACCATCTCAAAGGGGGAGTGCTAAGCAAATACACAGATGCCTGCTACACACACTACATTTACAGGAAGTGTACTTCCTGGAAACTGTCAGTTTCCATTAGTTAGTACAAAAAAACACATTAGTACACAGGATGGGCTAATAATCAAATGGCTAAAGATGGGAGTGATATGACCAGAGAAACAAAAAGTAAGAGAAGAGAGAAGTAACATGGAAAAACCAAGGAATATACAAACCACCCCTTCCCCGACCTGCTTACCTGTCATGATACCACATATGTATTTATGTAAAATTATTTGTGCATAGAGTAAAAATATAAAACCAATGAATCTTTTTATTTTAGAAGAGTTCCATAGAAATTGACAAAAATGGTAGTTACCATACACTTCCTTACCCAGTTTCTCCTATATTTAACATCTCGCATTAGTAAGGAAAATTTTCATAATTAATGCACCAATAGTGATATTAACTCAAGTCTAGAATGTTTTCAAAGTTCTTTAGTTTTTTACCTAATGTTCTTTTCTGTTTTAGGATCCCATCCAGGATGCCACATTACATTTAGTAGTTATATCTCCTTAGGCTCCTCTTGGCTATGACAGTTTCTTAGTCTTTCCTTGTTTTTGATATTCTTGACAGCTTTGAAGACTATCCCTATCTTGAGAATTTTTTTTCTCATGATTAGATCAGAGTTATGAATCCTAGGGAAGAAGACCATCTAGGTAATGTGGGTTCTCATCATATCACATCCAGGATACTTGTTATCAACATAACTTATCACTGTTGGTGTTGAACTTGATCACATGGCTGAAATGGTATGATGAATTTTTAATAAGATAAAACCAATTACAATAACTTCAGAGATAGGACAAGGAAAGCAAAGATGCATTAGTCAAATTGTAATTTTATTTTTGTGGCTTCAAACTTTAAGGACATTACTTCTTATCTGCAAGAAGAGGAACTTTTAAATATTGACTATCAATTACTAGCTATTCTAGAAATATTGGATGTCACAGGTAAAAGCTAATGTCTGCCGAATTGACAATTATCCTTGTCAGTCATATTATTCAAGTCCATTGAATACATTAAAGAAATACTTCTAAAAATCCATAAATTGCTGATATTTGCTACAAGTGGTATCTGAAGCAAGTCAAGCTAACTAAATTCTGTGAAACGAATTTATCTGTTCATTAGTTTAAACAAGAGTAATAGTTTTATATGTTAATGTTAGTCCTTTGAGGTCCATTAAAGAAAATCATGACAGCTGATGTTTTTAAAATTTTTTTTGTGACAAAGCATCATTACATATTTTAACTCATATCATCTTCAACAGTGTCTAACCCCAAGAAAACAAGCTGATATTTGTTATGAATTTATTTTTCAGATAAAGAATGTAAAATATAAGAAACTCAGGATGCAATCCAGTAGTAGTAAATGTTCCCACATGAAAAACTAAATGATACTAAACAATTTAAACAGAGGCAGGCAGTACATTTTGAAGTTTTCCCACATTAAAGGCTAAAGTAAGTATGATTTTGCTGTCTTCAGGAAAAACTATTCAATTAAACATACAACACCCTATTTTTCAAAACAGTGTGACAAATTGAGTATGAGAGTTTATGAGGACATTTCTATAGTATGTCATCAAATGGGAGGGAGACTCTCACATGGGGTCTGCGATCAGGTAAGCAGAAAGTCTGGCATATGGCTATCTTCTACTCTTCACAATACACATAAATTAAGCTTCCTTAATAAAGAAATGTACCTATTTAACTTTGATTGACTATGTGTTTCTCAAGTATATTTCATCAAGGAACGCTTCTTATTATGACTTACATTTGTATACAAAGGAACTGATGTTCTATGGGACATGTTTTCAGAAATGCTAGTTGGTGGCTCACAAATACTATAATTCTATTGGTGAGTAATCTACAACTGTAATACATTTTAATATGTGATACATCTCAAATGATTTTTTATTTCTTCATAGAAATACCCACTTTTACTCTCTTTAAAAACCATGCTGATGTGTGTTGGGGATGTAGCTCAGTGGCAGAGCACCTGCTTGGCATGGGTGAGGCCCTGGGTTCAATCCCTGGTACCAAAAAAAAAAAAAAAGTATATAAAAAAATCCCAAAACATGTTGATGAAAAAAATGGAAAAATGCTATAAAGATATTACTCTAGTACTGAAAGCATAACAATAATAAATGCTTTAAAGCATCTTACAGAGGACAGGAGGACTGTCAACAAGAATGACTGTGAAAAGGAAGGAAATTACTGAGTTATCTCTAAATATACTGTCATTTACATTATTTTCCTAAAAAAATGAAAAAGAGGCTGGGCGTGGTAGCACATGTGTGTAATCCCAGGCATCAGGAGGCTGAGGCAAGAGGATTACAAATTCAAGGCTAACCTCAGCAATTTAGTGAGACCCTTTCTCAAAAGAAACACAAAACAAAACCAAAAACCAAAAAGGGGTAGGGATATAGCTAAGTGGTTAAGAACATCTGGGTTCAATCCCCAGTACCATAAAAGAATCCCAAGTACCATAGAATAAAAAGAACTTTAAATAACTTTGTGTTCTCAATGTTGCACACTAAATGTAATAATATAGAAAATTAGTCTATTGGTAAATTATTCACAGGCTGCAGTTCATTTCCTAAAGCCTTAGTGTTCCCTCCCAAATTTAATCTTCATCCATGAGATACAGCATGTTTTTTTTTTTGTTGTTCAAGATTTTTCTACTTGATATGTCCACTTTACTTTATATAGCATTTTCTAATTTAAACCATGTGATTAGCAAATATCTTTAAGTCCTGATTCAGAAATCTAGTACATTATAGATAGAATGAAAAAATATATGTCTTAAACATAAATACATTTTGCCTAAATATCATTTCTTTTTTGGTTATTCAATACAAAAATATATATTTCAAACACTTTAAGATATCTGAGAAAATGTACCATAGAGAGGTTCATTTCTCAGTGAGTCTGAGGGATCCAATTATAGTGCAGCAACATAAGCCTGGGGCTGTGGGTGCACTTTCCTCTTCTGCCAACTCACACTGACCCCAAAAGGCAATGTGAAGAAAAAAGCAGGCTTCAAAGAACATAATAATTAAAGATAAGGCACTGAACACCTTTTACAATGTTGTAATAAAATATCCATTAATTTTTCTGTATGAAAATCTGGGAAAAAAACAAAAGGCAAAACTAAATATAAAAAGAGTTAAGTGATAAGTCTTTATGTAATGAATCTTATCTGATTAGTGAAAAAACTGATAAAAAGCTGGGCATAGCCTCCCAGAGACTAGAGGCTGAGGCAGGAGGAATGCAAGTTCTAGGCCAGCCTGGGTAATTTAGTGAGACCTTGTCTCAAAAAAAAAAAAAAAAAAAAAAAAAAAAAGGACTGGGGATGTAGCTCAGTGGTAAGCGCCCCTGGGTTCAATCTGCAGTTCCACAAAAAAAAAAAAAAAAAAAAAGAAAAAAAAAAGATATAAAACTCTCTTATGAAAGCTCATGGATTCTCTTTCTGCCAATAGCATTGTTTGCTATGGTAGCTTCTCAGATGTTCACCTTAATTTCATATTATAGACTGATGCATGCGGTCTTATATTAACATCAATAACTCTCTATTAGTATACTGATACTGCTGTATTCAGTGTCATGTCATCACAGTAAATTATATTTCATCATAAATAAAAATACAGAAAATATATTTTATCAAATTGAGTTTTGAGCTTTTAAAAATCATATCTAATCACCTTCAAATGTGAAAAATCTAGTAATTTGTAAAGGGTTTTCTTGTCACTAATATGAATTAATAATGCTATAACTTATTTCAAAAGCAATTATTTTTTAAAAATGGGACATATACCAATAAAGGTTACCATCAGCCAAATGCTTCTGGCATACCATGGCCAACTCTTCAGTGATATGTAAAGGTCACTTTAAGAAAAATCTGAATAAAAAATTACTCTCAAAAATATCTTGTCCATTAGAATTAGTTTACAAATGAAAAAAAGAATTAGTTTACAAATGGAAATCTAAATTTAATGAGATGAATTTAGGCCCTTGGATTAGAATCTCACAACCAGAAGAACAGTTTTAACAAGAATTCTTATGATATTGTTTTAACCATTGATTTGAAAAATTCTGTTGAAACAATATATGAAAAAAAAAACACTACAGAGGTAACAGATGTTGCATCTACAATTAAAAACTATTCCTTTTAAAAAGACACAAATACCAAGTATTCTACTTTTCCACCCCTAGAAATTCCATGATAAACCATAAATGGAGGAAAAAATGTCAAGGTTAAACTTGCATCTAACTATTGACTATGACACCCCTGGCAATAGCACTACGTGTAAGACAGTAAACTGCATACCGAAGAAAAATGACAAGAACTTGCAAGTATTTTTCCAGTAGAGCTTCAGTCAATTTGAAATAAGATACCCTAATTGTCTTATAAGTGATATTATTGAGCAGTTAGAATTGCTACAAAACCAGCGCTGAGATCGGATATATATTTACAGTGCCATGTGGTGAGTCCTTCAAGTTCAGCCACACCAGTGATTTTGATGCCACCACTACCGCCCTCATAGAAGCATGATCTTCTTCGGGCATATGGGGAGTGGTACCTTGATGATCAGATTGTGACAAGTGCTCTGAAACATCACTGAGACGAGCAGCTAGCTAAAAGAAAACAAAATGAGAACGGAGAATGCTTTTCTATAGACATCATTACTGTTTCACAATGATTGAACAATCTTAAAAAGAAAGAAAAGGAAGCTCCTTTATCCCAGATATCCTATAAGTTCAGAATTCAAAATATTATTTTTTCTACAGAAATATACAATGCATCAAAATGCATTTTCCTATTGAATCCTTAATGGGATTTTAGATGAGCAGGAGAGAGAATCCAGATGCTAAATGAAGGTGTCCATAACATCATATGAGATGGCTTTTGGGTTTGCGATACAGTCTGAGTTTCTTTGTTGTGAGCAGCTGTGCCAGGCCATTGAGAAACACCAGAAAGATGGTCATGGACATGACAATCACATAGTGGCTAATGCTGTAAAAGGAGAAAAACATGCAATCATCAGAGAAAAGAACACATGAGGAAGAGCACAAGATTCCTAAAAACGTTTTAAAACGGATATATCAATACATGGAATTACAAAGGTACCAATGATTTCAAAATAGAGGCCAAAATATTTTTTTTAACTCCAAACTTGTTATATGGTAATATGAGTACTGTATATACTTATTATTAACAATAATAAACTATATAATAAGATCAGATTATGATTTCCAACCTATATTAATGTACCTATTTCACTGACATAGTCTCAGAATTGCAAACTTGGGACTTAATGGGTTAATTTCTACTGGTGACAAAGTCACAGGAACTTGGTAATGTATACTGGACATTAATAATGCATACTGATTACATATTAATTTTAATTCCAATAACACAAACTACCATTATGCTAAAATAGTGATGAAGATATTTTGATATATCTGTAACAATTGTAATGTTATAAAAATGTCTGTTATATGTTATAAAAATTATATTATATAACATATAAAATAAAAAAATTTTATTATTTAAATTTATTATAAAAAATAACATATAAAATTAAAAAATTTTATATTACATAACATAATATAAAAATATATTATATAACATAATATAAAAATATATTATATAACATATAACAAAGATAAAATTTATATAACAGAAAAAAATTATTTATAACATATAACATATAAAATTTAGCAGTTCCTGTGACTTTGTCACCAGTATAAATTAACCCATTAAATCCCAAGTTTTCAATTCTGAGACTATTTCAGTGAAATAGGTGCATTAATATAGGTTGGAAATCATAATCTTATTATATAATTTATTATTGTTAATAATATTTTAATGAATATTATCACTAATAAATTCACTTATTACTTTTTGTAAAAGAATAAAACTCTAAGACCATAAATACTTATTTTGAAGTTACCATAAGTGATGTATTTGTTGCTCAATTTAAATTTTTTAGGTGTTCCATAAGTGGGACAATAGGACATCTGGGTTAAATTTCGAAAACTTGTAGAAAAACGAAAACGATTTTTTTCCCAATTCTTGAACCCTCTGGATTCTATCTTGAATCCCCAAAGATGTCCCTAGGTTAAGTATTCTGACGTTTTAGAGCATGCCATCTTATGCTCTGAAGTAAGTTTGGAAGTACTTTGTCAAAACTAATAGTCACTGTAAGTAAAATTTATAACACAAAAATCCCGTTATTATGTACAATTATAATGCACCAATAAAAAAAATGTGGGGAAAAAACCTTTTAAACTACCAGTCACTAAGAAAGAAAAACATTATCCAAGCTCAAGTTTTAGTCAAGAAATTTTAGCAAAGGGGAAACAGACACATCTCTTCATTAATCTCATAATCAAAAGCTATTATTATCTTCCAGACTATCAGAAAAAGAAGAGTGATACTATTAGAATTTCTTCATTCTTATCTATCAACAATAGCACATTCTGTTTTCCTTTTTAAGCACAGTACTTATACACCGCATAGAACATATTAAAAATTTTTCAAAGAATGGAAAGAAATGTAGGTTACAGATCTGACAAAGGTACAGTAGGGGGGAGAGGCTTCATGAAGTGACACTAGTACAGTACTGCCCATACTAAGCTAAGGTGTATATTGTAAAGTTATTTCTTTTCAATGCCTATCAGTTACATTTAACTATTTACCTTTACAATGGATTTGCATATATATATATATATATGTATGTATATATATATATTTTTTTTTAACACTGTTCAACAAAGAGAGGGGAACAATATTTTAGCAGGCCTACAACACAGCTAGTGAGGAAGGGATTCATATTTTCTTTCCCTTCTCTCATCTACCCCCAGCAAATGGGAGAATAGTTTCCTTCCTACTTTCCCAACCACTTCAACTTCATAGCTAAGCAGCCCCCAATGTGCCAAATTGCTGGTTTTAGGTCAGCTTTACCATGTTGTCATGTCTTTGCTCATTGGTAAGACTCTCAAGACCGAGAAAGAAGGGCTTTCTACTTCGTGCAATTTTTTTTTTTTAAGTAATGTTACAGTTTTTAAGAGCCTCCAATGGTAAAGTTTTAGTCTGACAAAACTGTCTTTGGAAAGGCTGAAGATCCTTATATAGAATTTCTCTAGGCTTACCCTGTAAAGTAAATATGAAACAAAAAAGGAAGAGCTGGAAAATGAAACAGCAAGGATTATAACCAGTTACATTAGAAATCTGGCTCTTGTCTAGGATAGACACCATACCCAAGAAGAAAACAATAAAATTAGATCCTTAATTGATGAACAAATATTAACACTAAAGGCAGTTTTTAAAAACTGTTGTTTTCACTATAAAAGTGATGTAATAGGTATTAGACATGAATTTTTCTACTTAAATTTATCTTAGTGTATGTGCATATTGTTTTTTTTTTTTTACCTAGAATGAATATGATTCGGATCTTATCTTCTATTTAATTAAATTACTGATAATTATTCAAAAATAAAAACAACTATAAGACTATTATTATCTAGATGTGCTGGGAATAAAATTATATAGAAATTTATTTTAACATAATACTTTGGAAAAACTCATGCCAAAATAAACAAGATCGTTAAAATTAAGTGAGCCATGCTGACATTTCATTACACAGAATTTGGTATGTTGGTAAATGGATCTTACTTTAAAAGTTTTCCAAAGCAAGGTAACTTAAGTTCATCAAGGCACATGGATGCTGGGAAAATGAGATGAAGTAGGTGTGCTATCCCCTACTCCTCCTGCTAAGTACAACTAAACATTTTGGACATTATATAAAACGAACACAAGAAGACTCCAAATGGCAGAAAGAAGGTGGCAGACTGGCTAGGGCTCCTAGAACCCATGGAATCCACCACTGTGGGTTTTCTTTTTGTCTCATATGTATCAGCTTGCAGAAAGTATAAGCCCTTGGGGTTGGGGCTGTGGCTCAGTGGTGGAGTGCCTGCCTTGCACCCATGAGGCACTGAGTTCGATCCTCAACACCACATAAAAACATAAATAAATAAAGATTAAAAAAAGAAAGAAAGAAAGTATAAGCCCTATGGAACTAGGAGCCATCAACTTTTATCTTTTTTCCCCATTGCATCTCTAAGGCCCTTTGGACATTCAATTGATGTCTATTATATGAAGAGGATAATTTGTAATTAAAATAAATAATAAAATATTCTTTTGTTTTCTATTACCTCAGCAGATTTAATAAATCAGACTTCCATAAAATAGTAGTCATAATCAAAATTAAATGTTTAAAAAAATTTAAAGAAACAAAAGAATCTCTAGTAAAATGAGTCTTATGAGATATTAAAACATGAAGTGAGGGCTGGGGTTATGGATCATCGGTAGAGTGCTCGCCTAGCACGTGCAAGGCCCTGGGTTCGATCCTCAGCACCACATAAAAATAAATAAAATAAAGGTATTGTGTCCAACTACAATTGAAAAATAAATATTTAAAAAAAACCATGAAGTGAAGTGTATTGCTGGTATTAGAATCATTACTTAGAACAATGGATGAGAACAGAAAGCCTTGTCACACTATAAGACAATAAGATAAAGGAATAACTGTGAAAACCCAAAACTGCTCTGACGGGACTCACTTTAAATTTGTAAGCAAGACTAGGATTTTTTTTTTTTTTTCTCATCAGTGGCAGAGAACTCTAAGGCTGACTTCATAATTACTACAGAAATCTTCAACTCTATTGTATCTCTCAGACCTAACAGGACATTTAAAATTTGTTGACCAGTTCCTGAGGTCAAAATCTTCAACTCAATAAACTGCCTAAAAAGTCACAATTTCGTGCTATAAAAATGTTTATTTCCCAGGCCGGGGACCTAAGTCTATATTCAAGTGGTGAGATGACTAAGTTAAGGGAGTACAAAGTGCTCATTAGAGAGCCTAAAAGATCAAATCCAGGAAAGCTCCATTTGATTTTGGAAACCAGGCAAGAAGGCTGGGATCTAGGTAAATGAAGAAAAGTACAAGGAATATAATGTAAAATACTACATTATGGAATGGATAAACAAAATATCAGCAAAATGGATCACTATTTAGCAAAGGAAAGGAACAAAGTATTGATATAAGCTACATTATAGATTAATGTCCCCCACCCCCCAATCATTACACAAAGTGAAAAAAATCAGGTGCTTATATAAATTGTCAAATCCCTGAGGACAGAAAATAGATCAGTGTGGATGGGTATATATATGTTTCAGTGGTAAAGCATGGGCTTCACATACAGGAGGCCCTGGGTTTAATTCCCAGCACTATGAAGGAAAAAGAGAGAAGGAGAGACAGAGGGAGGGGAAGATACAAGGCTGATTAGTGGTTGTCTAGGGCTGGGTATAGGAAAGGGGATAGATTGTAAACAGGTTCAAGGGAATGTTTTGGGTGATGAAAATGTTCAAAGACTAGATTACAGTGATGGTTGTATAACTCTAATAAACTGCTAAAAATTACTGAAATGATTTTAAAATCATTTGAGTAAGTCAAAACTTTAAACTGGATGAATTGATGGTATATAAATTATATCACAATAAAATTTCTAAGAGATAGAAAGAAAAAGCTACATGCCAGCAGATTTTTGTTCTGTTAAATTTTGTTACTATTTTAAGTAACAAAAAGGTCAAAATGTTATGACTATCTCTTTTAACAAAAATATTTTTTAAAACCAGTAAGTGACCCATTCTCAAATTTAATGAAAGTCTATCTATGGAAGGCATTCATACCACAGATCACTTATCTTCTTACAATGGCCTGAAATTACTGACTCTTGGCTCATTTAAACTAACATCATTGGCAGAAGACAGCTGTAAAGCTCATCAGCATCATGTCATTGAGCTGTTAAGGCATCCAGCTCGTGATATTTTGCATCAGTCAAGTCTTAGTGTCATCTAAGCATTAGCAGAGTTAAAGGAACATGAAGTCTCAACTTGAAATGAATTCAGCTGTTTCCACTCTCCCCCAACTACACAAACATCATTTAAGTCAGCAGTTCTCAAGGTGTAATATGTGATGGAAGAGAAGGACAGTGTACCAGTGGAGGGGCACATAGAACTGCCAGGCAGGTCTTTTTAGCCCACACAATAAGTGATATAAGCTTGACTATATTCTTCTCAGTCAGGGTGATGGGTTATAGAAGCAGGTCATATCTGTCAGATGTACTGCAGCAAAAAAAGGTTGAGAACCACTGATTTGAATATAGCTTGATATTTATTCAAAGAACAAAGACACTTCATTGTTCACTTATTAATTATATTTAGGACATTCAAGAATAATCGAACAGAATCATGAATTTTCATTATATCTAAAGAGAAATGATAAATACTTTAGCTGTCATTTGTATTTTAATAAGATATAACAATAGAGCATGTAGGAAACAATTAAAGACCAAATGAACACTGCTATCAAATCAAACTGCAGCTCAATCAAACTGATGATCCTGACTCTATTCACCTCACTACAAACACATTTAGAGCGTAAATTTAAATGTAGATTTTTATAGTTGTGAATATTACCTCACAGGAATTTTTCTCTAGTTTTAAAAATGCACTTTCAGTATGCCATATAAAAGGCAATACTCTGTAAAGTTTATGACCTGCAATAAATGAAGATAAAGTGTAAAGCTCAAAAGAAGAAAATACTAAATTAGCTCTGTCAGCTGAACACAACTTTATGGCCTGGGCAGGATATTTTTCACATGGTTGTTAAATGAATACCTGGATGCCACAGGTTCTCCAGAGGAAGGCTGCACTTAACCTGGGGCTTCAGCTGAATATATGGACTGCAGTGTATTCTCTTCAGAGTTCCAATTAAATTTTGGAAAAAATCTGCTCTGAAGACGCACTGTAAACAGAGAGTACTATACCTATAAATGGATACATTGTCTCATGTACTGGTAAGGTGTCTTTATTGTTAAAGAAAGTACTACTTATTGATTAACCAAAAATTAAAAGCGGAAGAATCTCAAAAGCATTGGAAATCTACTGCAGTCATTTCAACAACTCTATAAACATTCCAGACACATGCCAGGCTGCATTCACAGGGCTCCAACTCCTCTCTAAAATTCTGGGATAGATTCTCACCACTTCAGTATTCATAACACAATACAATACTGAGGATAAAAGGACAACATTCTATTCCTATGAATAACAGGCATGAAATGGCTGCAGTTATTAACTATATTACTAACAAAAAGGAGCTTGAAAATAAAATGTCACAAAGGGAAACCACTGCAGGAACACATCTCAAATAACCTTGGTTCCCACTAAGGGAACACTACCAGTAAGTTTAATAATAATGGGAGCAAGACAAGAAAAATCTCTGCTTTTCAAATATACTTTCACTTAGGAATAATTAGAAACCCCCAATCTTAAAAGCAACAGTCTCACAAATAAAAAGCAGAAAAAGTATGATAATGAAATTCTGACATGTGAACCCTATTAACTGGTGTTTTACTTTTTAATCTGGAAGTATATCTTCCCCCACTACCCAAGCCTTTTCCTGGCAATAAATTAGATGTTTATGAAAATGCATGAACCGCTCCTGCCATTAGACCAACACCACATGGTTCACTGAGGCAGAATATGCTATTAATGGTGTACAGGGTAAAAAGGAAAGATTTTAGGATTCTAACTTGCCAACAAGAGCAGGGGGGAGGGCTGGGGTTGTGGCTCAGTGGTACAGCACTTGCTTAGCATGTGTGAGGCACTGGGTTTGATTCTTAGCACCAAATAAAAATAAAGATCCACCAACAACAAGAGTAGGGGGAAACAAAACCAAAACCAAACAAAACCCTCACATTGAAGTATTTTTCAGGGACAATGCCATTTAGAAAGCCTAATTTCCCTAACTCGGATTTCATTTTGTCCCTTCAATCACATTCTCTTAAATTGGGCATTTTTTGGATGATACAATAAGAAGAAAAATAGAACTGGGAGATATTTCAATAGAATAATTTATATAGTTTAGTCCAAAGCCCTTACCCTGATGAACAGAACTGTGATCTGTGGTTCTTTACTGTATCTGCCTTCAAGAAGTTTTTGAGAACAAGCACCTATGATATGATATGATAATGAGATTTTGACATGTGAACCCTATTATATGGTGTTTTACTTTTTAATCTGGAAGCTAGATCTGGGAGTTAGATCCCTGAGGATAAAGCACTAAGGATGAAGCACTGAGAATGAGATAAACTAGGCTCTACCATTAACAGGTTTGCCCTTTATCCTCTTCCCATCCATTTTGGGCCTTTATTATTGTATAGACAAGGCCATCCTAGGTAAACCAGGGAATATGATCACCATATGTATAGTGCAGTTACCATTATTTTTAAAAAAAGAACATACACACATAAGATACTTTGATAGCATATTGTGCTCTGTATGCCATTAGTTAACTATGGAATATTTTAATGTGTATACATAATTTACTTAGAATACTAAAACATGGAGTTAACATCCATGTTTATGACTAGTACTGCAGAGAGGAGGGTCATCAAAACATTTTCAGTCTACATGTGCTAATATGCCATTCTGTTTCACTTGGTTTGGATGATGCTCACTATTTTATGCCTTGTATTTTCTCTTTTTGCTATATTTTATGCTCTGATGAATGTTTTATTTCCATAATGACTACATAAAAGAATGCAAGGAATAGGGTGGAAGTGTCACACACATGCCAGGAAGAATGTCATGCTAGATGTTAAATGCAAGTTTTGCAACAGCTCTTTTAAAAATGTATCAAGCAAACACACGTAACAAAAGCAAAATTAATAAATTGTACATCAAAATGAAAAACTTGTGAATCAAAGAATATAATAAATGAGTAAAAAGTCAACTACAGAATGGAAGGAAACATTTGCAAATAATATCTGATAAGGAGTTAATATCCAGAATATATAAAAAATTCCTAAAACTTAACAACAAAAAACGACTAACCCAAATTGAAAATGGGAAAGTGACTTGTGTAGACATTTCCCTAAAGAAGATATACAGATGTCCAACAGGCATATGAAAAGATGCTCAATAGGAGGAGTTATAGTAGTCAAATTCACAGAAGCAGAAAGTAGAATGGTGGTTGCCAGGTGCTGGGAAGAGAAAAATGAGGAGTTGTTTAATGAGCATATAGTTTCAGTTATGCAAGATGAAATGGAAATGGAAATCTGTTGTACAACTGTTATGGTTTAGATGTGGTGTCCCCGAGAAGCTCACATGTGAGATAACGCAACAAGGTTTGGAGGAGAAATGATTGGATTACAGCCCTAGCCTAATCAGTGAGTTGATCCCTGACAGGATTAACTAAAGTGGTAGGGTGTGGCTGGAGGAGGTGGGAATTGGGGCGTGACTTTGGTGTACATATTTGTACCTGGAAAGTGGAGTCAGTCTTTCTGCTTCTTGATCACCATGATGTGAGCTGCTTCCCTCTGCCACACCCTCTGCCATGATGTTCAGTCTCATCTTGAGCCCCAAGAAATGGAGCCAGCCTTCTCTGGACTAAGGCCTCTGAAACTGTGAGCCCTAAAATAAACTTTTCCTCCTTAGAGTTGTTCTGGTTAGATCCTTTAGTCACAGCAGCAAAAAAGCTGACTAATATATTTTCTCTTTGAAGACAGGACTTATACTCTGTACTTTAAACAAAGGTCTCTGGCCAACTTTTCTCACCTAAGATAACCTCATTCTTGGCTCACTTCCTCCTAAACAATATTTCTTTCTCCTTTACTTCCAAATTTACATTATTCAAAACTTTCTAGGGGCTGGGGATGTGGCTCAAGCAGTAGCGCGCTCTCCTGGCATGCGTGCGGCCCGGGTTTGATCCTCAGCACCACATACCAACAAAGATGTTGTGTCCGCCAAGAACTAAAAAATAAATATTAAAAATTCTCTCTCTCTCTCTCCTCTCTCACTCTCTCTTTAAAAAAAAAAAAAAACAACTTTCCAGTTAATAATTCCTTTGCAACAATAACAAATATAAGATTAGATACAAAGCCACTTTTTTAAAAAGAATTAATTAGATTACAATATATAGTCTTTGGGAAATTCTCTGTATGTAGAAGCAATGAAGGGCAGTTGGAACACTAGAACCTCAGTTACAGAAGTTTTACCTTTAACACCAATTGAACAACCGGGTATAATGGCATACACCTATAATCCCAGCCACTTGGAAGGCTGAGGCAGAAGGATCTCAAGTTCAAGGCCAGCCTTGAAACTTGGTGAGAACCTGTCTCAAAATAAAAAAATAAAAATAAAAATAAAGAAAGAAGAAGAAAAAAGAAAAATCCAGCTAAAATTTTTCAAGACCTGTGACATGAGCAAGTCAAAATCTCCATAGGGCCAACGTCCTCACCTGTCAAGTGGAGAGAGTAAATATATCTAATGTGAAAGATAATATCTATCTCACTGTCTTGTGATGAGGATGATATGAAATAATGTGTTGGAACATATTATAAATGGTATAGCACAAAACATTTTTGGCAGAGGTGTGACTGATGGCCATCCTTTGACTGACATCCTGGACTCCTACTCAAGTTGAGCTTCTGTCTTTGCCTTTTGCCTAATATAAATTGATTCTCTTGTCTCTGAACTTCCATTGTCATGCCTTTTCAGGACTTATATCTCGAACACCCAACTGTTGGGTATATGGATTCTGCAAGCACAACTTTACTCTTATCTTGAGGGCAGTTCTCTGTCTAATCTGTGAACAATCTTCCTCCACTTGGGTCCCATATATTACCTCCAATTAAGATCAATGAAACTAGTGACATTCACTCCTTCCACCTATAATTTTCTTCATGCTCATTAGTAATAAGAAATGAAAATAACATCTCCCTCATAGAAAGGTGGGAAGGTACACTCATGTGAACACTGCCCTATATTTCTTTCCCTTTCTAATTAAGCTTGAAAAGAATGATCTAAACTTAAAATTCTACTTCCTGACTTCCAATTCCATTTGTGACTTTTCCCTTTAATTTTTAGTGGAGTTGTACATGCAGTACCAAAAAAGCAATATAATGGAGAAAGATTTATAACGAAAAGTAACAATCTCTCCTTCCTTTTCACCCACTTCTCAGAGCATCCACTCTACTTCTTTTTTGGAACATCTGCTAGTTTTCTCCCTAAC
This sequence comes from Spermophilus citellus, assembly GCF_964194105.1. Taxonomy (NCBI): domain Eukaryota; kingdom Metazoa; phylum Chordata; class Mammalia; order Rodentia; family Sciuridae; genus Spermophilus; species Spermophilus citellus. Next base: position 117,010,358 of record NC_138198.1, read on the forward strand.
ATGAATTAGTATCTTTATGTTGCTGTTTATTGAGCATCAATTTAAAGCATTATTTACAAGGAAAGAGGAGGATTCCTGCCCTCCTACTCATTTCAATTTTAGATACTTATCTTAGTTCTTCTGTTTTTCTTTATACATCAATTTTGAGGTATAATTTACATAAGAGAAAATGGAATTATTTGAAGCATCCAGTTAGCTGAGTACTGACAAATGGCATACCCATGTAACCATCATTACTGTCAAGATATAGAACATTTTTAGTCCCATAAAATCTCCCAATGAGCCTCCCCTTTAAAAAAAATTTAGTTGTAGATGGACACAATACCTTTATTTTATTTATTTTTTAGGTGGTGCTGAGGATTGAACTCAGTGCCTCACACATGCTAGGTAAGCACTCTACCACCAAGCCACAACCCCAGCCTCCATAAGCCCTTTTGTAGTCAAGTCTACCCTTGCCCCAGCCCCAGAAACTACCATTCAGTTTTCAGTGACTACAGATTAGTTTTGTTTATTCTAGACTTTTTTTTTCTTGGTGGGGGGGATTAAACCCAGAGGGTTTAACAACTGAGCCACACCCCCACCTCTTTTTTCTATTTTATTTATAGAAACAGGGTCTTGCTGAGTTGCTTTTAGGGTCTAGGTTGTTAAGGCTAAATTTGAACTCAGGGTCCTCCTGCCTCAGCCTCTTGAGCCACTGGGATTATAGGTATGTGCCACCACACCTAGACTATTCTAGAATTTTTTTTTTGGAGGGGTACTGGGGATTGAACCCAGGGGTGCTTAACCACTGAGCCACATCACCCCTTTTTTTCTGTCTTACTAAATATACCTCTGACTTCTAACACTTATTAGTTATATAAAAATTGCAATGCGTAGGGCTGGGGATGTGGCTCAGCGGTAGAGCACTCGCCTTGCACGTGCAAGACCCTGGGTTCAATCCTCAGCACTACATAAAAATAAATAAATAAAATAAAGGTATTATGTCCAACCTCAACAAAAAAAATAAATATATAAAAAATTTTTACAATGTATAGCCTTAAGCAACTTAGTGAAATCCTGTCTCATAATAAAAAATAAAAGAAGGGCTAGGGATGTGGCTCAGTGGTTAAGCATCCCTGAATTCAATCCCTCATAACCCCCCAAATACAATGTGTATACAAATATATGTGTGTGTATATATACATGTGTGTGTGTGTATGTACTTTATCTTTCCTAAAGCACTCCTCATATATAATCTCATTTTAATGTTATCACCAAATTTTCTCCTTTTGCTGTCATCAGTAAAGGAAGTAAAGTAAAGTCTAGCAAGATTAAGTGATTTGTTCTTAGTCACAAAATCAAGGTTAGAGGTGAAAGATAGCTAGGTTTCAAGATGAGCTAGAAGTACTTGATAGAAATAAGGTTGGGAATGTAGCTCAGTGGAATAGAGTGCTCACCTATCACGGTAAGACCAAAAAAAAAAAAAAAAAAAAAAAAAAAGCTGTCACTTACTAAGAACCTGTGTCTGTATCATAATCTACCAGGCTGACTTCAATATGAGGTTAAATTTATTTCATCAAAAAGCTACTAAATAGAAGTTAAGTTCCCAGAAAGAAGTAAGGAAATGCCCAAATAATCCTGTTCTTGTATTCACTCCTTGCTCCAGTTAAATTATTATCCTAAGAGGAATGTGAAGATGCCCAGGCAAAGCCAGGTGAACCCCCCTACCAACTGGGTGGCCATGTAGAAGGCTTGGATGATGATCTGGGGGTGAAAACCCTCTTCTATGTATGATTTCACTTGCTTCAGAAACTCTGAAGCCAGCAAGGTCACTGAAGTGGTACCATCAACAGCCTCAGCATCTTGGGACTTGGCAATGTCCACTAAAGGCTTTGCTGCAGGAAGGACAACATCAAGCAGTTTCAGAATAGTGGCCCCATCATTAGAAACTGTTGCTTTGCCTCAGCTGTCTACAATAAGTTTGTCCATGCTATGAGGACCCAGGGTGGTTCTTACAACCTTGGCCATCATCTGGCAGGCACTGCTATTGCTTACAAACTAAGGGATACCTTGGGAGCTATCAGTTCCCTCTTTCGACAGGATAATTGGTGTGGGCATCATTTTGGAAGCTTGATCAATGGCCCGTTAGTCCTCTGTTCTTCCTGTTAGGGCTACCCAGTAAACCCAACCGTACCTCTTTTTTTATATTTTATTATAGACAGGGTTTCATTGAGTTGCTAAGTGCCTTGCTAAGTTGCTGAGACTGGCTTTTTATGAACTCATGATCCTCCTGCCTTAGCCTCCTGAGCCACTGGGATTTAATAGGTGCATGCCACCATGCCCAGCTATAATTTTATACAAATGTAGTAATACATTATATACTCTTACATACCTGGCTTCTTTCACTCAATATAGTTTCTGAGATTAATCCATGTAGTTGAGTGCATCAGTCATCAATTTGTTTTTATCAATAAGTAGTATTCCAGTACATGGATGTAGAACAATTTGTTTAGCCATAGTTATGTGGTGAACATTTGGGTTGTTTCTGGATTTGGGCTATTATGAATAAAGACACAATAAAAATTCCTGTACAAGTTTTTCTGTGTACATGTTTTTCCTTCTTTTGGATAAATACATAGGCATGAAATGACTAGGTCACAACATGGTGTGTATTTAACTTTTTAAGAAAGTCTCTTCCCTCTAGGTGTCAGCCAGAAATAGAATGGCTACCAGTAAGTTCTATGTATGTGATAGAAATTGCTATGTCATGTTTTAGGCTGAGCAGTAGGGGTGCTTTGCTCTTTGGGTTATAGAGGGGAGGAAGCTATGAATGAATGGGGAAGAGATTTATTTTGAGTAGGCAGCACATATAACAAAGCAGTGAAATTCTCCCCAGACTTTTTTCAGTCTCTTTAGAGGCATCCTCTGGTTTTCTCCTGATGGTAAAACGCCTGTAACACTTTTTGCCCAGGAATGGAGGTAGAGACTATGGAGAGCTTGTTAATACCATTATTTGGTATTTGGTAGACAAGCATTCAATTAATCCCCTCTGGTTCCCTTTTATCACCCTTACTTCTACATTATGGAGTCTGGAGCCTTCTAAGTGTCTTACTTTCCTTTGACATTTCCTGCCTGTAGATTCTGGGGTGTTCCTTCTCTGATTATCCTTCTTCTGGAATTTGTTTAACTCACATTTGTGGATATTCCTTCTCTTGTCCTCTTCGCTTTTCCTAGTTATCCTAGTTTTTTTTTTTTTTTTTTTAAACTGGGGTCTTGGCAGAGAAGAAAAAACAATAACCTTTGGTCTGCAGCACTCGTCCAGAAATTGGTGGTCTAACTCAGTGTAGCAATCTAATACCAGATCATACCAGTAAACCTGTTCTAGCCAAGCTCATCAATGACCACTGCTGCTTACTCTAATGCTCACTTTCATGTCTTTCCTTAATCTCTCTGTAACACTTGACACTGTGTGACTTCCCTCCTTCCTGAAATACTTAAAAAAATCTTTATTTTACTTATTTCTTTTTATGTGGTGCTGAGGATCGAAAGGGCCTTGCACATGCTAAGCGAGTGCTCTACCACTGAGCCACAATCCCAGTCTCTGAAATACTTTTTGATCTCCACAATACTACTCCCTCCTGGGTTTCTCCTGCTGTGTGGCTTCTTTCAGTTTCAATTCCACACTTCTGTTCTCTGCTCTTCATCTTCTCTCACTTTACATGTTTTCCCTCAGTTCTGTGACTCAATATACTCTTCAAAACCTTGTACTTGCCATGTTCAGACAGCCCCTCACCTAAGAAGCCTTTTGTTACCCTGCAAGGCTGAGAAAGGCACTCTGTATGCCCCCACAGGACATAACAGACTGGTCTAGAACTTCTCCCATGGTCCCAGATTGCCTGGTTAGGGATGTTTCTTTCTCTAGTTATCAGCTCCCTGAGGCCCAGGACTGTGTTTTTATCCCCAATTCCTCTGACATACAGTTGATACTTAACACACAGTTGGTACTCAATAAATATTTGCAGAATTGAATTGAAATCATGGATATCAAAAGGTGCTTTGTATTTTATACATGTTATTATTGATGGTAAAAATTAGGTTTTGTACTGTGAAGAAAAAATATGCCAGGTAAAGATAAGCCTCAAGCCAATCAGAGAAAAATCTAAAATTCTTAATTAGTGTAATATAAATTAGTAATGCACATTTTAATGTGAAAATCAAATCCACTTCATTCCTTGGTACCTCTTTAACATCAAACCAATACAGATTTCTCCCATATAAAAGTCTTACTTCTATATCCATAGCACCATTCTTTACAATAACCAAGATGGTTTGTATGTCCACTGACAGATAAATGGATAATCAAAATGCTATACATACATATAATGAAATATTATTCAGCTTTAAAGGAATGAAATTCTGATACATATCACAACATGGAAGAACCTTAAGGATATTACACTAAGTAAAATAATCCAGTCACAAAAAGACAAATAAACAATAGAGGCTCTTGAGTAGTCAAATTCCTAGAAATAGAAAGTAGAATAGTGGCTGCTAAGGGCTAGGGAGAGGAAGAATGGGGAGTTGCTGCTTAGTGGGTTCAAAAGTTCAGTTTTGTAAGATGGAAAGAGATCAGGAGATGGTTTAAAATATGATTATGATGGTAAATGGTGTACATTTATCACCATTAAAGATAAAAAGTTAAAAAGAAGATAAAGAGTTTCACACAAAAATGCTATATTTTATCATAATATTTGTCAAACAAATAAAATTCTGACCTATGTCAAAATGAAAATAAATTAATTAAATTGTGGAGGGAGTAAGGAGAGGTACATTAAATACCAAAAATACTGTACAGTATTAAAAACAAACACAGAATAACAGTAATAATAGTGGACATCTATTGAAATGTATTAGATGCCAAGAAAATGCTTTAACATGAATTCATTCCTTCAAAATGACTATGCCAGAAATGCGAGCTTTGAAAGATTAAGTCACTTAATAGTGGCCTCACAGATAAAAAGTGGTCAAAGAGGGACTCAAACCCAGGCACTCCAGTCTAAGCCCATGCTCTGGCCTACTATCTGCCTGGGCACCTTGGGATAAGAAGAAGACATCAAAATGTTCCCTCTGCTTTTGTTGATGAGACAAAAGAAGATAAAGTTAGTGATCTAATAAGTACCTTCTATGTGTCAAGTACATATGGCATATCAGAGATTCATATCAGATGCCGATCTGAGGGAATCCACAGTGTATTGAGAAAGGTGAATATACATACGTGTGTGTGTGTGTGTGTGTGTGTGTGTGTGTGTGTGTATAAAACAAGTCAAGGCTATATAAGCCGTGAGCTGGCCAGAAAGGCAAAATGTCTAATGAAGTGTCTCATGCAAACATACACAATTCCTAGCAACACAAAATGAGACTAAATATAAACTAAAGCAAATAAAATCAGTCTATTAAAACATACTCTAAAATAATAATAATAAAAAGAAGAAAACCTCATACTCTGTCTCAGAATGTTTTGGGGGAAAGAAAGAAAAAAAGGTCAAGTTTGTGTTCTTTTCAAAGAGAAAAACTTAACAGATTCTGGTGACTGACATTCATATCATAATAAAGAGGAAAAAGATATTTTGTTCAGATTACACTTTCAGAAACAATTTTACAGGTATACATGTTAAAATATTCCCACATTAAAGATTCTAAAAGTCACAAAATATTTTTTTCCAAAGGTAGATTAAGAGAACACACCAGGACACTGTAGTGATCCACTATTAACCCTCCAATTCAAGCAGTTTCTTCTATATCTTTCCATTGCCCTTTAGTCCTCTCTAGACATAACATTCCCCCTGCCCACAGCATCCGAAGAAAACACTTGCTAATATGTTAATGACAAGAGTTAGATGTACCTTGCTTCCAGAGGCTTAAAATAATTGCTATTTTCTATGTTTAATGCAAAATCACATTGGTGCCTTCTGTACTAACATATAAGTTTTACTTTTTTACTACACTGGTAAGAACTATGGGAATATATACTATACCTTGTTCCAATATCAAGCCAGCTGCCATAGTCCTTAACCAGGAAAAAAAAATGCTGTAAAATAAAACAAAATGTGACTTCATTAAAAAAAATCTAAAAATAAAATTGTTTTAGAATCATATGTATCATATTTCTTTTGATCTTTCAGAATAACTATCTGTCTAGAATCAATAAGAATACACCTTTTACTGAAACTTTTGCTTGGACTAAAATGATCAATAGTCTAAAGCCAGAAACAGAATTGTCATCCAATCAAATAAACATAAAAGTGACATTTTTGAATAACTAGAAATAAAAAACCAGCCAACTTATATAAGACAAACTAAATATCAAAAATATATATGAAAAGAAGCCATATCATCTATTTATCAACTCCATTCACTTAAACTGCTTACTGTGTATTAAAAATCACTGTGTTAGTTCCTAGAGATAACTTCCCCTCATGAGACACATAATCTAGTGAATGATTCAAATTATCAGGTGTACCAGCATGTGAGGGAGGGAGGAAGGAAGGGAGGGAGAGAGGGAGAGGGAAAGGAGGAGAGGGAAGGGAGCAGGGAGGGGGGAGTGAGTTAGTTAATTACTAGAAAATACAAGCAATTACAGAATCACAGAAGGAGGGGTATAAGTCAAGGCTTCTCACTGAAAGGTGAAATCTGAGTGAAAAGTAGGAGTCAAATGAAATAGAGGATGAAGGGGAGACAGATGGAGAAGCATGTTTCCAGCGGAGGGAAAAGCCTACATAGGCATCAAACATTCAGATAGTTTTATAGGTTCAAAGTGAAAACCTGGTGTAAAGAGAAAACAAACATGGAGGGGTGAGAAGCAGAAGCAGATCACAAATGGTTTTGCAAGTTAAATTACACAATCTGACTCTTCATGTAGAACTAATCAGGGAATTTCAGCTCTCTTTTATTACCATGTCTTGCCCATTTCTTACTTGGTGAGCAAAACTAAAAGCTGTTTTTGAGATGCTGGGTATTGGCCCCAGAGCTTCATGTATACTAGGCAAGTACTCTACCCCTGAGCTACACTCCCAGCTCTGAAAGATGCTTTTTGTTCTAAAACTATGTATGATCAATTTCCACAGAACACAAAATGCTCCACAGAACACAAAATGCTCTCAACTAAATCTATTGACAAGGAAACCTGATTTGGAAGGTACTCAAATCTGTGTCTCTAGACACTTCTGACGTGGGATATTATATAGAAAAACATTAATCTTACTCCAAAAGAGGTATGGCCTTTGTTCTCAAATTACTGGAAGGTCATTTCTAGGCCTTAGGATGTCAATTCTGACAGAAGTATTTTGCTTGGGGCACTGGTCACCAGATAGTCTAACAATAGGATTTATGATGGGAGTTTTGGGCCACATAGTACCAGTTTTACCCTGGAAAGACAGAAATTAAAGATCAGTCTTGTGGGTAGTATGTGATCAAGCTCTGATAAAAGACCTGGACATCAAAGCTAAGGTAAGCCTGTCTGGCAATGGTGACATGTACTGTCATGCCTGAATGCTGAAAGAATAATGTTATCCTGATTCCACAGGAAAAAAAAAACAACAAAAGCTTTGCATCTGCTGTCTTCCTGGACTCTGCTCTATGCATCCTTTCCCTTGGATGATTTTAATCTATGATTTCACTGCTGTCAACCATAACTGAATATAATCCCGATCAGGGATGCTTCTAGTGAATTATCAGACCTACAAGGGTTTTGGGGGAATCCTCAAACTTATAGCTATAAAATAGATTCCTCTTTGTGTTAATACACTATACAGAAGCTCCTCACTCAGAACTCATTTATTATAATTATTATCTTGATAACTCTTCCTAATGGAAAAACTCTATTTCCTTTTTCCTTCCTACAACTCTTCCCTTTTTTCCTTTCTTCTTTTAATCTGAAAGAAGGGGGGGGAAGTCTACATTTTAAATTGGAGAATGATGTGTTACCTAAATCAAACACTAACTTCTGTTAACTTCCTGTGGAAGGTTCATTTCGGAAACATAGCAATATGGAAGAATAGCTATAAAATGACAGGCTTGAATAAATCAAGTAATGAGACTTTTGACACCTTAAGAAGAGTGCTTTTACTACACACATAGTTTAGAAAAAATAATTTATCTGTGTCAGTTATGTCAGCACTTGGAACTCAGTAACGATTTCATTTGCAGAAATACATTCACATGTCTCTTGATTAAATTATCTCAGCACTTAAATTCTCAATTTTATTTATACCAAATATACAAAAATGCCTTACCAAAGCCATAATGTCTGATATCACCAGGACAATGAGAAAAAGGCTGGGAATTAAAAGACAGAGAGAGAGAGACAGAGAGAGAGAGAGAATTTATTTATTTATTTTTGGAATAGTTGTCTTTTTTTTAATTGGTTGTTCACAACATTACAAAGCTCTTGACATATCATATTTCATACATCAGATTGAAGTGGGTTATGAACTCCCAATTTTACCCCAAATGCAGATTGCAGAATCACGTCGGTTACACATCCACAATTTTACATAATGCCCTATTAGTAATTGTTGTATTCTGCTACCTTTCCTATCCCCTACTATCCCCCCTCCCCTTCCCTCACATCTTCTCTCTCTACCCCATCTACTGTAATTCATTTCTCTCCTTGTTTATTTTCCCATTCCCCTCACAACCTCTTATATGTAATTTTGTATAGCAATGAGGGTCTCCCTTCATTTCCATGCAATTTCCCTTTTCTCTCCCTTTCCCTCCCATCTCATGTCTCTGTTTAAAGTTAATCTTTTCTTCCCCCTCTTCCTCCCTGCTCTGTTCATATTTGCTCTCATTATATCAAAGAAGACATTTGGTATTTGTTTTTTAGGGATTGGCTAGCTTCACTAAGCATAATCTGCTCTAGTGCCATCCATTTCCCTGCAAATTCCATGATTTTGTCATTTTTTAGTGCTGCGTAATATTCCATGGTGTATAAATGCCACATTTTTTTTTTATCCATTCATCTATTGAAGGGCATCTGGGTTGGTTCCACAGTCTAGCTATTGTGAATTGTGCTGCTATGAACATCGATGTGGCAGTATCCCTGTAGCATGCTCTTTTAAGGTCTTCAGGGAATAGTCCGAGAAGGGCAATAGCAGGGTCAAATGGTGGTTCCATTCCCAGCTTTCCCAGGAATCTCCAAACTGCTTTCCAAATTGGCCGCACCAATTTGCAGTCCCACCAGCAATGTACAAGTGTACCCTTTTCTCCACATCCTCGCCAGCACTTGTTGTTGTTTGACTTCAGAGTGGCTGCCAATCTTACTGGAGTGAGATGGTATCTTAGGGTGGTTTTGATTTGCATTTCTCTGACTGCTAGAGATGGAGAGCATTTTTTCATGTACTTGTTGACTGATTGTATATCCTCCTCTGAGAAGTGTCTGTTCAGGTCCTTGGCCCATTTGTTGATTGGGTTATTTGTTATCTTATTGTCTAATTTTTTGAGTTCTTTGCATACTCTGGATATTAGGGCTCTATCTGAAGTGTGAGGAGTAAAGATTTGTTCCCAGGATGTGGGCTCCCTATTTACCTCTCTTATTGTTTCTCCTGCTGAGAAAAAACTTTTAAGTTTAATTAAGTCCCATTTGTTGATTCTTGTTATTAACTCTTGTGCTATGGGTGTCCTATTAAGGAATTTGGAGCCTGACCCCACAATATGTAGATCGGAGCCAACTTTTTCTTCTATCAGATGCAGAGTCTCTGATTTGATATCAAGCTCCTTGATCCATTTTGAGTTAACTTTTGTGCATGGCGAGAGAAAGGGATTCAGTTTCATTTTGTTGCATATGGATTTCCAGTTTTCCCAACACCATTTGTTGAAGATGCTATCCTTCCTCCATTGCATGCTTTTAGCCCCTTTATCAACTATAAGATAGTTGTAACTTTGTGGATTAGTCTCTGTGTCCTCTATTCTACACCATTGGTCCACCCGCCTGTTTTGGTACCAGTACCATGCTGTTTTTGTCACTATTGCTCTGTAATATAGTTTGAAATCTGGTATCGCTATACCGCCTGATTCACACTTCCTGCTTAGAATTGCTTTTGCTATTCTGGGTCTTTTATTTTTCCATATGAATTTCATGATTGCTTTATCTATTTCTACAAGAAATGCCGTTGGGATTTCGATTGGCATTGCATTAAACCTATATAGAACTTTTGGTAATATCGCCATTTTGATAATGTTAGTTCTGCCTATCCATGAACAGGGTATATTTTTCCATCTTCTAAGATCTTCTTCTACTTCTCTCTTTAGGGTTCTGTAGTTTTCATTGTATAAATCTTTCACCTCTTTTGTTAGGTTGATTCCCAAGTATTTTATTTTTTTTGAGGATATTGTGAATGGAGTGTTTTTCCTCATTTCTGTTTCAGAAGTTTTGTCACTGATATACAGAAATGCCTTTGATTTATGCATGTTGATTTTATATCCTGCCACTTTGCTGAATTCATTTATTAGTTCTAGTAGTTTCTTTGTAGACCCTTTTGGGTCTTCTAGGTATAGAATCATGTCATCTGCAAATAGTGATAATTTAAGTTCTTCTTTTCCTATTTTTATGCCTTTAATTTCTTTCGTCTGTCTAATTGCTCTGGCCAGTGTTTTGAGAACTATATTGAATAGAAGTGGTGATAGAGGGCATCCCTGTCTTGTTCCGGATTTTAGAGGGAATGCCTTTAACTTTTGTCCATTCAGAATGATGCTAGCCTGAGGCTTAGCATAGATAGCTTTTACAATGTCAAGGTAAGTTCCTGTTATCCCTAGTTTTTCTAATGTTTTGAACATAAAGGAATGCTGTACTTTGTCGAATGCTTTCTCTGCATCTATCGAGATGATCATATGGTTCTTATTTTTAAGTCTATTGATGTGGTGAATAACATTTATTGATTTCCGTATATTGAACCATCCTTGCATCCCAGGGATGAATCCTACTTGATCATGGTGCACAATTTTTTTGATGTGTTTTTGTATTCGATTCGCCAGAATTTTATTGAGGATTTTTGCATCTAGGTTCATTAGAGATATTGGTCTGTAGTTTTCTTTCTTTGAGGTGTCTGGTTTCGGAATCAGGGTGATGTTGGCCTCATAGAATGAATTTGGAAGAGGAGACACAATTTATAGTTAATACAACAGGCACAGTCAGGTACGTTAAGATCCAAATGAAAATAATTAAATAACCCTTTAGGAAAAGCAATGCCCTAAAAATGGGAGAGTGAAAGGTAGGGTTACTCATGGCGCCACCCTAGCTCTGCGTGACTGACCTCTGGACTCCCTTTTACAGGAGACACATCTACCACCAGTTAGATTTTTGTTACAGCCAAAAACATTCCCAACAGATCATCCATCCGGTACTTTTCATGCCCCACACTCCTTCTTTTGGGCCTCTACCCAAAATATACAAAGCTTTGTTGATGAATCCAGTTACTAAGAGAAACTGGTATTTAGAAAAGTTAATTTTAAGTCATGAAAAATAAAAAAATGCTAATAAAGCTTTTCTTTCCTTTTTTCTTTCTTTCTTTCTTTTTTTTTTTTTTTTTTTTTTGGTGATGCTGGGGATTCAACCCAGGGCCTTGTGTTTGTGCAGCAAGCACTCTGCCAACTGAGCTATATCCCCAGCCCCCTAACAGAGCTTTTCTACTTTACCTTTGTTCAATACATATTTTAAGGAATCAGAAGAGTATAATTAGAATCATCTCAGTGGTTTGATGAACTCAGCCTTGGAATTATGGAACTAATAACCAGGTTATTAATAGTATAAGCTACACTCTTACATTAATCTCTATCCTTTCAAGAGCTATAAGAAAATGTTTAGCAACAAAAACCCCAGGAAAATGTGCAAATGAAGGAGTGATGGTATCACTGATATTTAAAAAGTGAATATGGCAGTAAAGGATAGATGGACTTAGGCTTGTGTGAAAAAGGAAACAAGAAAGGAAACTGCTAGGTTTAATATGTGATATTCAATCTTAGAAGTCTGTGTGAAATCCTGGGAGAAATGTCAATGTCTTGGAAGAATTTAATGGGTAAAAGAGAGTATTTTTATAAAACCTTAGTTTGGCTACCTTTTGCGTCAGTTCTCTCTCTCCCTTGGTGTTCGGTTTTTCATTGCATCAATATCAAGATATAATTACTATACACACAGGCATGCATACACACAAATATATACACACACACACACATCCTGACAAGCCTTTGACTTTTCATTCCACGTGTCCCAGTTTTCAATCAAGTCTTAATTAAAACCCTCTGTAAAAACGTTTATTCACGGAAATGGAGGGCAGTACTTGTCATTCATTTTTTTTATTGCATCTGAATAACACTTCCATGTGATATTGACAAAAGTGTAAATGCTTTCAATATGATATTCATATAGACATCCTGCAAAAGTATACTAACATTTCAAACTACAAACAAAATTTTTACTATTCTTACATATTAGAAAAACATGTTTTAAAAAAATTATGGCACAATAGTGTGCTAAACTAGTTTTAGGTTAAGCTCATCAAGAGCAACATTTATATTTATGTTAACGCTAGTTGTTTCTTTCAACATTTAGTATGCCATTGTGATTCAAGAATAACAAATTACGAAGAACCTTTATATTTATATCAAGTGTTTTTTGGAGAATGCCTATGCTGATAATGCAATTGTACTAGTTAAAAAAAAAATAAACAGATGACTTGACAGCTTCTCTCCCAGAATCTTGATTAAGACTGATTGCTCTAGAAATGCATCAAAACCCAGAAAGAATACTTTCTACCCCTTTCCTCAAATGTGTAAAAATCAAGACTAGAAACTCAATTACTGATATTTAGAAAAGTCAGTTTCAAGCCATGGAAAATGAAATGTTAAAAAATTTGTCTAATACATATTTAAGAAAAAAGCCAAAAGAAGTTAGAATGATATCCCTTGTTTTAGTAGGCACAGTTATATGTAAAAGAAACAATTAATTAATTATAATATTTAACATTAATATTTCACCCTTTGCTAGGGAAGTTCCTCACTAGTTAAATAATATTCTAATAACATTTTATTGCTTAGAAAGCATATCTGTCTGCTAGAGGATCTAATCAATTAATTTCCTCTGGCAACAATTGAACTCTGATTAGAAGGGTGAAATATTTTTCATTTTTGTAAGTAACAATCTATGTAGCAGGGTCTTAATAGCAATACATGAAATATCTTCAAATGTTTACTCTCACTTATTAAAAATGGGAAAACCCAATACTTCTCAATCATTAACCTTACCTTTTTGATGATAACTGTGTAGTTAACTGAACTGCTTCAAAAGCACACATGACAAGAACAAAAGGAATTAGAATCTGTTTAAAAGAACAAATGATGCCACTGGTAACTGAAGCATTTGAAACACTCTTTTAAACAAATACTTTCTCAAATAACTTTCACATATACTAGTGGGGAGCAAACACTGAAGTAAAAACATGATTCCAAGGACACAGAACAGTGATAAAATTGATTTAAAAATCTACATTAATATACACAGCATAGAAGATAACAAACATCAATACATACTCCAAATAAAAACCTATTATAAAATTTGCCGTGTTTAACTCATTTTAATAATTAGTATCAATTTTCAAACCATTCCAAGCAGCTGTGAAAAGCATAGAATGCCCAAATAAAATAGATTAAGCACCTGGTAACTTGATTTACAGATCTCTAAACTCATCTGGCTATTTGATACTGTAACACTATAAATATGATTCATGCTTTATCAGTGCCTTTTGTTTTTTAAAAGATACATATTTATTTCTGGTTATAAAATTCTTATTAATTGTAATACATTTGAAAATATATAGAGAAAGGTATAAGAAAATTTATACTACTTGAAAATTCATAATACAGAGCCAAGACTTTTAATGTTTTGAGGTATTACTTTTCAATGACCAATTAAAAAATATGTATATGTGTATATATGCATACACACACACACACACACAAACACACATGCCACACCACAGTGAGCACGACTGTAATCCCAGTGGCTCAGGAGGCTGAGGCAAGAGGATAGCAAGTTCAAAGCCAGCCTTAGAAACTAAGCAAGGCCTTAAGCAATTTAATGAGACCCTGTCTCAAAAAATATTTTTTTAAAAGATGGGGGAGCAGGAGATGTGACTCAGTTTGTGGCTCAGGGGTTAAGTGCCCCCCTGGGTTCAGTCTCTAGTTAAAAAAAAAAAAGACTTCATAAGTTTATTTTCCAAGTGAAGGACATATGAATAAAACAAGGGGGCCCTCACTGATGACGGATAAGTCAACAAAAGTCATCTTATGTATATGCTGTTAAAACTCACTGAATTATGCTGGAGATTACAGATCAGTATTCTAATGTGAACCAGTTTGCCAGCTTCTCTGTCTGTCTTTGTTTCTGTCTTATTTTTAATTAGGCCTATGGTCTTTTAATAGAGAAAAGAACAACCACCATTTAAAGAATGTGAATGAAAATTAAGAAAGCAATAACATGTTCTCAAATAATTCAATAGAGAATAGACATAAGAAAATCCAGAATATCTTTTCAACATTTCCTAAACTTAACTTTTGTATTAGTACATTAATGAAACTCCTTAAGAGAATATATACCTTTAATAATTGCTACTTATATGATCTGAAGAGAAGGTAATAATTTTAGGTAGGCATTAATTACTTTATTTAAGTAAATATGTACTAACTACATAAAATGTGCCAGAGACTATGGTAGAGGAAATTTGTTAGTGGGAACAAGAAAAGTAAAATGACCTTGGAGAAGAAAAGGATGAACATAAATTATACTCCACTGGAGAGTCTATACCCGTGGAAATCTGAGAATATGTCATTTTTCTACTGCCAGAACTCAGGTTGTGTCTGCCACATCCATGGATGAAGCACTCAATGACATATCTGTTGAGGGAGTGAGTCAATTCTAGGTACTTGGATTATGAGGAAAGATTGTAACATGCTGTCTGTCTCAAGGTGGGGATCAGAGGTTCAGGGGACTTTAGAATCCTGAACAGCACTGCAGTTTTGATCACAGCTTCTCCATAGGCTTTAATAACCTTTGATAGGCCTTTATGAAACTAGCATGGAATCCTCTTTTGGAATCAAATACTCTTTCAGAGTAGAGCAAGAAAATTAACTGTATTTAGAAGTAAAGGGAAGAATGTACTACCTCCAGTTTAGTATTGGTGTCAATGCCAAGTCTTAAAGGTACCTTCTTTCTATGGCTACTTAACTCTATTACAATGACTTTACAATTTTAATGTCAAATTTTATATAATCTTAACATCACAATGAATTCATAATCTTAGTCAACCAACAGCTTAATACAAACAATGAAAAAGAAAACTAACCTTCCACATCATCAGGGATCCCATCATGAAAGGACTAAATACAGTCAGAAAGCAATAGACAGAGGCAAGATCAAAGCTAGGGAATCATAAAAAAAAAAGAGGAATTTAGAATTCATATTGTAACTTTTAAAATAATATTCTGCTTAAATGATGTTTAAATTAATTCTCTATAACCTACTCTTATTAAAGCACAAGCAGGGGCTGGAGTTGTGGCTCAGTGGTAGAGTGCTTGCCTAGCCTGTGTGAGGCACTGGGTTCGATCCTCAGCACCACATAAAAATAAATGAAGGCATTGTGTCCCTATACAACTGAAAAAAAAAAAAAACCTACAAGCATACATTATACAGAGGAATATTGTAAAGCCACTGAAAATAAACAAGATAGGTCTGTGTGTGATGATACACACTAATCCCTAAAAGATATCACTGAGTATGAAAAACAAGGTACAGAACAAAAATTAGGGAAGTTCTAATTTGTATTATTCTTTTGGTTATGCATGCACACACACACACACACACACACACACACACACGCAAACACATACTTTCATTTAAAATTACCTGTTAATAGAGGCTATATTTCCAGTTCCAAAAAATGCTGTCACTAAAAAGAAAACCTAAAAAAGAGGTAAGGAAATGCCAAAGCAAGTTGGAATTCATACCAATTTCATTTAGAAAAGACACGCCCATTCAACATGAGGGGAATTTACTTTTTGACTTGTACACTGATCATAATTGTTTTAACTGAATGTTTAATCATATTCCTCATATATATATATATTGAAATAACCAGCAGAAGAAGCAACATACTGAGAACTGAGGCCTGGTAAGTCATTTTGGTCACTAGTCACTTTGGGAAGATTAGTTTCCTCTTCTTGAACATGAACAAGTTGGACCTTATCTGTAGTTAGCTGTTAATGACTTTTTATTTTTTTATTTTTATTTTTTTTAAAGAGAGAGTGAGAGAGGGAGGAGAGAGAGAGAGAGAGAGAGAGAGAGAGAGAGAGAGAGAGAGAGAGAGAGAATTTTTAATATTTATTTTTTAGTTCTCGGCGGACACAACATCTTTGTTGGTATGTGGTGCTGAGGATCGAACCCGGGCCGCACGCATGCGAGGTGAGCGCGCTACCGCTTGAGCCACATCCCCAGCCCTGTTAATGACTTTTTAAAAAGAAAAATACAGACCTAGAACATACAACAGACACCTTCAGATGCAAGACAATTTTAGTTCTTAACCACCTGCTATGTGCCCACAACATGTGAAACACATGCTAGACTCCTTGAAAGGCTCAGAAAGAAACAAGGATGTTTCAGAATAATTCAATTAGAGAATGAGACTACAGAAAATTTTGAGCATCTTCTTGGCATTTCTTAAAGTTAGATGTATATTAGTACAGTAATCAAAAAGAGGTATTAATCTTATAGGTGCCCAGAGTTTACTGCTAGTAACATTCTCAAAATAATGCCTCACCTATGAAAGAGCTCAATAAATGCTAGTTATCTTATTATTATATATGTAAAAATTGGTACAGAAACCCTAAATAAGAAATATGAATCACAAAAACTTTCAGTGAAATAGTGGCATATGAGTTGGTGAGTTGAGCTTTAAATAGATTCATGCATCCATTCATTTAACCAATTATCTAACCAACTAACATTTATTGTCTAGTATATGTCAGAGACAAAGCAAGGCACTACGACTATCTAAACAGACTGATACGGTAACTAAAATCAGTAAAGAAACAGTGGAAAAAAATGACACAGTCAAGAAATAGAAAGATATGATAGAAACTTAAAAAAAGAGTTTACTGAAGGATAGAGTAAAAAATGAAATATGAAATACAGATTGGAGACATATTATTAAAAACCCTGAACTTTACTGTAGAAAGAATGAAAAGTAGCAAGTATTTATGTGAGTCACATAATCAAGAAATATCAGTGATTGTATAAAATTCTGATCAGAAAAACAAACAACTGTAGGCAAGAAATCCACTAAGGGAGTTATTTCAATAGTCCATGTCAGAGATAAGGAAGTCTGAATCAGTGCAGTGACAGTGGACATAGAGAGACTGTGGGGAGGCAATGGGACTTTAGAAATAGGCAAGGAGCAGTTTGAAAAATTTGTGTGGTTGTGAACATGGTGATGGCATTAAATGAGAGGAGGCCTGTCACAGAATAATTCTGGAGAGGAGTAGAGCTGATAGGTTAGAATCTATATTTGGTGATGCCCAGGAGAATGTTGGACACGTGACACCTGACGTCAGGAGAGAAGTCAAAGCTAGATTAGCAGAGGTGAAGCTGTTAGCACAGAGGTGTCTGTCACCACTATAGGAGACGATGGCAATAACCCAGCCTCACAGAAAAAGGTTAATGGTGTATCTTGGAGAAAACATATGGTTCAAGGTCAGGGAAAGGAAGGGGTTTTAGAGAGGAATCATGATATAAAAAGTTAAAAGGAGAACTTGTATAGAGTCCTAATAGTCAAGGGAAAAGAGAAAAGAAAATCAATAGAATTAAATGTTACAGCATGGTCAAGTAAATAGATGAAACTTTGAAGTCAGGAAACCCCTATATACCATTCAGAGTACAGTTTCAGCAGAGACATTTGACGAATATTGATAGAGCACTACTATGTGCCAGGCACTGTTCTAAGGCTTGTGGATATAGTGAATAGATTATAAGGAAATAATGGCAATTACTACGGATTTTTCTTTGAAGAAGTTTGGTAGCAAACAGGACAAAATACAACTGTAACTTAGGGGGATGTAGTATTGTGGGGGAAAAGTTTTTTTCGTTAGCATTGACCGAGTGGAAAGAATCTGTGAAGACAGAGAAAAGTGAAATTAAGAATGAAAACCAGGGGGCCGGGGATGTGGCTCAAGTGGTAGCGCGCTCGCCTGGCATGCGTGCAGCCCGGGTTCGATCCTCAGCACCACATACCAACAAAGATGTTGTGTCCGCCGAGAACTAACAAATAAATATTAAAAATTCTCTCTCTCTCTCTCTCACTCTCTCTCCTCTCTCTTAAAAAAAAAAAAAGAATGAAAACCAGGGGTAGAGAGGGGAAAATGAGAGTATTTATTTTTTTGGAAGTAAGTTCAAAGGAAATATTTGTTTATTTTATAGTAAGTTCAAAGGAAATACCTCTGATACTTACAAGCCATATATATAATAAGGGGTAGATATCCAAAATATATAAAGAACTTGCACAGCTCAAAATCAACAACAGCAACAACCCCCACAAATAATTCAATGGAAAAATGGGCAAAAGATCTGAAGATATTTCTTAAAACAGACAACACACACACACACACACACACACAAAATGCCCAACAAATATATTAAAAAATATTCAACATCACTAATGATCAGGGAAATGAAAATCAAAACCATAATAAGATATCACCTCATACCTGTTAGAATGGCTACACTAAAAAAGAACTGTTGGCAAAGATGTGGAGAAAAGAAAATCCTTATAAACTGCTGGCAGAAACATAAACTGGTATAGCCATTATGGAAAACATTATGAAGATTCCTCAAAAAATTAAAATACACCTACCACATGACGCAGCAATTCCACTTCTGGTATATATCTAAAGAAAATGAAAGTATCTTCAAGAGATATCTATACTCCCATGTTCACTACATGATTATTCATAATAGCTAAAACATGTAAAAAACCTAAATGTCTACTGGTGGATGAATGGAGAAAGAAAAAAAACTATATATATATATATACATGCATGCAATGGAATATTACTTATCCTTAAAAAAAGGCAACCCTGCCATTTGTGACAACTTGCATGATCCTGGAGGACATGATGCTCAGAGAAGACATAGAAAGACTACTACTATAAGATTTTACTTAGATGTGTAAACTAAAATAGCTTTAGAAACAATGAGTAGAATCAAGGTCAGTAGGGGCTGGGAGGAGGGGGAAAAAGAAGGTGTTGCTCAAAGTGTATGAAGTCTTAGTTACCTAAAATAAATAATGTCTAGAGATCTAATGTATGGCATAGTGATGACAGTTAACAATGTATTAGCTATTATATTATATATTAGCTATTATACACTTGAAATCTGCCAGAAGAGTTGATCTTAAACGTTCTCACCAAAAAGGAAGGAGGGAAGGAAGTCAAGAAGGAAGGAAAGAAAATGATAACTATGAGAAGCAAGAGGTATTTATTTAGTTTGTGATGATCATTTTAGAATGTATATGTATATCTAAGCATCGAGTCAAGTTAAAAATTGTAAATATATATATATATGTAAAATTTTTGTCAATTATACTTCAATGAAGATGAAAAACATTAAATTTTAAAAAAGGCATAACTCCCTATGAGTTTCTTGGAGCTGGTCAGCCAGTCTTCCCAAAGTGACGCTTTATCATACTGACTTTTCTTTTTTTTTTTTTTTTTAATGAGTGATAAGATTTTAATTTACATTGTGATAACAATGCCTTCTTCTCTGACTTTTCTTTTTTACTGTATATACTTCAACAACATTGCCTCTGATGTGACCCCAAAACCCTTATGAGACAGATGTTATATAATATAAATTTCATGTGAAACACATATAAAAAGATACAAACCCATAACAGTGATGGCTTCCAGGGTGAGAGAAATTAGACTGGACTTAGGAGTTGAAAGGAGACTCCAGCTTTACTGTAACATTTTAATTTTTTGTAAAAAAAAAAAAATATGGCTGTGTGATAAAATCTTAATTGTTGATATCTTGAATGATGGAAAATATACACATTTATTTATTACATTATTCTTTATACTTTTCTGTATTAAAAAAACTTTAAAAATGTGAACTATATATATGAGAAAGCTATGGTTGAGATGAGTTAATACACTAAGAGCTATTACATTAATACCTTCCAAATATTCTCACACCATTAAATGGGAGGTAGCAGGTCTTAAAACTTCCAACAAAGGATACAAGGAAAAAAGCTCTACGGATGTCATCCAGACAGAGATGTCGAAACTGAATTATATCAGTATTATAGGAGAACTGGATACTTGTGAGCTGTGAGATAATAAGAAACACATTAATGCACATTAACAATTGGCTTACTTCCACCTTCAAAGGTTAAACTTACAATGGCCAAGTTACCACGGCAGAAATATACCATGTGCTAGCAAAATGATGGACAAAATTTTTTTTCTACAGCAAAATTACACCTTTAAAAAAATCTGCAAAGGCTGGGCATGGTGGTGCACACCTGTAATACTGGCAGCTTTGGAGGCTGAGATAGGAGGATCGTGAGTTCAAAGCCAGTCTCAGCAATGGTGAGGTGCTAAGCAACTTAGTGAGACCCTGTCTTTATTCATTTATTACTTTTATATGTAATAAAAGTGGGAATTCCCTTTTTTTTCAAAGGTAAGAAGGGGTTCTTCAGAGAAAGTCCTGATCATCTTCTTCTTCTTTTTTTTAATAGTTTTTAATTGTCAATGGACCATTATTTTAGTTGTTTATATGCGGTGCTGAGAATCAAAGCCAGTGCATCATGAGTGCTAGGCAAGCGCTCTACCACTGAGCTACAACCCCAGCCCAAGTCCTGATCTTCTTAAACCCAAGTACGGTATGATATTAAATGGCATGGTAAAATTAAATGTTTCTCTGTTTCTTTGTTCTGTTAATTCTATTGCACTCAAAATGTTATTTTTTTCTCTAAGAAAGCAAAACATCCCTGGTCTTGGTAAAATGGAGAGTCACTCATTTACAACAAGCTGGGTGTACTTTTGCTTAACTCCTCTGCCCAGGTTGACTTTACAAAAAGACCACCCTCACCACTACTTCCTCTTTAAGTTCCTGGAGTGCTTTAATACTATTTTCTAGAAAAAGACAGATTTGCTTTCAGTTAAAAATAGAATTTAAAAAGTGACAATGACCCTCAGTTAGTCTGTCAAAATATATAACTCTTACCATTTACATTATTCTGATCAAAACGGCTTTTTATGTATTAATATTCCAAGGCTGAGAGTTAAACACAAGAAATTATTTAATATACGTTCAATTAGGAGTCTTTGGTACTTAAATTAGTTATTCTAAATTATCAATGCTTCTCTATAAACTCAATTGAAACCATTTAAGGATGGATCAACTGTCAAAGTATTTTTCTGCAATATTCATTTATCTGACCTCAGTAAAACTGTAAATATTCTATCATCAATTTCTCAAGACCTTCAGTTCTAAAAAAGGCAACAAACATCAATTTAGTTCTCTAACTCAGCATGATCAAGGTGTCCTTAAAATGTGGTTGGCTTTTAGCCAATTCCAAGTATACTGTGTTGCATAAGCAGTCTAAGATGTGTGCTAAGGCCAAAACCACTAAGATGACAGAATAAACATCTTGGATTAGAATGTGGAGAAAAAACAACAGTGGGAACTTAAATGGTAACTTATGATCAAATTTATAAATTAATTTATGACAGCATGAAAATTCTTTTGACTAAAATATATTGACAAAAGGAAATGTTGGATGTGAAAACAAGGAAAAATAAAATGAAGGGCATTTTTCTCTATTCACTCACCTATGTTAATTTTTTATATCAATGATTAAGAAAAACTCAATGGAAGGCTGAGGCTGTAGCTAAGTGGCAGAGTGCTTGCCTTGCATGTGTGAGGCACTGGGTTTGATCCTCAGTACCACATAAAATGAACAAATAAAATAAAGGCATGCTGTCCATCTATAACTACAACAACAACAACAACAAAAACTCAACCTATCCATTGCTTTTAAAACTGTTAAATTGTGTTTTTCTGTGATAAGTGAAACTTTTTCTTGCAAATTATTTAACTTAATTGCTTATGTTAAATAAAATTTACTAAATAAATTTTAAATACTAAAATTTATTTTAGTAAATTAACTACTAAATTAAATACTAAAATTTCAAGTAGATAGAATTTTCGATGAAATATCATGACTTCCTTATGGTACACAGAATATTTCAACGTTCTCAGATAAATGCAATTGACAAGTCACCTTTTGTTTATAGCAAACACCAGATTGTTGTAGGGTTTCTTGTTCCATATGTATCCAGATGAACATCAAACATGATAACACTAATGGAAAGAGAGCTTCATACCTAAGTAGTGAGAAGTAGGGGGAGGAAGCGTAGAAACGAGAAGAAAAATACATGAACAAATAAAAACTCAAATTATACTGGAGGTCTCTCTTTAAATAATTTTGATAATACTCCTCAGCCACACTGTCACAAATTTAAATTTTCTAGGTTTTCTAGTAGAAAATAGGAAAAGAAAATAATATTTAAAATTTAACTCTAACATTATCATCTTTTAAATTTATTAAATCTTGAGATAATTACGTTTTAAAATAGTAAAGATATTTAAAAATAATTAATAAAATAAGTTATTCATAAAAGAGAAAGAAAGCATTAAGACAAAAGTAAAAAGATAATTTCTAATGCAAAATTATTTATATATATATATATATATATATATATATATAGAGAGAGAGAGAGAGAGAGAGAGAGAGAGAGAAGAAAAAGATGAACTTTCCAAATTTCCTAAAAAAATGACTGCAATACAGGAACACAAACTTCTTGAAAAAAAATAAAAGATCCAATAAACACATAAAAATGTTTGGCCTCATCAATAACTAATATGGGGCTGGGGATGTGGCTCAAGCGGTAGCGCGCTCGCCTGGCATGCGTGCGGCCCGGGTTCAATCCTCAGCACCACATACAAACAAAGATGTTGTGTCCGCCGAAAACCATAAAATAAATATTAAAATTCTCAAAAAAAAAACTAATATGGAAATCAAAACAATAATGAGATACTATACACTTATTTATCAGCATTAAAAAATATTCTTGACAAGAGTGCAATGAAAATGAACTCTTGTGTTCTCTTTATAGAAATATACACTTCTGGAAGGCCATATGGCATTAGACATAAATCTCAAAAATATTCATAATGTATAATACCATTTCTAGAAATGTACTCTGAGAAAATTCCAATTATAAAGATTTTGGATGTAATATTGTTTACAGAACAGAGAGTTCAGAGAAAACTACATGCCCAAGAGAATGATTAAATATATTTGTAGGCTGGATGTAACGTGGCCACAAAAAAGAAAAGTGCCCACAAGGTAACATGGTGACAGAAACTTTTTTAAGCAGCTTCTGCTGTAGTTTGGGATAAGTGTTCCACCTTTGCAATTACAAAATGCTTTATTATAGTACTTACACAGTTTTAATCACATGTCTATATGAAGACAGCACCTATTAGTTTATAAAGTCTTTGAAAAACAAACTCTGTTTTGTCACTATGGCAGGTCCAGCTCACCAGAAGTGGTTTTGAATGAGCTATTAACCTAATTGGAAGTTACAAGATAAAAGAAGGTAAACAAAGCTTATTTTTCTTTTAACTTTTCAACTACTGAGTTCTAGGCCATATGGCACCATTTTCTAAGCATGAGACACCATAAGAAACAAAATACTTTTAATTCTACCACAATCATAAAATGAAAACACTGAAGCTTGGGCAGGAACGCCTTTGAAAAAGCAAGCACAAATCTCTTGGTATGTAAGATTTAGAACATCCATGGATGTGAACAGATATTACATACATGAGAAAATATCATTAGTAAAGCAGGTATAGAAAACTGTACAAAGCAGTACCATTTGTGGCCTACTAAAATAGTATTTAATATTAGTTTGTTGGCAACCTCATGAAATGGCACTGTTGTTAAGACAAATGCAAGTTTCTAGAAAAGTATATATTCAAAGGCCATCTATGCTATATTGAGAATGAAAATAATTAAACTATGTAAAAAGCTTATGTATAATACTATAGCTCAAAATATTATTTATAATAACAAAAAGTATAAATAAATAAAATGATTAAAAACAGAGGAACTTGGGTGCATTCATATCATGAAATATTAAATATCTATCAAAATGAAGGGTAGTGAACTATGAGCCATTCAGGGAAAAAAATGCTTGTAAAATAATGTTAAATAGAAAAAAAAATGATACAAAGTAGTACATGTACTATGACAAATTCTATGTTAAAAAAAGATAAATACAGAGTTAGGGCTAGAAAGAAATATAGCAGAATATCAAAAGGAACATGTAATAATAAATTTTTCCCTTATCATTCTTTTCTAAAATATGGCAATACTACTTTTATAATGTCAGAAAAAAAGGAAGGAAGACAAAATTTAGAATGCCATTCAAGTTCAACTTCTACATGAGAGCTTGATGGCCCTAACTCAGTCCCCCTACTCAAATTCCTTCCTAGTCACTCTTCACATCATACAATCACAACTTAACTCAAAATAATTTGTTCCATTTTATAGTTTACCTAACAATGTAAAATACAGTCCTCATTATATAGCACTTTTTAACTCTGTTGAATGCCTATACTACAGTAATAATTCTCTCTTTATGACTTCCTAGTGCTCAGGACGTTGGAGATATGAAAGAAAAAACAATTGTTGGTTAGTTAATCAAGAAGGTACATATCTAAGCAAAAGGGGACTGTAATTTTTAAAATACTTGCAGTTATATATGAAGTTATTCCTTCCTAATGTATAAAAACAAATCCCTTAGTTCTACAAAAGGTGCTACAGATTTATTTCCTTTCAAAAAAGTATATACTATAATCACTTTTTTGGGGGGAGGGGGTAAAATGTAGATGAATAAAATCAGATCAAGACAATCTTCCTATGGTATATTATCTCATAAGACAATGATAATTTTGTGTAAAGTCTGCAAATATGAATTAAAAACTGAAATATCAATAAAATGTCATCATGGGTTTGAAGAGAACATAATAAAACCTTACTAAACTAGGATCTGCCGATTTGGTCTCTGTGCAAACTAAATAGGGCTGATAAAGTATTTAGGTTTATATTATAGTTTGCTATACAATGTGATAAGGTAAATAATATTTCAGAGGAAAATATTTAATCAACTTACAAGACGAACTATTTTCAAGCATTACCATATCTTTCATTTGCATAAAATAAATCTTCACTAAATAAAGGATTGCATTGTTAGGATTATTACAACTGTATTAAAGCTGCATTTCTTTCAAGTATCCTACATTTCTGAAAATTCCTTAATTTACATAGAGAAACCTCTAGGTTATCTAAAATAGTGATGCTGAACCCTAACAGGTAAAATAAATTTTGCAAAATTGATCTGACACTGAAAAAAATGTACTAACCTAACTGATTGGACTGCACTATTTCAAGATATTTTTTATTCTTTTGCAAAGCTAAATATAGGTTCTGATCTTGAATACTATATCTCTTAATGCATTCATTAATAAGGTCATATTTGGCCTTAATATTTTGATTTTAGACATGGACTCTGACATTTTTTTCTTCTTAAAATAAACATCCTTCTGATGATCTGTTTTATTATCTCTCATGACCACTAAATTGATGATTTAAAACCTTTAATATGCACCCCCAAGGTAAGTTATATGCTTAATTAATGCTACATTATAAAAGTTTTTCCACTCAAAATTAAACTTAAGTATCGTTCCTTTTTTCCTTCCCTCCTTCATTTCTAACCCAACAAACCAGATCTATTTCTGGGTTTGTTCCTATTTTTTAATTTACTACATATTTATTTGAACATATACTGCTTTAGAATTTAAAGGTCCAAAAAGGAAATGAATTTATTCATAATTAAGTGACTATATAGAAGCTAGCCCGTTATTTCTGGACCCACTCAAATATTTATTTCCTTAAGTCAACTTCTGGGTAAAAATCTAGGGCTGGGGTTGTAGCTCAATGGTAGAATGCCTGCCTAGAATGTGAAGGCATTGGGTTTGATTCTCAGCACCACATATAAATACATGTCCATTGACAACTAAAAAAAAAAATTAAAAAGAAAGATCTCTTAATAAAATTTGTATGTCATACCAAAATGGTGGGTTAGAAATTATTTTATTTTTTTGCTTTCTTGTTTAGATTAAAAATGTGTGCATATTCTAATTCATTTCTACCTTGAAGGGTGCTAATATAACAAAATTATTTATTTTAAAATTTCATTAAAAAGGAGGAAAACGTGAAGGGGTTTAAGGTCCTATGATGGTTAACACTCTTGAATATATGGTCACATACTTCAAATTTTATTTGAAAGTTCAAAGTTCTAAATCTCAAAGCAAGTCCATCTTAAGATCTTGTTAGGTAACTGGTAGAAATTTCTGTCATGCTCATATTATATCTTCATAGATGTGGCCCACATCTGGTTAGGCAGGGAAAAAAAGAGAAGTTAGAAGGTGTGGAAAGCTTTGAGGAGAAAAGAAGATTTAGAATCCTACTTCATTTCCTATCTGGGTCTACAAGAACTCTCAAGGTCACTTAGGATGTTAAGGGCAACTATGAAAAGATTTTGAGAACTTGTCTCTATTTTTATTTATTTATTTATTTATTTATTTGTATTGTTGGTTGTTCAAAACCTTACATAGTTCTTGATATATCATATTTCACACTTTGATTCAAGTAAATCCTGAATTAGAACAAGCAAGTTTCCCAAAGATTTAACCCAGGTTTTGGACCCAAATGGCTTTTAAAACTTATCTACAAGGGTAAATCCCTTGGTTTAGTCTAGTTTGAATCAAAAAACACTATTTGGGCCAAAATTTGAACTTCGAGTAGTATTTATTCAATTTGTCTGTACTACTGATCAATTTGTCTGTTCTATTGTTTGTTAAATGTAAATATTTCTCACTCTCATAAGGATGAAATTTGAAAGCAAGTGAAGTGAAGAATTCTTTCCTTCAAAGTAATTAGGGAGTGTACATAATTAAGTTCTAAAGAATGCTTCAGAATTCATGTTAAATCAAGCTACTGAAGACTTTATTTTATTTTGTAAAAAAAAAAATTTCAATAATAAATAAAATGAATTATTTAACTTTTGGGAAAATATTTTGAAATTTCCTTGAAAGAATATTTGACTGTAAAACATGTAAGAATAAGAATAAAACCAAAATATTATACTCAAATAACAACAAATAAATTAGACCATATATATATTTTCTTTTTTTGCAATACTGTGAATTAAACTCAGAGACCACATGTGCTGGATAAGGGCACGAGCTATACCCCAGCTCTAAAGCATCATTTAAAAAGCATGAGCCAGTATAGTAGCCCACACTTGTAATGTCAGTGACTTGGGAGGCTGAGGCAGGAAGACTGCAAGTTCAAGCCAGCCTGGACAACTAAGTGAGACCCTATCTCAAAATAAAAAATAAAAAAGGGATGGGGATGTGGCTCAGTGGTAAAGTGCCTCTGGGTAAATTCTCTAGTACCCAAAATAAACCAAAATAATAAAATAAAATGCATGAAAAAATGCAACAAAAATGAAATCCTTTTTTAAAAACAATATCTTTATTTTATTTATTTATTTTTATGTGGTGCTGAGGATGGAACCCAGTACCTCACAAATGCGAGGCAAGCGCTTTACCACTGAGCTATAACCTCAGCCCCCCCAAATGAAAATCCTTCTAAGTCTTTGAGACATTGTTTAGATTAAACATTTAGAGATGGAATGAATTTTCTAACACTGTAGTTGAATGAAAATTTAGCAACTTCAGTACAAAAAATAGAAAAAGACAACAGACAAGGTATGAAAATAATAAAGAAAATAGGAGATTATGGATCAGGTCACATACAGAGTAGAAAATATTTATAATTTAGACTTCAAGATTTACAAAACACTCTTTATCTCCACAGCTTAAATACTAATAGAGAAAATATCAATATGTCACTTAAAATTTGCTATTATGGAATTAAAAAATGTGTCTATGTTTATACCCTGTGCTTAGGAGCAAGTAGGTTGACATCAAGGAAAGAAGTATGCTAATCAATCGCTGAAAGAGAACTGGAGAACTCAGCAGTGGCACCACCAAGGAAGAGGCTGCAATAAAACAAAGCAGGCCATCTGTCAGCACGGAAGACACACACATTGCAAATTTAGAAGTTCTAAATCATCTATTGTCATTTATGGTGCTTAATATTTGTGTGACCTTTATCGTGGAAATATTTGCCTTACAGATTTCTCTAAGAAACCAGAGGCTTCACATTTTTAATTAGAATTACATTTTATTGTTTTAGCTATATTTTAAATAACTGAGATTTTCTCAATTTATATTCAGAATAAATGTACTATAATGATATTAACTCCTCAATGCCTAATTTGTTATTTTCTAATGAAGTAAGAAATATCACTCAAGATTCAGCAACTCATCTCTTAATTAGGCACTTATATCTCAGTTCAAGACAACTTACTGTCCAGAAACTGACTTTCCCTAATCCCTCCTCCTACCAAGTTTCCCACTATAAAGTATGCTTTGACAGCTGTAGTGGGCCACTTGGAAAATTGGAAATAGGAAAGAATGACTTCACTGTGCATGAGACTTATAATAAGAGTCCTTTTCCCCATAGGATAGGAAAAGCAACTACTTCAATGGAGACCAGGCAGATGTAAGAGGGTGAGGACAGCAAAATATATACTCTTTCCATCTCTGTTTGGAAAGAAAATGTACATAACTTCCTAATTTCACTCCAGAGTATGGAGATGGGATGAAATGCCTCTGAATCACTCATCAACTGTTTAATTGTAGGGCAAGTTTGTCAACATATAGAAGTTTACCCATGTCAAACAGGGATAACACTAAAAAGTTGTGAGATTTAAATACAATTTCACCTACTAATGCTCTCCAAGCATAGTTCCTGACACATAGTGCTTAGTAACTCTCAGCTGAGGGTGTTACTAATCAACACCTTGTAAGTTAATTTAAACGTAAAGACAATTTCATTCAAAGTCAAATTCCTGAAAGATTTAAATATGCAAGTTATATCTCTAACACCCTCAGATGAATAGTTTCTGAATTTCATAATGTTATTATCTGATACATACTTTAACTGGAGGAAATAACATATCAATATTTCTTATTTTAAAAGTCATTTCAAATGAAACTTATTCTATAAATTGTACTTTGTCCTTGTTTTATTTTTGCCTAAAAGCTAAGGTGCTAGGGGGGATTAAGAGTCCCCATTCTGAGTAACAAAAATTAAACCCAGTTTTATAACTTATCACCCATTTATAGTATATTAGCAAAAAATGCTTATTGTAGCTGGACATGAAGTGTGGTGTATTTTTTGGAGATGCTGATGACTTACCTATGATAAACATTTTATGTCTCACTTCATTTGGTAGTTACCTAATACCTACCTCTACCAGTTCTGAGGTAGAAATTTCTCACTTAAAATATATGCTTTTATATTGGGAAAACGACAGCAATATGTTGATTCTGCATTTTCTCCCCACCGTTCAAAAAATAACAATAAAGAATAAAGACAACGAATAAAAGTTTATAAGATATTCCAAATAGGGAAAAAGAAGCATAGAAAATATTATATAATATGTACATATGTTCTACAATGTAAGACAGTATGACAAAATAGAGATCAAGCTTAAGAGGTAAAGGTAATTCAAAGATTATAAGCAGAGATTACAAATAACCCCATCTGAGATTCAAGATGGTAGGCTAGAGGGAGGCTGCATTCCTTGTTGCTCTGTGATCTGGGATTCAAGCAGTGG
The DNA here is from genome assembly GCF_964194105.1 of Spermophilus citellus. Lineage (NCBI taxonomy): Eukaryota > Metazoa > Chordata > Mammalia > Rodentia > Sciuridae > Spermophilus > Spermophilus citellus. The sequence continues at coordinate 117,040,322 of NC_138198.1, forward strand.
GAATACTGTTCTCTGTGAGTTATTAGAGGGTCCCCAGCTGCTGAGCCTGTGCAGACCTCCCTCTACCAACTTGCAGCTCCCTGAATCATCTCCATCTTGGGACACTGCAACCGATGCCCTCCACATGGGAGCCTGCACCTGGGGACACGGGAAAGGGTCTGGAGACAGCTGTCCAATACAGCACTGCATGCCACAGAGCAGCATCTCCAAATACGCAGCCCCATGCCACAGCCTGGCCTACCCTGATGCCCCATCTCTGAAAGTGGTCTCCTCCATCTTGGGATACCTTCATTGCCATCTTGGGTTATCCTCGCTACTGCCATCACCATCTTTAGTTGGGGCAACTCCCATCTTGGGACACTGGCTGGGGCCTAGTAGCAATATCAAGGTGCCTCTAGTCCCCCAAATCCTCCCCACACCCAGCCACTAACCTGGCACAGCAATTGCAACTACATGGCTGGCCATAGCTTGCAAAGCCTGGTCCTGATCTGACAGATTCAAAATAGCTCTCCATGACAGATGCTTAGGTCCCAGAGTGCAGCCCATAGGACCTCCAGAGAGAGAGGTTCCTGACTGAGAAGTAGAAAGGGAGGGGGTGAGTGAGACACAGTTTAGAGACTAAATTAAAGATCAGGAATTGTGAGGTCTACAGGCAATATAAGAGGATAAGACCAGGTGCCCACATCACATGAACGGGCCCCAGAGGAGATCCTTGGGATGCAGTCTTCCACTGGAGACCGGAAAGTGCTATACCCCACCTCTAGGAGTTCCGCCTCCAAGACCAACCCTTCCACCCTAATAACCCTCACCATGCTGAGATGGAGATACCAGCAAAGAATAGACAACTCCACCTGCCAGATGAGAAGGGAAGCAGGAAGGATACTGGGCTCCAATAGAAACAATCCTTTAACTTTCCTTTGAGATTCATGCTACTGAGGACTGGGGTGTCTAAATAGTATATTAAAGTTGTGCTGCATATTCTTCTATCTTTTATTTTTACATTTTCTTTTTCTTAATAATTTTTTGTTTGTTTTTTGTATTCTCTCTACTTTCTTCCCACTCACCTGTCTCCCTAAAGTCTTTTTCTTTCTCTCTATTCTCCTGCTAGCAGCCAACTTATTTTGATTCTTCTTTCACGCTTCCGAAGATCTAATAACTCTATATTCTCACCTCCTATCTCCATAACAGCTCATCTTACACCTCCCCCTGTGTTCTTTCTGTCCACCATAAGAAACTGTTGACACTTTTGGAAACCTACTGTTTATACTGTGTAGATAATAATCGAATTTACCATTTCTGTCTATTGCGACAAAACTGTAACATCTTAATAGGAGCTATTTGATTTAAGGCTGCATATTGTTGCAATTGGGATCTGTCAATATTGATCTCACCCTTAAAAAAGAGGTATTGGAATCCTCCAGGGACACTCTAAGCCTACAGGGTAAAAACTGTAACACCTCAGATCTGCACTCCTAGAGGACTAGACACATAAACAATATGAAAAAACAAGAGAAGAAAGTGCCCCAAACAAACAAAGATACTACATTATTAGAATCCCTGGCCGGCAGAGCAGAAAAAATATCAAAGAAGGAGTACAAGATGTACATAATTAAATGTTCTATGAATTAAAGGGTGATATAAAAGAGTAAACACAGTCAACAAAAGATCATTTTGATAAAGAGCTACATAAGCAAATATGGGACACAAAAGATTAATTCAACAAGGAGACAGAGATTCTGAAACAAACAAACAAAAAACCCCAGAAATCCTTGCAATGAAGGAAACGATAAACCAAATTAAAACTCAATAGAAAGCATCAACAGATTAGATCACTTGGAAAACACAACCTCAGACAATGAAGATAAAATATATAATCTTGAAAAGAATGTTGACCACAATGAGCAGAACATTCAAGAATCATGGGATAGCCTGAAAAGACCAAATTTAAAAATTATTGGGGTAGAGGAAGGCATAGAGTTACAAACTAAAGGAATGAACTATCTATTCAATGAAATAATATCAGAAAATCTTCCAAACATGAAAAATGAATTGGAAAATCAAAACAAGAGGCTTACAGGACACCAAATTATAAAATCACAACAGATTTATAATTTATACAGAATAAGGAGAAAAATTTAAAAGTCACAAGAGAAGGAATCAGATTACATATAGGGGGAAACCAATTAGGATCTCTGCCAATTTCTCAACCCTGACCCTCAAAGCTCAGAGGACCTGGAACAATATATACTAGGCTCTGAAAGAAAATGGATGCCAACCAGAATCATATCCAGCAAAATTAAGCTTTAGATTTGATGATGAAATAAAAACATTCCATTATAAACAAAAGTTAAAAGAACTTACAACTAGAAAGCCTGTATTACAAAACATCCTTGGCAAAACATTCCATGAGGAAGAAATGAAAATGATTAAAGGGGGGAACTATACTAAAGGAAAAGCCAATCAAAGGAGAAACCAAGTCCAGTTAAAAACCAAAAACAAACAAAATGACTGAGAATACAAACCATGCCTCAATAATAACTCTGAATGCTAATAGCCTGAACTCATCAATCAAAAGACACAGACTGGCAGATTGGATTATAAAAAGGGTGCCCAATAATATGTTGCTTTCAAGAGACTCATCTCATAGGAAAAGAATCCACAGACTGAAGGTGGAAGGTTGGGAAAAAGCATACCACTTAACATGGATTGCATAAACAAGAAGGGGCTTCTATCCTCATATCAGATAAAATAGACTTTAAGCCAGTTAGTCAAAAGGGATAAAGAAGGACATTTCATACTGCTTAAGGGAACCATACATCAATAGGACAGAACAATTATAAACATATATGCCCCCAAATATGGAGCATCTATGTTCATCAAACAATCTCTTCTTGAAATAGAGTCAAATAGACTACAACACAATTATACTGGGTGACATTAACATACATGTTTCACCACTGGATAGATCTTCCAAACAAAAACTAAACAAAGAAATTATAGAACTCAATAATACTGAATAACTCAATAAATAATTTAGACTTAACAGACATATAGAATATTGCATCAATCAATGAGTGAATGTGCTTCTCAGCAGCACATGGATCCTTCTCTAAAATAGACCATGTATCTTTCCACAAAGCAACTCTTAGCAAATACCAAAGAGAGAGAAAGAGAGAGAGAGAGAGAGAGAGAGAGAGAGAGAGAGAGAGAGAGAGATATCCTGCATTCTATCACATCATAATGAAATGAGAATAGATGTCAATGATGAAATAAAAAACAAAAGCTACTCCAACAACTGGTTAACCACTTCTATTTAATGTAGTCCTTGAAACTCTAGCTAGAGCAATTAGACAGACAAAAGAAATTAAAGGAATATGAATAAGAAAAGAAGAACTCAAACTATCACTATTTGCTGATGACATGATTCTATACTAAGAGGATCCAAAAAATTCCACAGAAAACTTCTAGAATTAATAAATGAATTCAGCAAAGTAGCTGGATATAAAATCAACACTCATAAATAAAATGCATTTCTGTACATCAGTGACAAATCCTCTGAAAGAGAAATTAGGAAAACTACCCCATTCATAATTGCCTAAAAGAAAATAAAATACTTGGGAATTAACCAAACAAAAGATGTGAAAGACCTCTCCCATGAAAACTACAGAACCCCAAAGAAAGAAATTAAAGAAGACCTTAGAAGATAGAAAGATCTCCCTTGTTCTTCGACAGGCAGAATTAATATTGTCAAAATGACCATACTACCAAAAGTGTTATACAGATTTTAATGCAATTCCAATCAAAATCCCAATGACATTCCTCATAGAAATAGAAAAAGCAATCATGAAATTAATCTGGAAAAATAAGAGACCCAGAATAGGCAAAGCAATCCTTAGCAAGAAAAGTGAAGCAGGAAGCATCACAATAAAACCAGACCTTAAACTATACTACTGAGCTAAAACAGCATGGTATTGGCACCATAATAGACATGAAGACCAATGGTACAGAATAGAGGACATAGTGGAGCAGGGGAGTAGAGAATGAAGGATCTTTGATGGGCAAAGTGGAGGGAGGCGCGGGGAGAGGACACAGGGCAGGAAAGATGATAGAATGAGATGAACATGATTACCGTAGGTACATGTATGACTGCACATACAATGCAACTCTTCATCGTGTACAACCAGAGAAATGAAAAGTTATGCTCCATTTGTGTACAATGAATTGAAATACATTCTTCTGTCATGTATAACTAATTAGAATAAAAAATAATCTCATCCCTACAATATTTTTATCCTAAGACTTTTATTCTTTCAATACCTATATATCCACTTTTTGTTCCTTCTATACTTATATATTATCACTGGAAGAATGTTACCTCTTTCAATATAAGTATAGATATAAACATGGAATGAGAGAAGGCAGAATAGAACTGTGTGACTAGAATTTGAGGTATCAGTGTGAATGATGATTTCTAAGATACATACATATATGTACATGATATATATATATGTGTGAATGTATATGTGTATATATTTATATGTAATTGCAAATATATGCATATATACTACATACATGAGTATAATTTCTAGTTCTGTCCATTAGAAGGACAAGGAAGCAAGGATATCCCAGTAGTGAAGTGTACATTCAAAGGCTAGATCTTGGTTTCTAATATCATTTCCCTACTAAAAAGAAGCACAGTACTCAAAAAGTAGATGCCAGAACTGGGATAGATAGACAAAAGGTAAGCCTAACACATTATCTTAATACTAGAAAACAGGAAAATGCTAACAACAATTTTGGAGTGCTATTACAACACAAAATTAACTACAGTAATACATTTACAATCTTTGAAAAAAAAAGGAAGTCATGAGTCCACATCAATATTAAACAAAAAAGAGAAAAAATGAATAGGAAATAAGAGAAAACTTGAATACTTAAATATTGAGAGCCTTATGGTATTTGCAGAGGGAGCATCAGAGTTGGAAAAATCACCATTTTGTAGCCATCACTGCAAAGATTGGATCAGGAAAGAATTATGAATGGATGCTACATCTAGGGGAAATTTTGATAAGAATACTTGATGATCTTAAAGAGTGTCTGTCCCAGACAGCTCATTAGTAAGTCTGTAACGGAAAAATGGCAAAACCTTGATAGAGTGACCGAATTGACATTACCAATAAGGGACAGATCATGTACCAGATCTGACCCAAAGAAGGATATACCATTATTACACAGTACTCTGGCCAATAAGGCAAAATCTCAATTTAATTATAAGGGAACATTCAATAAACATAAATTGAGTGACAATCTATGGAGTGAGGTGCCATATATATTAAAAATGTCAATGTCATAAAATCAAAGGAAGGAAAATGCCATAAAGGTCATTACTAGGCAGCTGAAAAAATAAGAATGACAGGATAGAAAAAAAATTTAATCAATAAAACACTTAAAATTTTTATACACACAGATAAATGAAAAGCACAAGAAATGAGTGATAGCTTTCTATAATTCTTGTAATGTTCTGTTTTCTTGGTCTTTTTATAGATTTAAAATGAGATATAATGATATATGGATAAAGTCTAGGATTTTAATTTTATTTTGTCTTCTTCCTTGTGATTTATTCCTAGGTAGATAAGAAAACTAAGGAACTGAGTAAGGCTACACTGTAAGGACATGAGGTTATGCAGCAAGCAGGAGGTGGGCAGCTGCTTAAGAACACCTGATCTCCAATTATTATTTGCCATGTGCTATTTATAGCTGATATGTGTCCTATAGGACTGAATATTTGTGAAGTTACATGATATAAGAGAAAGACTTCTCTTTAATATTATAATTCCTATTGACAATTTTGGGGTTTTCTGTGTATTTCAAAACATGTCACATGAGAGATTATTATATATTCTCCTCACTAGAATATTAGCTCCTCTGTTCCTGCAAATATAAGCTCCAACAAAGCAGAAATTTGGTCAATCTTTATACATCTTAGGGACCAGAACAGTGCCAGAATACAGTACATACTGAGCACAATGTTTTTAATATGAAAGAGCAGTCCTTTATATTGCTTATGCAGAATAAACGCAAATATTAATCAAGATTATTTAAAAGTAAAGGTAACCTGTAGAATGCTTTTAATGAAATTTTCCATAAGTATTATGTATTCTTAAATATAGATAAATAGGTAGATAACTATTATTGTACAATAATAACTTTCATTTGAATACTAACCTGTGGGGAGCCATTCTGACACGTGATTGGGTGACTCCCGTTAAGGGCCTGAGGCGCTCTGGCTGTGTCGGAGCTATCCCGACCCTTTCCTGATGAGAGAGCCCATCCGTGTGGGGGTGTGCCTGACCACTGACCCTGGAGACCCAATCACTGACCCTGACCTTGGAGTACAGCCCCCCCCTCAACCTTCATTGGATGGAATTCTCCCCTGAATCTCTTGTCCCCCCAAATAAAAGGCTACTCCCCGGTGTGTTCGCTCTCTCTCTCTCCTGCTAGCCCAGAGTAATCCTCGCTGCCCTGCTGGGCGGCTTGAGGCGGGGACCAGGGAGGCGAGCCGTCTCGGACCTAGCAATATAAAATAAGGTACTGTCTGTGTGTTTTATTTTGATCTCTTCTAACTAACTTAATGCCAGAACCTCATTAATGAAACCACTGCGCAGGCCGCGTGGTAGAATTGGCGCCCAACGTGGGGCATTCTGAATTAGTTAGATTGAGTGGGAGCGCGCGCTAAAAAGATTAAGGGAAAAAATAAAAAGGAAGATAAGGAAAAGAAATAAAGAGAAAATAAAGGAAAGTAAGGAATAAAGAATAAAGAAAAGGAAGAAGTGACATTTGGGTCACAAAAGTAATAAAGAGGATAAAGAAAATAAGAAATAAGATAAGAGAAAGGAAGAAGTGACATTTGGGTCACAAAAGTACCGGGAGATATTGAAGGAAAGAGACGTTAATTTACTTAAAATGGGAAATTCTACTTCTTCGGATAAGGAAATGTATCTAACTATTTTAGACAGTATAATTAATCAGAAAGGAAAACAGATAAAGAAAACTCACTTATTGCAATTCTTAAAGATTATAAGTAAATATTGTCCTTGGTTTTGTGACCAAGAGTCTCCAAATTTACTTACTTGGGAGAAATTAAGAAGAAAGTTACAGAGAGTTTGTCTTTCTACTGAAATACCTGGAGGTATAGAGAATATACAGAAAACTTGGACAGCCCTAGAAGTCTGTCTCTTTGAATACATAGGCCAGAGTTCCCAACCCCCTGAAGACCTTATAAAAGCCATTCAAGGAGCTGTTAAGTCTATTCAAATGGAAAATCAGCCTGAGGCTAAGTTAATTACCTTTCCCTTGAGAACAAAAGCACTAGGGACCAAGGTTAGAAATGTGAACTTAAAATCGCAGCCCCATGCGGAGAATTCAGATGGCACGGATCAGCCCGCTTTCTCGCCGCCGCCGGCATTTCCTCCTGGCGGGAGCCCGGGAATTCCAAGAACGGTCGCACAGTGTGACGTCATCGCGCCGGCCATGGGGGCCACCATCTTTAGATTTACCGGAGCAAAACAAACAGTTTCCATGCCGACCATGGGGGCCGCCATCTTTAATTTTACCGGAGCGGAACCACAGTTTCCGTACAAACCCCTAATGATTTTCAAGGCTTTTAAGAGAGATAATTTAGCCTATGGGATCATTACAGCCAGGACTTCCCTCCCCCACAGCCATTCCTTTAGATTATAGCTTGATGGTAATAGATTTAAAAGACTGTTTTTTCTCTATAAGGTTACATCCTAAAGATTGTGAAAAATTTGCTTTCACTGTCCCAACAATTAATTTTAAGGAACCTGTTAAAAGATACTGCTGGAAAGTTCTTCCTCAGGGAATGCGTAATAGTCCTACACTGTGTCAAAAATATGTTGATCAGGCAATAGATCCCATTAGAAATAACTTCCCTGATGCATATATTATTCATTTTATGGATGATATACTATTGGCTCATATTAATCCACAAGTACTTTCAGAAATTTTTACTCAGTTAGAGACCTCACTTACTGCAATGGGTTTATGTATAGCTCCTCAAAAAATTCAAAAGGTATCTCCTTTTCAATATCTAGGTCAGATAATTCAAGGGAGTACAATCCGTCCTCAAAATCTTCAGATAAGAGTTAAGGAGTTACGTACCCTTAATGATTTTCAAAAACTATTAGGAGATATTAACTGGCTAAGACCATCCTTAAAGTTAACTACTTCTGAGTTAAGTCCTTTATTTCAGATATTACAAGGAAATCCTTCTCCAACCTCTCCACGTCAACTAACTTTGGAGGCCAAAACAGCCTTAAGGAAAGTGGAAATTGCAATTAAAAATACACAGCTTACTAGAATAGATCCTAAAGAAATAATGTATTTATTAATATTTCCAACTGAGCATACCCCAACAGGAGCCATATGGCAAAGATTAAGAGTTATTGAATGGATTTACTTATCTCACTCCCCTCAAAAAACATTAATTCCTTTTCATGATTCTATAGCTCAATTAGTTATTAAAGGTAGAACTAGGATTTTACAATTAATTGGATCTGAGCCTGATATCATAATTATTCCATTTTCTGTTCAACAGACTAATTGGCTTTTTCAAACTTCTAGCTCCTGGCAGATAGCTTTTGCAGATTTTCCTGGCCAGATAGATAGCCATTATCCTCGTGATAAGATTGTACAATTTACATCATTAACATCACTTATTTTTCCAAAGATTGTACGTTCTCATCCAATAGAGGAAGCTTTATCGGTGTTCACAGATGGTTCCAACTCTGGTAAGGCAGGTTTCTTCAGCCGTGTTCACACAGAGGTAATACAAACTTCTTATACTTCTGCCCAAAGGGCAGAGCTTCAAGCTCTGATTTGTGCCTTAGATTATTTTTCAAATGAGCCTATTAATATTTATTCTGACAGCTTATGCAGTCGGAGTTACCAAAAATATTGAAACCTCAGTTATTGGGTTTACTTCATCACAGGAGTTATTTAAATTATTTCATAATTTACAAAAGACAGTGCTAATGAGGAAGTACCCATGTTTTATTGGACACATCCGAGCGCATACTGGCCTTCCTGGATCTTTAATTACAGGTAATGACAAAATTGATAAATTAGTAGCTTTTTGTCAACAGATGTCTTCATATGACTGTGCCCTAGCTTCCCATTCCTTGCATCATCAAAATGCTTCTAGCTTACGTAAAAAATTTAGTATTACCAGACAACAAGCTCGTCAGATTGTAAGCCAATGTCCTAAATGTGTTATTCACACTCCATCTCTGCCATCAGAGGTAAATCCCCGTGGATTAAAACCAAATCAGATATGGCAAATGGATGTAACTCATATTCCTCAATTTGGTAAGCAATGTTATGTGCATGTCATAGTGGACACTTATTCTAGATTTATTTTTGCAACAGCACGTACTAAGGAAAATACTCAACATGTAATTTCTCATTGCTTAGCAGCCTTTTCCGTTTTAGGGTGTCCTATGCAGATTAAAACAGATAATGCTCCAGCTTATGTAAGCTCTGCTTTTCAACAATTTTGCCAAGAGTTTAAAATTAATCATAAAACAGGAATTCCTTATAACCCCCAAGGTCAAGCCATTGTAGAACGAGCTCATTTATCTATTAAGCTTCAATTACAAAAATTGAAAAGGGGGAATAAGATAATGACTCCCCAAAATAGCCTTAATCATGCCTTGTTTGTTTTAAATTTTTTAAACTGTGACACAGAAGGTCACACTGCTGCTGGGAGGCAAATGTCTCCCTCGGTGACAGGCCCTTCAGGCAGAGTTCTGTGGAAAGATTTACAGACTGGTCAATGGAAGGGCCTGGATCCGGTAATATCATGGGGCCGAGGGCATGCTTGTATTTTTCCAGAAGGTGCTTTTTGTCCTATTTGGGTGCCTGAACGTGCTATCAGACATGGAGGAAATAGAACCCAGACTCAAGCGACTGAGGATCGACCCAGAGGAGCCACAACCCAGAAGGAGGAGATATCGGAAAAGGATGAAGAAAAACCAGATTGAACCAGCCGAGAAGCTAATTTCGTGGAAAGATGTGAAGAAGCTGACAACCCAGGCTTCCCAAATACTTCGACGCCTAGGAAAGAACAGGACCCCAGTCTTGATGGTAGCGACAGTAATTGCCCTACTGGGCTGTCAGGTAAAAGGGAATCAAGTAGACACTTATTGGACATATTTCCCAGATCCACCCCTGGTACACCCAGCTGTGTGGACTGGAGAATCTATTCCAGTATTTACTAATGACTCATTTATGATGGGAGGATTTACAGATACTCATATTACTCCCAATCATGTGACTAGATTTAATTATTCTGGCTACAGTGCCCAATTACCTTTATGTTGGTCACATGATAAACATGCTGGCTGTCTGAAAGTATCATTTGAAGAAAAGACAGCAATTGGTAAACCTAGACTGACAAATAATTCTATTTATGGGGACTTAAAACCTAATACTAGATCAGTAATTAAGATGGGACTTTCCCATAACAAGCCAGTCATTTCTGCAAAACCTCCACCAGTACCCCACTGTCCAAATAGTTCTATAATTGAAATTGGCACCTTTCCTAAATGGATAGATTATGTAAATACCTTTCCTGTACTACATAAGGTGTCTAAAGCTAGTGGGTATATTTTAGACTGGTCTCCAAAAATTGATAAGAGACAATTACGAAGAAATTCTGCTATGACACCTGCAGGATTTGTTAGTAATATTTTGACTTATAGTGAAGGAGATGTTCAAAAAGATATTTGGCGTTTAATTGCTGCCTCAGAAAATTTACATTTTACAGATAAACCTTTACCAAAATTTGTTGGCAAGAACTGTAAAGAGGGATCTTGCTATGGCTTAAGAGCCTATATCCAATCTCCTTATGTTTTAATTATTGAAAATGTAAAAGTTAAATGGATAGATGACAGATATTTTGTTACTTGTAATAAGTGCAACCTAACTAATTGTATTTCTAGGTATAATGGAGGAAAAGGAGTGCTGATACTTCATCAGCCCTCTTTTGTTTTATTACCTGCTAATATTTCAGAGCCATGGTATGCTGATGCTGGTTTACAAGTTTTGCAGCAAATTCATGCCCAGCTAACAAGACCTAAACGTGCTATTGGAGTCATAATTGTTGGTGTTTTAGCACTGGTCTCATTTATTGCCTCAACTGTCTCTGCATCTCTGACATTGTCTCAGAATATTCAGCATACAAAATTTCTTAATAATTTAGCTCAAAATACTTCCAAGGCTCTGCATAATCAAGTAAATATTGATGAAAGGATTGAGACTAAGTTAAACGCCTTAGAGGCGACTGTTATAAACATTGGTAATGAACTTTCAGCCTTAAAATTTAAGGAAAGGCTTAAATGCCATTCTAATTATAAGTATGTATGTGTTACAGCTGCCAAGTACAATGCTTCTCTCTGGGATTGGGAGAAGGTTAAAAACCATTTATTAGGCATTTGGCAAAATAGTAATAATAGCTTGGATATTCTGGAACTTCATCACCATATCCAAGACATTCAGAATAATAGAGCTGATTTTTCAGATCCTTCTTCTTTGGCTAACCAAATATTGAAGGAATTAAATGGATTCAACCCTGGAAATATTCTTAAACACTCCGCTTGGTACATTATTGGATTATTCTCTTTGCTGTTAATTCTCTTTTGTATTGTAACTATAGGATGGCGAATCTTCCAATCAAGAATCCGGGGACTCCAGAGAGTGAACCGCCGCCTCATTGTTAAGAATAGAAAGGGGGAATATGTGGGGAGCCATTCTGACACGTGATTGGGTGACTCCCGTTAAGGGCCTGAGGCGCTCTGGCTGTGTCGGAGCTATCCCGACCCTTTCCTGATGAGAGAGCCCATCCGTGTGGGGGTGTGCCTGACCACTGACCCTGGAGACCCAATCACTGACCCTGACCTTGGAGTACAGCCCCCCCTCAACCTTCATTGGATGGAATTCTCCCCTGAATCTCTTGTCCCCCCAAATAAAAGGCTACTCCCTGGCGTGTTCGCTCTCTCTCTCTCCTGCTAGCCCAGAGTAATCCTCGCTGCCCTGCTGGGCGGCTTGAGGCGGGGACCAGGGAGGCGAGCCGTCTCGGACCTAGCAATATAAAATAAGGTACTGTCTGTGTGTTTTATTTTGATCTCTTCTAACTAACTTAATGCCAGAACCTCATTAATGAAACCACTGCGCAGGCCGCGTGGTAGACTAACCAAGGTATCTAAAAAAATGAGCAAAACAAAAATTTAGGAGGGATCATGTCTGATTCCTATTGTTACATTTTTAAGCCTCTGTTGGACTTTAAAAACAATCCAAGGAGGGCTGGGGATGTGGCTCAAGCGGTAGCGCGCTCGCCTGGCATGCGTGCGGCCCGGGTTCGATCCTCAGCACCACATACCAACAAAGATGTTGTGTCCGCCGAGAACTAAGAAATGAATATTAAAAATTCTCTCTCTCTCTCTCCTCTCTCACTCTCTCTTAAAAAAAAAATAACAATTAAAAAAAAAAAAAAACAATCCAAGGAGATGTGAGGAGTGCCACCTGCCTATATTCCCAGTGACCTGGGGACTGAAACAAGAGAATCACAAGTTCAAGGCGGCTTAGCAACTTAGTGAGGCCCTAAGCAACTCAGTGAGACCCTGTCTCAAAATAAAAAAATAAAAGGGGTCTGTTGGTTAAATCCCTAGTACAACAAAACAAAACAACAATAAAAACAATCCAAGGAAAAACATTGGTATCTCTTAATCTTCTTTTCAATGTAAAGTCCCAAAGATCTTTTCCTTTTTAAAGGATAGACAATAGAAATCATTTTTTTTAAAGTTAAATTGTATGCCAAATCATTCACAGACATAACAATGTCTTTTTAAAAAAAAATTCCTCTCCCTCTCTCTCTCTCTCCTTAAAAGAGAGAGAAAGAGAGAGAGAGACGAAAGAGGAGAGAGAGAGAATTATTTTTAATATTTATTTTTCAGTTTTCGGTGGACACAACATCTTTACTTTATTTTTATGTGGTGCTGAGGATTGAACCCAGCGCCCCACGCATGTCAGGTGAGCGCGTTACGGCTTGAGCCACATCCCCAGCCCACAAAATGTCTTTTTTCAGTGAAAAACCTGGACTTAAGTGCTTGTTCTTGTCTTATAGTTGGAAGGGAAAGTGTACATCCTTAAATTACAGATTTGCTTCATACATACATTCCAATGTTCTTACATAAGAGCACTAGAGAAATATGCTTTAAAACATTTAACTGGCTTTGTAAAATGTTTAATATGTTGGAAGGTTATCAATCTGTTATTTTCACGAAGGAAACACATAAAATTTAACTGTTTCCTGGTTTCTATATAAGAACTCAGAATTTATGAATTGACATGAAAATTAAACACAAAACCCCCTTCAAGAAACTCTCTTCTGGAATGACTCAGTAGATTTTATCAAATGTTAGTAATAAACAATCTTACTATTAGGTCTTAAATATTCTATCAAGTAATTCTTACCAACACATGGGTTCATAAGAGTTCCATCTTTCTTTGTCAAATTCCAGAAAGAAACAAAAGTAATAGCTGGTTATTTATTATTATTTTCCTGCAACAAAATTGTTTCTTTAAATAACAATAATATGGACATAAATGGATCATTTTGAGATAAGGGACTTGATGTAAAGTTATCTCATTTGGTTTGAGTGGCTGCTTACCCAGTATTGCCCAGCTCACAACCTGATTCATAAGAGGCAGTCCTTGTTTCTTGAGTAGACTATTGTGGGTACTATACACAACATACATGGAAAGCACTGTGCTCAGCATCTGAAAACACAAACAAAACAGGTCAATAAAAGAGAAGGTAGTGAAAGTCTATCTACCAGGAAAAAAAAAATGCTTAGGAAAGCGCCGAGAACAACCGGAACTGGCCAAAATACTACTAATGTTGGACAAGGTATTGAAATTGGATGAGGGCACCTTCTTGTGGCCAAGGCTAAGCATTAGCATTCCTATATTAAACAAAGGTCCTCCTTAGTAAGTATGACATGAAACACTTTACATATTCAAGAGCATTTTTTATATATATCATTACAATTTCTATTTGGAAGTATTTGTTATAAATACTTCTTAAAAGTATGGAAACAAAGATGGTGATATGTACATAACTTAGTGCCTTCTCCTTCTGGACCTCTCCTATAGTACTACTGATTTATTCAGTCAACTGTGGTCTGAATATTGATGACAGAGGGAATATACAAAGTATAAATACTCTTCAGAGAATATTTATAAATTAGTATAGAAGTTGACAAACTATAACTCATAGGCTGGTGTCCTATTTTTATAAATACTGTTTTGGTGGAACATAATTACTCCCACCTGTTGTTTTTCTTTGCATTAAAATAGAAGAGTTGAACATCTGTTAAGACTCCATATTACCCATCAATCTAAAAATATTTACTATCTGGTTCTTTAGAAAAATGTTTGCTGAACCTGAACTAGTAGCTTAATTGCCCCCTAAGAAATGAGCTAAATTTTGACTATGAACAAACTAAATTCTCTTATTAGAGTTTGGATTAACGGTCTCACTACCAATGTTTCCTAGAGAAACATTTAATTTACTCTCATATTTTCAGTGTTAAGAAGCAAAACAGAAAACAATGCTATTGTTAAAGCTATAACATAGTCCTACAATCCTTTTAACCGGAAGATACATTTTGGGGTATTGGGACAGTGCTGGAGATTAAACCCAGGGCCTCATCATGTAAGCCAGGTAAGTGCTCTATCTCTGACCTACAGTCCAGTTTTCTTTTCTTTCTTTTTTTTTTTTTTTTTAATTTTTGAGACAGGGTCTTTTAAAGTTGCCCAGGCTGGGCTCAAACTTGGAATCTTCCTCCTGCCTTAGCCTCTTGAACAATTAGTATTACAGGCATACACCACTGCATTTGGCTTCTAAGACACATTCTAATTTCAGAGATGTTAAAATAGGATAAAAATGTGTCTTGGAGTCAATAAAGTATGGCAGGCAATACAGGAATTAATGCAAGCTAATAAAATGAATGCAAAAAGGAACACTGTAATGGAGTTACCTAACATTTGGGTCTTTCTAACAAAGCATATAACAATTTTAGCAAGACATTCATTCTTTGCTCCTTTAGAATAATAGTCAGAAACATTCATTTCTGTCAAAGTTCTGGTGAAATGATAGGTGAATGCTGTCAAAGCTACTCTGGCTTTGGTGTAAAGCCAGCAAGTGCACCATTTCAAATGAAACATGTTTCAATGGCTTGACAGGATCTTTTCTTTTCTTTCTTTCTTTTTCTTTTTCTTTTTTTTTTTTTTTTTTTTTTTTGGTGCTGGGGATTGAACCCAGGGCCTTGTGTATGCAAGGCAAACAATCTACCAACTGAGCTATGTCCCCAGACCTTGTCAGGATCTTTGACAAAGCATTTCTTCTCTTTATATAAGTTCTCTAAGAATGCATTTAACTTATCATCTTTTATGTGGCATATTTTTATTTTTGACTGTTTTTGGAAATATTTTCTATTATTCCAACTCTGTTCTGAGGAAATTTGAAAAGACTCATATGAGTTTTGTTTCTTGTCACTGTTCTAGATGTGGTTATTTATTCACTTAAAAAGAAAAAAAGTAGTTTTAATCTTGATTTCCAACAACCAAAAAGATAAAACTATATAAAATATTACATTATATAATCTCTAAAATTCTCACAGCCCTATTAGATATTATGTCTACTTACAGGTTAAAAACAAACTAAAGTCAAAGTTCTGAAAATTATATATGTAGAATACAGTGCAACTGGGAATTGACTCAATTTTGAAACATGGAGTTTAAAGTTCTTTTCACTACACTAAGGCCACCAACCAAGATGAAGTTTATATTCTCCTAGGGTATCATCTGAGGTCTTAACCTAAGGCTTTTCTTCATATAAATATACTACAGGTTGCTTTCACTTCAAAGAATCTTGTCTCAAATGAGGACAAAAGAGAAATTCGGTCCAGAGGAAGCTCTTCTCAGCTCACGTTTTGGTCAGTCCAGATACCTTTTAAATCACTACAAATTCTTTGCTCTCTGTGTATCTTTCAGTTGCCTCTTGTTGACCTTTTTGCTATTTCAGACCTTTGGGAGAACCTATTTCTATCTTAGAAATCTTTCTTCTTAGCTGGAGGATATTGAATGACATAAACATCATGGCACATTAAGAACATAATTAAATATGACTGTAAGACATATTTTGCTATATCATTGGTATAACACATAGTATTGAAAATCTGCAACTCACCTGTAATAGATGTACCAATAACTCTTCCTTGATAAAACTATTTTTTCTTTTGATGAGAGATGTTATAACAAACAGGGATAGTAGAAGAACCAGCAAGCCTGCACTCATTCTGTTTCAAAATACAATTCACAATTTAAATTTTCTTAAGACATTTCCTGAACACATCATATGATAACATGATGCATTTTATTCTAATATAGAATTTCTCAATCATCTGATTTAATCAAGAAGAAGCAACAAAATGGACACAGAAGTTTAGCAGGAAATATTAAAAATGTTAGTATAAAATATTTTAAGGATATATTTATTATTTCCACAATTTTTAGTAGCTTTACCTGATTTTTTTAATTCAACTTAAAAATTACTTTACATATACCAACTACTATAATTCTTAGCCTGAATTGAACAAATTTAAAGTAAACAATATAAAGATAGCTAAATAAATATAATATTTGCATCTATAACATACATTTTTCAACTATGAGCACTTACTTATTCACATAAAAGTATCACATTTAAAATCTAAATTATTTCTAGTAGGGACAAACAGTTTCTTTCTAGTATTGACCCTGGTGCTTTCCTCAGTTGCCCTGACTAAAGGAAGAGTAGGACAATGGTCACAAAGGTGGCATGCAGGTGAGTAAATTATTATACATTCTTTTTAAAAAAATATTTCAGTTGTAGATGGACACAATATCTTTATTTATTTATTTTATGTGGTGCTAAGAATTGAACATAGGGCCTCACACAGGCAAGGCAAATGTTCAACCCCAGTAATGAAATAACAGATTATACTTTTCATGACTAATAATTTGATATTAATATTTTAATGTCTAGTTTGCTTATTTATTATTTTTACGTGGTGCTGAGGATCAAACCCAGTGTCTCACATGTATGAGGCAAGCGCTTTGCTACTGAGCCACAACCCCTAATGCCTAGTTTGTTCATATGATTTTAAACTCATAATCAAGATTGGGTTCAAATTTCATAGTATTGACTGAGGGGAAAAAACTGTATTGAAAAGAAAAGAAGATACTGTTCATACACCAAAGAGAGATCTGGCTTTCGACCTACAACAGGCATCAGTGGGAACACTGCCAGGAGCAAAGAGAAGAAAGTCCAACTCAAGGAGGTGACCTAAAATCAAGGGAAAAAAAAGTCATCTTTAGACAAATATTGTTTATCTTCAGACAAATATAGTGAAACCTGCTTTCAGTGTTTCAGGCTATCCAACTGTGAAACTAAAAAGAAAATGCAAAGCCTTAGAGCCATTTGCTTTATTTTTTATTTTAAATATCTTTTTTAGTTGTAGGTGGACATAATACCTTTATTTTATTTATTTACTTATTTTTATGTAGTGCTGAGGGTCAAATCCAGTACCCACGCGTACCAAGCAAGTGCTCTACCACTGAGCTACAACCCCAGCCCCCAGCCATTACTTTAAAAAGTAATAGAATAACTGTTGGTGAAGGACCTGATCCATAGCGGGTGCTGAATTCAGTACAATATGAGCATTATCTCACACAACAAGTAAATAAAATAGGATTTAAGCTTGGGCCTGATATTTTAAAACAAGTGTTTTCTTAATGTTATACCATATATTGATAATGGCATGTACAAGAAAACTACTACTACTACTGCTGCTGCTGCGGTGGCTGCTGCTGCTACTAATATTACTAAATTTTAATTGAGTCCAGAAGAGAAGTAAGTATAAATACTATTATAATTAATTAAGACAAAAACTGATCAATAATTTCATTAATTAGAGATTTTTGTAAATTCTCCAAGGTAGAAAGAAGATATGTTTATCCTCTGTAAAAAGTATCAAAGTGGAAACATAAGAGTGTTCTTTGTAGAAATACACTATAATTCTCTACCTAGCTAAAGGAAGAGTATATAATGAATATATATTTCTCTGGTGAAAAATTGAGTGGTTCAGGCCCAAGAAGGAGGTGATTTCTCAAGACTCACTTTCAGAGTACAGTCCCCTAAGCCATTGCCCTGTTCTGAGTAGCTTTCTCCATCATTTAGATATTTAAAGCTGAAGGAATCCAGGAAATGCTTCACAGAAGGGCAAACCAGTTCTGCTTCTTCAGCATTTCAATTACCACATAATTGGCTCATTCTGATATGCAAGTCTAAGTGAATCACTGAAACCTAAAGCCAACATGAGGCCTCCTGTCAAAAGGACCAGACTCTTTAAGGACACATGCTACCTTCTGGTTTAAAAACAAACAATTCCTTGAGTTAAATACATATAATCTGTTCTATGTCAAAATGAGTACTTATACCTTTGCTCGCGTCCACAGCTGAGTGAGAAATGGCCAGCCCGCAAATATAACAAGTCCAGCTGTAAGCATATAACGGTAGAAAAAACTGAGAACCTGGTAATGCATTCCAAAAAGAATGGAAAATGAGGTCATTGAATCATTGAATACCAGTTACATACATATGAAAGAAATCTGAAAATGTAATCTGGTAAATTACTTACTAATACTTCAATTCCCAAGGTACAGATTAACAGGTGCCCAACAAAATGGCTCAGAGGAAAGGTCAATAGTGATGCAACAAGGTCTTGAATAACTTGAAATCTGTTTTAAGAGATTATTTATGAAGAATATTTATACTCTGCATTGAACTAAAAAAGTCAAATAGCAAAAAATTAAAAAAAAAAAACTTTGCACAAATCTAAAAATCAGGAAATTTTCCACTCATAGATTATTTTAAAAGTAAGATAAATTCCAACAGATATATTTCAATGGCTTTGGCTCATACAATTTGGGTGGAGGGCAATCCACAAGTATTTTAGAAAAAATGTAATTTTTGAATTAATTTGAAATGATCACAAAAGTTTGCCTGGTTTCTTTTTTTAATTCTTTTTTTAAACATTTTTTAAAATTGTTGTTAACCTTTACTTTATTTATTAATTTACTTATATGTGGTGCTGAGAATCAAACCCAGTGCCTCAAACATGCAAGGCAAGTACTCTACCACTGAGCCACAATCCCAGCCCAGTTTGCCTGGTTTCTATAAACATTAATGACAATAAATGAGCCTTATCTTATTTAAGTTTAAACACAGGTACATATAATTACAGATATAATACCAGAAGTAAAATATAATGAACCCACACCTAGGCAATCTTATATTAAAATCTCAATCATCTTCATGAAATAAAGGTAGGTTTTTCCTCACCTAGATAAGGGAAAATCCCAATTGCACTTTATGATTGAGCTAAATAACCTTTTCCAAACTCAATTTAAGATGTCATTAATTGTACAATAATTGTATTTTGGAATTTATAACCATAAAAATGTATTACATACTCAATAACTTTTATATTTTATTGCTGGCAAGAAAAACTTTTAACATTTGTAGTACACTAAGTGGGTAATTATAAAAGGTCAGTATCATTTACTTTATGACCTTTTTCTGATTGAAAACAATGGCTGCAGAATGTTATCAAACTATTGATAGGAAAGGAAAGGAAATACCAGTCAAAAGATTATTTTTTGTTTCCAATAGTGAATAAGTACAGAGTAGAAAGAGATTATTCTATATAATCAATTTGAAGATTATTTTCTAGGAGGAAAATGAATTTTTATGTTTCATTTTCCATATAATCTATCAAAAATATAAAGATGGAATATAAAATACTTTCAAAATCATAGCTTCCATTAAAATTTAAACATACATGTTATCTTCATCATTAGGAAATTTATAGAAAAAAAATGTAAAACTCTTGTAAAACATGTTTTCAAAATGTGTTATCTTCATTTAATAATTCAGAGGCATTCTATAGCAGAATAGAATTTTCTTCTTTTTGTTTTTTTGGTACCAGGGATTGAACTCACAGGTGCTTAACCACAGAGCCACATCCCTAACCCTTTTTTGTATTGTTTTCAATAGTGAATAAGTACAGAGTAAAAAGAGATTATAATGAATTATACAGGGTCTTGCTGAGTTGCTTAGGGCCTTGGTAGGTTACTAAGGCTGGCTTTGAACACGCAATTCCCCTATAGGTGCGCCACTGTGCCTGGCTAGAATAAAATTTTCCACAAGGATAAAAAAACCTCTCAAAAATTATAAAATCAGGGGAAAAAGACATTAGAAAAAAATCTGAACTAAATAAGCATATCCAACAACCCTATCCTTTCAAATGGAGAAGTAACAGTATATTCTTTGGTCAATGTCTTTATGCCTATGTTTAAAAATAGTTACTAATGTAAACATTTTAATACTATTTTTATTTTTATATTTAAAAACTAAAACATTTTTAATACTTCATGTTTTAAAATAATGGAAGAGCTATCAAAGCTAGTCATCAAAAATTAGAATAGTCAGGCCTTGTGGTATACACTGTAATTCCAGCTACTTATGAGGCTGAAGCAGGAGGATCACAAGTTCGAGGTTAGCCTAAGCAACTAAGGGAGGTTCTGTTTCAAAATAAAAGAAATAAAAAGGGTTGGGGTGTAGCTCAGTGGTAAAACAACACTTGGTTCAATTCTTAGTACTACAAAAGAAAAAAATTAGAATAAAAATATGCATAGTGTTATGATGTACAGGTAAGGCAATCTTGAGGATATCCTTATTTTAGGTTCTCACCCCCTGGTCAGCTTTAAGGGTGTAGTTTTCTGAGAGGATATTTTGATAAGCAAGACTAAGTTTAAGATCCACTTTGCTTATGTAAATATAGAAATCCACAAGATCTGCAACATGATTCTGGCTGTCTTTGAACATGAATCAGCTTCGTTTTAGTGGTTTTACTTAAAAGTGCTTAAAACTCACCTTACATCCTTCCTTTTGAAGCTTTCTAGAATGGTGACAATCCATTTTAAGTCCAACTTGTAAGGAAGTACTATAAAGTACTTAAAGTACTGACAGAACATGTGAATGATAAGGACTAATCTGTCAGTATACCTTACTGTAATAGACTTAACTACAAAGTTTCACTTATCTAGGCTGAAAGGATGAGCAGGAAAGGAGGGGCAGAAATTTATAGGAAAAAAAATGTAAATTTCTTTGTAAAACATGAAGATATTCTGGACTCTGAGATGGTGAAACATGTTCAAATATGTTATTTTATGCCCAGTACAATCAATGTTAATTATGTTACTTTTATTCCACAATTTTTCTTATAAAAGATACACGAAAAAGGAAATAGGGTAACTGCTATCTCAGTGTAATAAAGATGAAGTCAAAAGGGAAAGGTAAAATAAAAAGAATGTTTATATGCAACATTTACATAGTTATCAATAAAGTAAGAGAGTTTAGAGATTTGAGAATATTATAAATATCTTTGATGATGTACGCCTCAGAAATCCAATGCATTTTAAATGTAGATTTAGCTGTCAATGAAGTGAAAAACAAGGCAGCAAGATAGTTACTTACTCTTTTAGAACTGCATACCATATTGGCACTGGCAACAAACAATATACATAGTAAGTCCAGGGACAGGCTTGAATCAGCAGGAAGAATGTTACTAAAATGCCAATAGCTACAAAACTACATGGCAGGAGATGGCTTGCTTTCTGAAAATCAAACATAATATTGAAATACTTCCAACAACCTGTGCTAATTGATAGGCTTTTAAGAGATTTTATAAAATGAAGAAAACATTTTACTGTCTTTCAATAGTTCTACAATTAGATGATAAATAAAAGAGCTACATTAAAAAACAAAAAGAAAACAATCTGTCATTTGAGGAACATATTATAGAAGAAAAAACTGGATATTGTGGGATTGTTACAGTTAGACAATTCTGAAGTCACAAGTGATCATGGTCCTAAAGTCTGTTTATAATAATAACTTGTTCAAAACTTAATGTATTCTCTCAATTTTATAAATGTTTACAGAATTTTCTAGATAACTCACAAAAGCCTATTTAATCCATAATACATTTTAAGACTTAATGTTCATTTAGAACAATGTTTCTATTTATTCAAACTACAATTTGACATGCTACCCAGGCTACTCCACTGCCCAACTACCACAGGTCCTTTCAGTCATATCTACTCTTCCCAACAACCTGCCAAACAAGGGAGTTCCTTCAAAGTATGTCACCATTGATAATCTCCATGGGTCAGGCAGGCCAATGGATGCTCTGGGCCAGTTACATCAATAAGTATAATAAAGACTTTCAGAAGAGTTAAACACAGCTGTAGAGAAGAAGGGGTGGAAAGGAAACATGGTATTCCTCTGCTTCCATTTCATGGTTTTTCTGTTTTGCTTTTTTAGC
The DNA here is from genome assembly GCF_964194105.1 of Spermophilus citellus. Taxonomy (NCBI): domain Eukaryota; kingdom Metazoa; phylum Chordata; class Mammalia; order Rodentia; family Sciuridae; genus Spermophilus; species Spermophilus citellus. The sequence goes on from NC_138198.1 coordinate 117,062,890, forward strand.
CAAAGCTAAATGAGGCAACAATAAACAACTACTTTCTGAAAGTAGGGAATTTCAAGGAGGAAAAGGAAGAGATTCTTTTCCTTTTTATAGTTCTTCCCTGCTGCACAAAATGTTTTCAAAAACAAGTCAGAATTAAGCATAAACTAGGACATAGTTGTAAAATGGGGGGGGGGCTAACTCACAATATTGTAACTAAGAGTTTGGAGCTGGGTAGATCAGATTTCATACCCTGGCTCCCTTACTTTCTCACAGTGGGAATCATAAGTATTAAAGATTTCTGAGACTTAGTTTTATCCCATCTATAAAATGGGAATAATTTCATACCTACTTAGCAATGCTTATAATGCTTACATGAGATTATATAAAGAGCTTAAAAAATGCCTATATTACTACTGCTTAGTAAATGATGGCTACTGTTATTACTTTTATTTTTATTCTCTTTCCTCTCCTACTTCTCTTTTGCGTTAGTCCCAGGTCATTATAAAAATCTGTTAGTGATAGCACTGGAAAGAGAGAAGTGAGAGACAGTAGTGGTCCAAGGGAAAGGAAAGCAAGAGTAGTCATGGGATGAAATAAGAATATTTGGTTATAAAGCAAAAGACATCTGAACCAGCAAGGGATAAGGAGAAGGTAAGCATATATCAAAATTAAATACAGAACTTAATTAAGGAGACGTAGAAAATTACATTTCAAGGAAAAAAGATTACTCACTGCATTTGCCTATAATAGTAAATAAATCAGAAATGACTCTAGGATCTGGGGAACACTGTCTTGTAGAAGTGACATAAGCTTTAGAGTCACACCTAAATTTAATTCTGATGCTACCATTCTATTTGCTTGTCAATTTGACTAAACCATTTAGCTTGTCTGAAACTGTTCCCTCATCAAACAATGGATGATAATATCTGTTGCAAAGTCATCTCTCATTTTGCTACAGGTGCTCTATACACTTAAAGTTCTTCCAACAGACCATTCTAGCTTACCTCTCTCCGGGCACAGGCTGAGAACATCCTTTTTCTTGTTGGGTTACTCCACCCACTCTTTAAGATTCTTCTTTGGCAATCACCTCTTCTGCAAAGCTTCCCTACACCCCATTCTAATCTGAACACAGCTGCAACTATCTGACATTCTAACTGCTTTCCACACTTCCCTTCAGCTAATGCTATACACTATGATATATTATTCCTCCTATGAAACTGTTGAGGTTGTATCACTTCTCAACACTGTAAACTCTACACTAAAGGGAAATAAAAATATTTTTGCAAACAGAACCAAAGGATTCAAAATACTTGAAATGATCTCAATTGTAATGGTCAGTTTTATGTGTCCACTTGACTGGCTATCATCTCCAATTATTCGAACACTATCCTAGCTGTTACTGTAAAAAGTATCTTGAAGCCATGGTTAAAATCCATAATCAATTGACTTCAAGTATTCCAGATTTAGTCTACATAAATGGGTGGGTCTGATTCAATCAGCTGAAAGACTTTAAGGGTAGAATTGAAGCTTCCCTAAAATACAAATTTCATCCACTGGTTGCAGCTTTAGTTGCTGTCTGCTTGTCCAGCCTGCCATCCTGATAGCCTGACCTATGGATTTAGGACTTAGTTAACCAATCCCCACAATTGAAAAGCCACCTCCTACACTAAATGCTTAATATATATCTCCTACTGATCTCCCAATTTTCCACTTAAGTGAAAATGTTATAGTTCAGCATTTAAAGCCTTTGACTTCCTTGGCCTGTACTGTCAGTATATCTCTTATCAGTCACTTGAACGAACCTACTACATTCCACCCAAATTTATTTTGAAGTTACTATAGCGTTGAAACAATGAGAATTTAAGTGTTAGAAAATATGAATTTTGTCATTTAGAACACTCAGGACAGTCTTGGGTAGTAGGGCTCAATAAAATTGTTTACCATCCCCAGCATAATAGTCCATTTTCCCAGCTTTGCCTATTTTCATCATTGAATTTGCTTTAATTCTCATCCTCTCCCTACAGTCTATTAAACTTTTACCAAGACTTACTTCTTCCTTGCTATCATCACCTTAGTTAAGTGAGTTCGCCTTTATTTAAAATGATAGTCTTAATAGGAAAGACAGTAGAATGAATTGGACATAACTTTCTTATGTTCACATATGAATATATGACCAGTAAAACTCTACATCACGTACAACCACAAGAATGGGATCCTAATTAGAATAAGTTATACTCCATGTATGTATAATATGTCAAAATATACTCCTCTGTCATGGATATCTAAAAAGAACAAATTAAGAAATGACAGTCTTTATATCATCTCACTTAACTTATATTAAGGTTGTTTTTTGTAATGGAGTATAGTGTACCAATATCTGGTAAGTTGGTTATGTGTGCACATATCTTACCTACTTTACTTAATTCTAAGATCCTTAATGTCAAAATCTGAACTATGTATCTCTTTGCATAGTCCACATATTATCTAGCATTGTACTATACACTCAATGAATATTGGATACATTCTCTAGATGAATAAACAACTATCAGGTATAAATCTTGCTGACACATCAATGTAAAAACATCATTTCCTTTCCCAAGGACCTGAACATCAGGATAAAGATAAAAAGCAATATTTGGCACAAAACTGTGTGGGATTAAAATCTTAGTTCTTCACATTATAGCTGAGTGGTCTTTAGCAATGCTAGTCACTTAGTTACCCTCAGCTTCAGGTTCTTCTTTTGTAAACAGAAATTATAATGTTTACCTCAGCACTGTTATGAGTCTTGGTTAGTAGAATATATTTAAAGTACCCAGTAGACTTCCTAGATATACCCATTACTAAAACACAGTAATTTCTGTGTTTTTTCCTACCATGCACAGGAAATTATTCCTATTTTACTCAACATCACATATATTCAAATAATTAAAATTACTTTCGGGAAATTATATAAGATACGCAAGCATTATGACAAATTGAAATAAACACTAATGTTCTGCCCTCCATTACAGAAAAATAAAATGTAAAATTAGAAAAGTTATCATCGGAAATGTTTGCAGACTACTATTATCAAAAATATAACATGAAAATATGTTACTCTTTAGAGGATTTGGGCACTGTAATTATTATTAGAATGAAGAAAAGGAAATATAAGTGGCATATTTTCACTGGTAAATCCTGATTAGCAATTTATTTTAAATAAGAGAAGTGTTTCAATGCAGTAAAACTATACATGTACTATTATATTTTCTGTGTTAAAGAGGTTTTTTAAATGTTTTTCATTGAAATTACAGTAAACTAGGGTACATTCTTAAAATAAACAGAAAGTTCTATTAGAATTTGGTATTTGAGTAATTTCAGAAAGTTGAAGGAGAAATAAATTACAGAAAAATATACATTACTCAGAAATATTTGGAGCAAGTGATCATAATTTTTCAGCTCCTAAACTTTTAATAGCAGATAAGGTTAATTACATTGCTTTGAAGTAGTTCTCTGATTACCTATACTAGAAAGATATAGAATACTTATATTAAATAGTTACAACAAAGAGCAGAAATCAATATCATTAACTATAGAATTTAAATTATTTATGTAGATTATAGCCTTCATATGTTATAGGGCCAATATTAATACATCTTCTTACCAAATAAAGAACTAGAGATAACAAAAGAGATCCAATATACCAATACAAACAAAGAAAAATAAAGAGTTGACTTAGCACAAAGACTTACACATTATATGAACTCACTACACATAATCTGGTTAAATTTCTTTCGTTAGTGATTGTTATACCATCATGTAAATCTTCATTATATCTCCTGAACCTACCTTAACTTCTTTACTAATACTTCTTGTTAGGTTGGAATGAGACTTGATGATCAGCAAAGAAACATAAGAAGTCCAACCCACAAAACCAATAGCAACACTGATGCCCAAGAAGAATCTGTCATAAGTGTGATAATAGGACAATCCTTTTAATGCAAGATGAATCAGTTCTGTGCAAAGGGAAACCTATAGAGGAAAAAAACATATAACTTGCACCTGGAAAGAATAAGAAAATCTAAATTTCAAAGAAAGAAAAAAAGTTTCTAACAGCTAAACCACGATAGTAAATCAGAGTGAGCTTATAGATGACAAATTTAAGAATAGATTTTGTCTAAGAATCTTCTTGCAAGTACAAAAAAAAATTCCAGAATACAATTAACTTTTAAGTCTTGATGAAAAGGGGCATTTTAATGTAAATCATTTAAGATATATGTAGTATTCTAAAATAATTCTTTTTGCAGAAATGATCTTCAGATGACACATAGAAGAAATGAAGGTTCTCTACTAAAGGTGCCAAATAATGGAGATTCCCACAATGTGTGAATGTATGTATGTGTACATGTACACCCCCACACATCCTTTTATATCTTTTCATATCAAATGACTCAAGACCATTATAAAACATCACTAAAATAGCTTACTATTGCAGAGGAAAAGAAAAGCTTATCATTTAAAATCACAATAAAAACAAACATTGGAAATGCATTTCCAATTACTTGGGCACTTTTATAAAATGCAAACAGAATTCTTTCTTACTTTAAAAGTATATGAACATTTAGTTAAGAAAAAAACTAAAGAAAAACATGGGGAAGGAGTTGGGAAGAGTCAAAACTTCAGTATGACTCATTAGATCTTCATCTTTTTTTTTTTTTTTTTTACCTGGCACTGGGGATTGAACCCAGGAACTCAAACATTCAGGGTAAGTGCTCTATCACTAAGTTACAGCCCAGTCCTTTTTCACTTTATTTGTCCAGGCTGATCTCAAACTTGCCATCTCTGTCTCAGGCTCCTGAGTAGCTGTGATTTGAGCCTCGCACCCAGCATTATTAGACTTCTGATGGTGCAATGACACATGCATGGCATTCTAAAATATTTTACACAAGAAAGTGACAGTAACTTGAAATTTATTTTCTCATTTTAAAAAATGGGAATAAGGTTCATTTCTAATGCTAAGCCAGAAAAGTGTGCCCATAATATTATCTGAAATAAAGAGAAGTATGTCCATGGCCAAAGCAGATCCTCAGGAAAGTTCCCTGGCCTGCCCAATGTGCTACTGCTCTTCATCACCATACCTTGCCCTTCTCCAACTCTGAAATGCTAATCAGCTATTTATGTCCACAACACCTGGATACTTTACTTACCGCTTCATCAAACTTTCCCTGTTTTATGTACAATCTTGCTTTTCTTAAAACGTCTACCTGTTTAGAATCAGAGAGCAACCTACAAAAGAAAAAGAATACGTTTAAAATGTTTTCTCATTTCAGTTACATTTGCTCTTGATTTTTATTTTTGCTTGAAAAAAAAAGGATAGTGAAAATTGAGAAAATAAAAAACAAAACAAAGCAAAAATGCAAGAAAGAAATCTTAAACTAAATTGTATTACTTCTGGCTGTTTGAACTCTTCTAAGAAATAGCTTATAGGTAGATCTAGTTTTCTTGACCCAAAGTTTTAACTATAAAACTACACTATGAAAATCACATAAGCCATCTTTATGAAGAAATGTCAAGACCCTGACAAAGATATTCTGGTTAAATCAAAGTAATTAATGGAATACAGAGTAAATGGCATAAGTTCTATCACTAAGCCCTCATGTATTTATGGCAGACGTGAAACACAAGGCAGGACCATCAATGCATTTTTCGCTCCCAACCCAGACAGAACCTAACCAACAATGCAAGTCAGTGAATAACCTGAACCTATTATACTATGCAATATATGGGGAAATACTAAAATATACAGCATTGCCTGAAACTATAGAAACTGAGGAAACATAATAATGAAACAAGTATATACATTTAAACACAAAATTGCAATACAGACCTTAACTAAACCTACACTCCTAAACTTAATATATTAATGTTTTAAAAATTATAGGAAGTAAATATTTTAAGCAATCATTCTAGTTTCAGGTGGGAGGGTCAGACACTTATTTCAGAATCTGAGATTCTTGTCTAGAAAACACACACCATTTAAAATTTTATGTTTTTTCAGAAAATTTATTAACCTTAGGTGCCTATCTATTACTTCCCTTAGAGATTTATGGGAGACTCTGATAAAGAATCTGTGCCTATTTCTAAGAGCTATCAGATAGTCCAATCTAATCAGCAGGTTCTCATTTTTTAAACTCCAGGAAAATTCTCCTCCCCGCTTATATTATTGGAAATTGGAAGGAAAAAGTACCAGGAAGCAGGAATACATGAAAGAAGAACAAGTGACTTCAAAATGTTGCCTTGATCCATTCTCTATCCCTTCAGACACCAAACATCCTTTGGGAATATTTTCCTGGAAGTTTTAGAAATTAAATTAATGAGCCAAAGTGAACAGACATTTTTTGAAGATGGTAAGTTGAATTTCCCAAATTTCTAAAAAAGACTTCTAGTTGATCTTTTTCCTTTTGCTTTGATCCACTCAGATTCTTAAATTACTGAGTACACCGTCAACTTCCTTGTAACTGATACAGGGTTATTGTGTATTTCATCGATTCTGATCTTGCTAGACTATTGATGACACTCTCCTTCTATTCAACTTAATTTCCCATTATCCAAAATGTATACCATCTGCTAAATAATGGTTAAACTCTCTGTTCTTCATCTATCATGTATTTACATCTGAGTTCTTAAATCTTCATCATTCATTATGGTCCACTCCAAATCTCACCTCATACCACTAACACTTTTGTGTGGTCTAATGATCAGTTTATTTTCTTTCAACTAAATTATAACCTCTACATGGATCAAGATAATAATATTCATTAATTTGCCCAGTAATACTTAGCCAAGTGCTAAGCACATACAATAAATCAATAAATCTTTTTTTTTAAATTTTTATTGGTTGTTCACAACATTACAAAGCTCTTGACATATCATACTTCATACATTAGATTGAAGTGGGTTATGAACCCCCAATTTTACCCCAAATGCAGATTGCAGAATCACGTCAGTTACACATCCACAATTTTACATAATGCCCTATTAGTAATTGTTGTATTCTGCTACCTTACCTATCCCCTACTATCCCCCCTCCCCTCCCCTCCCTTCTTCTCTCTCTACCCCATCTACTGTAATTCATTTCTCTCCTTGTTTATTTTCCCATTCCCCTCACAACCTCTTATATGTAATTTTGTATAGCAATGAGGGTCTCCCTTTATTTCCATGCAATTTTCCTCATCTCTCCCTTTCCCTCCCATCTCATGTCACTGATTAATGTTACTCTTTTCTTCCCCCTCTTCCTCCCTGCTCTGTTCATATTTGCTCTCATTATATCAAAGAAGACATTTGGTATTTGTTTTTTAGGGATTGGCTAGCTTCACTAAGCATAATCTGCTCTAGTGCCGTCCATTTCCCTGCAAATTCTATGATTTTGTCATTTTTTATTGCTGCATAGTACTCCATTGTGTATAGATGCCACATTTTTTTTATCCATTCATCTGTTGAGGGGCATCTGGGTTGGTTCCACAGTCTAGCAATTGTGAATTGTGCTGCTATGAACATCGATGTGGCAGTATCCCTGTAGCATGCTCTTTTAAGGTCTTCAGGGAATAGTCCGAGAAGGGCAATAGCAGGGTCAAATGGTGGTTCCATTCCCAGCTTTCCCAGGAATCTCCAAACTGCTTTCCAAATTGGCCGCACCAATTTGCAGTCCCACCAGCAATGTACAAGTGTACCCTTTTCTCCACATCCTCGCCAGCACTTGTTGTTGTTTGACTTCATAGTGGCTGCCAATCTTATTGGAGTGAGATGGTATCTTAGGGTGGTTTTGATTTGCATTTCTCTGACTGCTAGAGATGGTGAGCATTTTTTCATGTACTTGTTGATTGATTGTATATCCTCCTCTGAGAAGTGTCTGTTCAGGTCCTTGGCCCATTTGTTGATTGGGTTATTTGTTATCTTATTGTCTAATTTTTTGAGTTCTTTGTATACTCTGGATATTAGGGCTCTATCTGAAGTGTGAGAAGTAAAAATTTGTTCCCAGGATGTGGGCTCCCTATTTACCTCTCTTATTGTTTCTCTTGCTGAGAAAAAACTTTTAAGTTTAATTAAGTCCCATTTGTTGATTAATAAATCTTAATTGGTTAAAATGTTATCAAAATTCTGTAGACCTAAGAAAGGAAAAAAATAAGAGAATGGAATACATTGCCATTCTTAAAGTATCTAAGGATTTGCTAAATTAAATAAAAAGATGAAAAGGAAGATTTTCTGAAACCAATTACTTATGCTAACTTAAGAGGACTTCTCAAGTATTAAGAACGAAAGAAGAAACATTTATGCTATATTATATTAAGAGTACTCACATAAAGAAACAAGTCAGGCTAATTTATAATTTTTCATAAATGGACTATTCATAAATCTTGAGACATATCAAAATAGACCAAAAGCCTGCAATATATCTGAAAATCATCAAAATATTCTGTATAAACCTCACTATGGCTCCATGACACTTAAGACTCATAAAACTTGTCCCCAATATAAATTTTTTAAAGTTTCATATGAAGTTGAGAAGGGATATGAAATAAATATTTTTATTTATAACATATTTTAAACATAAAGAACTTTTTGAAAAACAAAAAAAATAATAACAAGTAAAGGGAACTGGGAGGGGAGTAGGGAAAAGAATATCATGTACAAATGAAAATAAATAAGGGAGCTCTGATACATAATTATAAATAAATCTTGAAAGCCACATGAATAGAAAAAAATTGAAAAAAACTGTATTTTAAAAATAGGGATTCAACTATGTCACATCATTTAATATCCTATTTTTAAAAAGAATCTAAAGAAACATGGCAAAGTATTAACCTCTGTTATGGGTAGAAGAATTTTTGTTATAATCTATATTCTTTTCAACAAGCTTGAAATATTTCTTAATTAAATCTTAAAATATGTTAATAAGGGATATGTTCATACACATAAACATGTACACATGAGCTATATTGGCAATGCAAAAAACAACTATGTAAGATTGGGATATGAGAGGAAAGGTAAATTTTTATTGCTGTGCAATTTTTATTGTGTGCACATATTATTTTTCATGAATATTTTACCAACCAGTTTTTTAAAATAAAATATTTAAAACACTAAAATTTAGTCATAGCTTCTGGCTATAACAGAGAAGCTTGGGCATATCAACACTCTCACTAGGACAACTAGAAAGCCTAATAAAATAAATTAAATATCAATCTGAAAGTACCAAGACAAATAAGAATTGAAGGGCTAACATCCCAAAGGGAAAGAAATCATAAAGAAGGAACTCAATTTTCTAATCAAGACATCTGCCATTTGTATCTTGGCCTAATGCAAAAGGCTGAGAATTTGGGCAGATAGATGCAGCCCAGAGGTAAATAATACAATAGAGGCTTTGGCAATCTTGCACCACTGGAGTGATAAAAAATAAAGTTTGTAGCTGCCGATGCAGGCAGGAATTAGGACCTAAAAGGCAAGAAAAATAAGAAAACAATTCTGGGTTTCAAAAAAACAGATTTCCTAGAATTATTTTCTAGAAGAATTACTTAAACAATTTTAATAGATTCTGAGGTGACGTGGGGGTTTGTTGTTTGTTTGGTAATGGTGCGCTTGGAACCAGTGGCCTCACACAATTCTAAGCCAGTGCCCTTCCACTAAGCTACATCCCCAGCAAAAGAAGTCAAGTGAAAATGAGAATATACTGTGTGAATATAAAGCTCAGAAATAGGGATAACTGTTGAGAGCCACAGCTGCCAGCAAACTTCCAGCTGCCAGCTGATGATTGGCTCACAGTGGCCCCAGCAACTTCTAGCTGCCAACTGATTGGCTCCTCTGCAGTGATGCTCATTGGGCTGTTTCCCTGCCCTTTCAGACCACGGAGCTGCTCATTGGGGGGCTTTTTTGGCTCCGCCCACGGAACCCAGCCAATGGGCCTCAAGAGCAGGAGGAGTGGGGGAGGTGGAGAGGCTTGTGGGAAACCGGTGGTGGCAGTTGGGCTCTGAAGGTTTTTCCTGAGGAGCTGTTTTGTTTGGAGTGTGTGGTTCTAAAAATAAAGTTCGTTTCTTTTGACAAGTGGCTCCTGAATTGTGCCCAGCCAGACTGCGGCAGATAACTACTTGGTGGTATTTATAAATCAAGGTTTAGATCTGGAGGGGGCATAAAAGAAACTTTTATGATGTACTTTTTTATATAGACGCTGGTTACAAGAGTGAATATTTTGTACAAATCCACACTATAAACTTAAAATTTATGTACTCTGTTCACATGCTTTAATAAAATTTACATTAAAATTTGATCAGTTTTGAAACAGCCTAGATAGAAGGAAGATAAGCTATTTTCTTTCACATACTGTAATAAAGAGACTAAGGTAATACTGAGAATGATTTAAAGTACAATTGAAAGTCAGAGGTATTTTTGAGGAAAAAATGGCTACAATGACAGCCAACAGTGCCATCTCGCTTGACGAAGTTCTTTCAGTAAGTTTCACAGAGAGGACACAGTTCCTTGTGCCTAGACCTCCTCAGAATTCAACCATCAATCCATAAAGGTCAAAATGTCCACTCTAAATCTATTAACAGACACTTTACCAAATCCAAGCACTTTACCATTTTATTATTAAAAGTTATGCCTGATGTATAGTATTTTATTATATATAATGAACATAACACATAGATTATTTGTTCCATGGTACAGATAAAGTATCTACTTCTCAAAGTCACAACTTTTAGGGGTAATTCTATTTATTTGAATGGATAGTCAGAAATTTTTCAATCTAAAATTCCTAGATGGCACATAAAGTTAAATTACTTAAAAACTATGTATTATTCTTATTTCAACTAATACTTCTTTTATAATACTCTTAGAATTCAATAACAGACTTTTTATCATTTTCCTCTTAATGAATACATCTGCTTAGCACTTCCTTTCTTCTAGACTGATGGCACAAAACAGTGACATGGACATTTGGAGAGAATTCAGAATAGTAGCAAGATCAATTAAAGGGCTGAAAATTAACTTTCTTTAAGGGAAGGTTGAAGACACCACCTAACCTAATATGGGAAAGAGAAGGTTTCAGGAATAAAAATATATTCTCAGATGCTAATAAGGAAGAAATTGATCACCTGTTCTACCTTTTGGAAAGTGAACTGACATACTTGGTCTAAGAATTGTTGTTCAGAGACTGTTTTCATTTTTAAAAAGCAGTTTAAACATTGACATTTAAGAGTTTAGGCAATGATATACTAAATTAATTTCGCTCTATATCTGTGTTTGTACTTTTCCTGAAATAATACAAGTTTTAGATATGATGTCATATACTGATAAATTATTCATCTATACTTTAAATAAAGCCTCTGGAATATTTGCAGCATAATTAGCTCTCATGCCCTTATAAAAAATAAGACAGTGATGGAATACACATTTTTTATGCAGAGAATAACAAAAAACCTTGATAATTGCTGAGTGATAAAAATATACTGTCAGATGGAGGACACTGTGGTAAACAAACAAACTGTCTTGGATGAAAGAAAAAGCACATTACAAACTAAACAGCAGAAAAGCCTATCATAATATTAATTTATTGATAAAGACTTTCCAAGAAAATTTCCATTTATTCCATAAGCCAAATGGAGTTTCCAAAATCAGGATGAAAATAAGAGTTAGGAAACGGAGGGATATTTGAAAGCAAGCAAATTTAACAAGAAATATGATAATATGACATTATTCAAATCTATTCAGTTTTTTAGTTTTAGATATAAAGAAGGGAGAGTGCGGATTGTAAGGGATAACTAAAACAATTTTAACTGAGTGTCCTACGTTAACATGAGTTGGGTGGTGAGATTTGAGATAAGAAAAGACACTTGAATGGAGACAGCAGGAAACTTGGAAGGACACAGAACCTAATGTTTTGCTGCACACTGAAATTCATCACATTTGGGCCTGGGCTGTGGCTCAGTGGTAGAGGGCTCGCCTAGGACATGCAAGGCACTGGGTTTGATACTCAGCATCATATAAAAATAAATAAATAAAATAAAGGTATTGTGTCCAACTACAACTAAAAAATAAATATTTTTAAAAAATTCATCATATCTTTTGTGACTATAAAAATGGGGGTGGGAGGAGTAAGCCAAAACTCTAGAAAAAGATTTTTCAAATTATCTTGTAAACTAAGTAGGAACTCTAACACATGGAATGTTATAGAGATTTAAGCATTCAAAAAAAAAAAACATTATTTCCATAAAGCTCAGGGTACAGTTCAATAGAAATGTATAGCTCAGTAGAACATCACTTGCTGAGCATGCATGAGATAGACCTCTGTTTGATCCCACAATTGCAAACAAAAAATTTTTTACGAAGTTATGATATAAAATTTGCTGGCTTATCTCACTAACAATTATTTATTCAGAGACAGAATAAGTTCTTCCCATAAATATTACTATCCACATTATGATGTGAATATTATATTATTTACTGTCACTAAGATCAGACTTTAATAAAATGTGTTTATATTTATTTTGGTACCTGGGATTGAACCCAAGGGTTCTTGACTCCTGAGCCACATTCCAGGTCTTTTTATGATGGTTTATTTATTTATTGTTTGTTTTGATACAGGGTCTCACTAAGTTTCTTGCTAAGTTGCTGAGGCTGGCTTTGAATATAAGGTTTCATTGAGCTTATGTTTCAGCCTCCCGAGTCTCTAGAACTATAGGTGTGCCTGGCTAAGGAAAATTATTAAGTATATCACAGCAAAATCAGCCATGGTAGATTGACATTCTAAAGACCAAACATTCCACAAAACTGTACTGACACTAATTTATTTACTGAACTACTAATGTATTCGAGACCTAAGTATGCTTTTAAAAATTTTATTAAATTTGATTAATTTACTAAAAAAAAACCTGATAGCACTGCCTTAAAAAAATAATTTACTGTTGAGTATAGCATTTGAGACGGAAGAAAAAATGCAAAATAGCACAGTTAGAAGTTAGAATATCTGGGTTCAAGTTCCAGTTCTACATCTTACTAGCAGTGACGAAGGACTGGAAGGACTCAGTTTTATCACCCATGTAGTAAAGAAAATCTCGTTTTATTCAATTAGTTGGTTTCTCTGAATGGTTTCTGTAAAATGCAAATCTGACCATGCCTTAAAATACATTATTTTAAGAACAAAGTACAACCCTTCATCTACCCACCAGGACAAGTCTGGCCCCCACTTAATGTTCTCTTTTGCTCTTCCTACATTCCTTCAAATGCCAAACATAAGTTTAGTGAATTCTTCTCCAATCTTTGAACATTTTGTTGTGTTTTCCCATAGTCTTGTGTCCCACAAACAAGTCTATGTTCCAAATAGGCAAAGTATATTCCTTTTCTTTACTTTTGCCAGGTGCAGTAGTGCATACCTGTGATCCCAGCAACTCAGGAGGCTAAGGCAGGATGATCTCAAGTTTGAGGTCGGCCTCGGCAATTTAGCCAGGCCTTAAGCAACTTAGACCTGTCTCAAAATAAAAAATAAAAAGGGCTGGGGATGCAGCTCAGTGGTAAAGTATCCACTTTAAAAATTCCCAGTACTCAACCTCCAAAAAAATCCACACAAAAACTTGACTTCTCTTTATGCATCTTCACATAGGATATGTTCCAAAAAAACTAGGAACTACAGAAATGCTTCCCATATAAAAAAGTTTTCTCTATCAAAATACATATAATTTCTAATAATTGATAAATTAAAATTAGTAAAAAACTAAAATTACAGACCACAAATCTCACTCATGTTGCATTTTTGGTTCAATTTCCTTCTTTCTCTCACTAATTTTTAATGTAGTTGTAATCACACCAAATGTTAACTTCATAACTTGTATTTTATGATTTTGTTAAAAACATACTAAGACATATTATACATGAAAACAGAATGTTTAGTGGTTATTTTACAACCTATATAGTACATACATTACTGTTATTCAATTATATGGTTTTCCTTTTTTTTACTATAATCCTTTGATGAATACATTGGGGAAAAGACCTGAAAATACTGATCACACAATGGAATCACTTGGTTAAAGATGATAAACATTTTAAGGTTCTTCAAGTGTGAAGTTTAGTCTCTAAACGAGTGTCTATACAAATTTAGAATGCCAATAGCAATTTGTGGAAATGTTCAGTTAGCCGCACTATCTTCAAAAAATTTGGTAATTTAAAAAGTAGAAAACAGAAGCCCCATGCAGTGATACATGCTTGTAATCCCAGCAACCTGGGAGGCAGAGGCAGGAGGATCACAAGTCCAAGGCTAGCCTCAGCAACTTAGCAAGTAGCAAGACCTTGTCTCAAAATACAAATTTTCAAAAAGGGCTGGGAGTGTAGTTGTAATCACACCAAATGTTAACTTCATAACTTGTATTTGGTTATGATGGTAAAGCACTCCTGGTTTCAACCCCTAGTACCAAAAATAAAATAAAATAAAAGTGAAAAATAATATTTTCAATTTGAATTTATTTTTTTGACCATTAGTGAGGTTAAGTTTTATAACTTTTTCTATTATAAATTTTTGAGCTAAGGCCTTAAAATGGATATTTAACAAAGCTGTAGAATTAAAATTGCTTTAATTATTTTAAAATAGGATAAACCCACCTTTCTGATAATCATGTTATAACCTGGATTCATTTGATCCAATCATGGTATAAATCATATAATGGTGAAATCATTCTTTATAATAAATGCTTAATCTAATCTCAAATTAAAGATGATTAATAAAGTCCATCTTTATATAATTATACAATAGAATGATGGACTAATTGTACTTACGAATGTTCCCTAGTAAGATTTTTTTTTTAAAGAGAGAGAGAATTTTTTATTTTTTTTAAATATTTTTTTTGTATGTTTTAGTTTTCGGCGGACACAACATCTTTGTTTGTATGTGGTGCTGAGGATCGAACCCAGGCCGCATGCATTCCGGGTGAGCGCGCTACCGCTTGAGCCACATCCCCAGCCGGAGAGAGAATTTTTTAATATTTATTTTTTAGTTTTCGGCGGACACAACATCTTTGTTTGTATGTGGTGCTGAGGATCAAACCCAGGCTGCACGCATGCCAGGCGAGCGCGCTACCGCTTGAGCCACATCCTCAGCCCGTAAGATTCTTTTTGTTCATTTATTTTGTGGTGCTAAGGATTAAACCCAGGGCCTTGGAGGCAGGCACTCTACCACTGAATTATACCCCTACCCCAAAAAGATACTAATACTCTTGAGTATTTAAAAAATCAGTGTTTTATTCCCATGATAAAAAACTAAGAAAGAACGGTTTAGAAAATCTAGATTTTATATATATATTTTTTTCTTTTTATTTTCTTTCTTTTTTTTTTTCCTTTTTTTTTTTTTTTTTTGGCAGTATTAGGGATTGAACCCAGGGGTAGTCTACCACTGAGCTAGTCCTTTATTACTATTATTTTAAATTTTGAGACAGGGTCTTAATAGGTTGCCAAGGCTGGCCTTGAACTTGACATCCTTCTGCTTTAGCCTCCCTAGTCACTGAAATTATAGACTTGGGCCACCAAGCCTGGCTTTTAATAACAATTCTTAAACATAAAGATGTTACAAAATTTGTAGAACTTACTAGTTGGTGATTACTAACACACATACAAATATACACACATGTGTAGATATATTTATTTATTTGTAGTTGTTGTTTGTTTTTGAGACAGTGTCTTGCTATGTTGCCCAGGTTGGCCCTCAACTCCTGGGCTTAAGCGATCCTCCTGCCTCAACTTCCTAAGTAGATGGGGCTACAAGTACAGCCACAACATCCAGCAAGAACTATATATTTTTAAAGTTTGCAATTAAAATAGTATGAGAAGCTTCAGCAACAGCAAGGTGCTAAGTAACTGAGACCTTGTCTCTAAATAAAATACAAAATAGGGCTTGGGATGTAAGTTCCCCTGAGTTCAATCCCCAGTACCTCCCTCTGACCCAAAAAAAAAAAAAAAAAAATAGTATGAGAAGGCGTGGGAGTACAGCTCAGTGACAGAACACTTGCCTAGCACACATGAGGCCCTGGGTTTGATCCCAACGACAACAGCAACAACAACAAATTGTTATACTGTTCACAACATCACAATAAAACTTTTAAAATTTCCTTATTTCAAAATTTGTGGAGATGGGAGGTGGATGGTAGATTTGATTATTTTCTTTCACTCTCATTCTATAAGATACTTGTTAATCTTGTGGCAAAATGAGGGAGAGAAATCATCTCCTGAAAGCCAGCCAGGTGGAATGCCCAAAGAACTCCTAAGTGACTAGACTACAGAGCTAGAAACAATTAAAATCACTGAGCCACACAAGGTTTTACATTTAAAAAAGGAATTTTGGAACAGATGGGGTCCCTAAGAGATCACCAAGAGAAAAAAGTGACAATTCAAGAATCACTGCATAGATAATCCTTAGAAAACACTGTGTGGCTCAGGGTACAGCTGAAGGCTCACATGTGGCCTTTGAGATAAAAAAGACAGGGAGAAGAGCTTATTCAGGCCAACAGGGGAAAGAATTCCCCTTGGTTTTGGGGTCTTGAGTCATTAAAATAGCTTAGTAAAAATTTTAAATATGCACTAAATTCTACAAACCCCATTATTTCTAGCTAAATCCTTCTGCTTCAGCCTCTTGAGGTAGCTTACAGCATGTGTCACCATCCCCAGCAAGTTTACTGAATTTATACAGTAATTTTCAAATAAAAGATATCAGACGTTCTTGCTTCTATTAGTTAGATACATCGCTTTCTTAATTCCATTTTCCCCCTAAAAATTGTCTCTAAGAGACCTTTTGATATTTTTATCATTTCATGCTTTTTTTAATTTTAATTATTTTCCTTATCTTATTTTGGGATCTACAATGTGTACTTTTGGAATATAAAAATGTTTTTCTTTCCTTTTTTAAGGTACTTTCACATTTACACAAACCTTTTTTGCTTTTCCTAGTCATTTAGCTCCACCTGCTGGTCATGCCTTAGCATACCATTAGAGTCCACAGGACCCAATTTGAGGTTCTTTTCTATTTGTTAGAACAAATATTTCATGACTTTTATTCTTTTTAGTGATATAATATGTAAGATATAATAAATTTTACTTATTTTAAAAAATAGGATACAATAGCATATGAAATTACAATATGTATCTACTGGATCCTTCTATAAATCTAAGATAGATAATCTTAGTGATCTTATTTATTTTTCCTGCATCTTAAAATATTTGCTATTTCATTCCTTAGAAATTATTTCAATATTTGGACTGGGGCTGTAGCTCAGTGGTAGAGCACTTGCCTTGCACGTGTGTGACGCACCGGGTTGGATCCTCAGCACCACATAAAAATAAATAAAGATAGTGTGTCTATCTATAACTAAAAATAAAATTTTAAAAAAAGAAATTATTTCAATATTCATCAAATGTTCATAACTATGCTAGAAAGGACCAAACAAGGTAATAGCAGAAATACTATTACACTAAAATCTAGTAATGCTGATAAAATTAATCATGTAAGTAAAACCAATTTCGGATGTTAATATTCTAAGACGAATTTTCTTAAATTTAAGAACAGATGAGGACTGGGGTTGTTCGGTACAGCACTCGCCCAGCATGTGCGAGGCCCTGGGTTCGATCCTCAGCATCACATAAAAATAAATAAAATAAAGGTAATGTGTCCAATTACAACTAAAAAATAAATATTAAAAAAAAAGAAGAACAGATGAAAGAACAGCAATTTTCTAAGAACAAAAAGTAGTATGGGTGGGCTGGGGATATAGATATCCAATAGAAGAGTGCTTGCTTAGCATTCATAGAGTCCTGAATTCTATCCCCAGCACTGCAAAAACAAATAAAAAGAAGTACAGTATTCATTCAAGAAGAAAAGATTTCCTCACACAATGGTTTGTGACAAGAACATGTGTTGTTTTTCTGAAAGAATGTATCACAACAGTATTACTTCATCTTGTTTGTTTCTGGGCCCACATTTACTTGACAAAGTCAGAGTAAGGGAAAGGGATTGGGAATGGGAAAAACAGTATAACGAATTGGACTTAACTTTCTTTTGTTCATACATGAATACACGACCACTGTTACTCCACATCATATACAACTACAAAAATGGGAAGTTATACTCCATGTACATACGTTATGTCAAAATACATTCTACTATCATGTATAACTAAAAAGGACAAATAAAAACATTTTCAAAAATAGGCAAGACAACCAGTTGAACAGAATAGAAGACACAGAGACAAATCCACATACCTACTACAGCCATCTGATATTTGACAAAAGTGACAAAAATATATCTTGGAGAAAACATAGCTTTTTAAACAAATCATGCTAGGAAAACTGGGAAACTATATGTAGAAAAATGAAATTAGATCTCTCTCCCTCACAATGCACAAAACTCAAATCAAAATCTATCAAAGACTTAGTAATTAGATTAGAAATGGCAAATGCTAGAAGACAAAAGAGGGTCAACACTCCATCATACAGGTGCTAGTACTGACTTCCTTAACTGACTTCCCCAAAGCACAAGAAGTAAAACCAAGAATCAGTAGATGGGATGCCATCAAACTAAAAAGCTTCTGTACAGCAAAGGATATAATTAAGAGTGTGCAGAGAAAGCCTATAAAATGGGAGAAAATCTTGGTTAGCTACTCTTCCAATAGGAAATTAATATCTAGAATATTCAAAGAACTCAAAAAACTTAACACTAAAATCATAAATAACCCAAACAATAAATGGCAAAAGAATTAAATAGAACATTCTCAAAAGAAACACAAACAGCCAACGAAAATATGGAAAAAATGTTCACCATTTTTAGGAATCGGGGAAGTACAAATGAAAACCACACTAAGATTTCGTCTCACTCCAGTCAGCATGGCAATGATCAAGAATATGAACAACAATAAATGCTGATGAGGTTGTGTGAGAAAAAGTACACTTGTACACTGTTGGTAAGACTGCAGATAGTACAAAGATCTGGAGAGCAGTATGGAGATTCCTCAAATGAATAGGAATAAAACCACCAAATGACCCAGCTATCCCACTGTTTGGTATTTTCCCAGAAGAGCTAAAATCAGCACACTACAGTGATAGTCACCTCAATGTTTATAACAGCACAATCCACAATAGCTAAATTATGGAATCAACCTGGATACCTGTCAACAGATAAATGAATTATGAAACTATGATACACACACACACACATGCACACACAAAATGGAGTTCTGCTCAGCCACTTCATTCAGAAAAGAATAAAATTATAGCATTTGCCAGTAAACGGATAGAAATGGAGAATATCATACTAAGCAAAATAAGCCAAACTCAGAAAGTCAAAATTGAATATTTTCTCTTAAATGTGAAAGCTAGATTAAAATAAAGGAAAGGGGAAGGGAGGGACAGGATAATACAAAGAACTAATCAAATATAAATTAATAGAGGAGCGAAAGGAAGTCAAGTAGAGTATAGGAAGGACAATGGGAGAGGGAAAGGAGGTTGGGAAGGAAAAGGAGGAAGATCATGAACTGATATTAATTTCCAGGTGTGTATGAGTTTGTTGGGATGAACCCAACTATTACATACAACTATAAATCTCTAATTTAAAAAAAAAGTTAGAAAAAGCATTATCAAAGCAATATATGCATATAATTTTAAAAATCAAACAGTTCAAAAGGGCACCATGACAATCAATCAATAATTCCTGCTTCATTCTTCTCATTTCTCAGTTTGCCAAACTGGACACAAAACTTTCCACATGTGTTTATATTTAGTTATTCTGGTAGTTAACAACACTTTTCTCATAAGTTTTCCTTAGTATTTCTTTGCTTGTTGACCTGAGGCACTTTCTGTTGACTCCTGACTATTTCCAGCCTTTCTCCTCTCTCAACAAAGCCATCTCACCATTTTAACCTACTTGTTGGTTATCTTGGTTACTTTAATAATATTAAAACCTGTATTTTATTCTGTTAATCACAGGAAGAATTCTCCACTTGCTGATTTATGAGGATGGTAGCACCACTGCCACTTTATGTACATTTCTTTTCCCCTCTGCCTCCCAAACTTTTAACTGCCTTTGTATATTGTCAAGGTTGCTAACATTTGCATTCTATTCTGTAATCATAATTATTTCTTCCATGCTTTAACTAAAGATCCACTCTGAAAGCTGAAAACCAATATGTACATTAGTATGACTAATATTTAAATACAGTTCAGTGAATAGCAAAGTTTTATGCTGTGATTAGATTTTTCTCATTTATTTCTTAAAAGGCTTCACCCATAAGCAAGGTAGAATTCCCTTTGTCCTACTCCCAGCAATTGCTCAAAATCATGGCACAACCTAGAGTGCTTCATATTTGAAACATGCTTACTTTTTTTCTAGTTTGAAATATTTCATTTTCCCCTAAAATTTCTGTCACTGCTGTTTTTGAAAAGAGTGGGGAATTAAGAAGTGTATTCTTCCCATGCAACCATCCTGTTGCTAATCTCCCCCTCCTTTTTGCTCAATCCATCTATTACTTAAAATATATTTCATTTAGCTTCAGGCCTACTCAGTTCCTATTCTAATTTAGAGGATCTGCCTTCCATCTGCACCATCAAAGAAAGATAAATTTTCTAAAAGTTTTTAGTTGCATTTCCCATCCTTATTTTTTTTAATGCATTCTATATTCTTTTTCATCTTGTAAAGTTCATGCTTGTTTTTATGGACATAATAGTTTCTTAACTATTTGAGTATTTTAATACCTTTAGGTTCTCTTCATTGAATTATATATCTTGAAGAGTTAGTTTTTCATTATTTCTTAGGGTTTTCTGCTAATATTGCAGGCCATTAACAAGTGGCAAATTTTTTGCCAGAAAAAAAATCTGTAGGCAGGGCTAGTCACTTTGCTCAAGGATGGGTGAGCCAGTAGTTGGGCCATGCAGTAGATGACAAAAAGTCCGCAGTGATTCTAACTATGTACAGCAATGTTCAGGCAGAGGTTGAACATCAATGTAGGTGAAGTTTAGGATCATCCTGGCAGCCAAGCAGAAGAAGGTAGATAGTGTGTAAGAATGCTTCCCCGACTAGCCTTTCTAAGGTGGCTGAACTAAAGTAACCCTCAAGTATTCTCACTCTCAGCATTCAATGCGTTTTCTTCATGCAGGAATTGATAATGTATTTCTTGTTCTGTTGTTTATTTTGTTATGGTCTGTATGTACTGCTACAGTGTAGAAAACTCTACGAAGGTAAAGCCTTTGCCTATCCTGTTCACTGCTACGTCTACAATACACATAGTAGTAAATGAATAAATGTTTTCTAAGAAAGAAAGGGATAAACACATATTCCTCAGAATCAATTCCATTAACAAATCTCAACTCTACTATAATAAAAAGAAAATTCAAATCGGCATAATAGATGTATATGCTATAATATACTAATGATATTGCAAAGTCCTAATTTTGCTTTATGTTTACTCTTCTATACATCCATATGTATATACATACATACACACACACACACACACAAGTATACAAGCACATTATTGTGAAGGCAATACAACATTTCTTTCTAGATTATGAAGAAAACACTAGTGTATATAAGTTGTCCAAAACAATTCCAAAAAAGTCATTCAATTACATCCCCAAGACTCATAAATGGAAAAATTTCAATGTTATTTAGTCATTAGCAAAATCATTGATAACTGAATGTGAACCTCAGAAGGTTCAGTAAACCTGCCAAGCGTGCACTGATAGTCAGTAGTACCAAACAAGATCTGTGACTCGGAAACTGCCCATTGCTGATTCAAGGAAAACATGTTTTCCTGGGATCTAAGAAAATGAAATCTGGTGCCACCAAAGTGGGCTATCTTCTTTGTCTACATGGTAGAAATTTCTCAGAATGCAAACCTTCACCTTTTATTGTCATTTTCTATATTCTCCCTAGAGCTTCCTACATGTTTAACAATTTTCACCACCATCTTCATTCCGACAGCTACAAAGTCTTCAAAACCAATCCACATCTCCTGAGATCCAAACCCTCATTTCTAAGGAATTAACTGATGTAATCAAACTAATAACATTAATCCTTGCTTCTCAAATCAGCTCTTCCTTCTATAAACTATAATGGTATCAGCATCTTCTCAATCAAGCAGGCCAAGAGCCAGGAAGTGACTCCCTCTCCTCTTTCTTACTGATCCAACACCTTCCCAATCAACTAGGCAAGCCCAATTGAAGTCATCTCCTTAAAATTCCTCATCTATCGCTCTATTTCCCCATCCCCTCTTCTAGACATTCAAAGGCATCTGGATTATTATTTAACAAAAGTAAAAGAAAGGAATTTAACTTTAAAGGAGTTTGCACTAATATACACAAAAAGACAAAGTTCATAAGTAAACTAATCTATCCTATCAACATCAATCTCAGCTAATTTTAAAAAAGGGACTTACTTAAAAGGTGTAAACAAAAATGGTAAAGTAGCTTCTTTTTTCTGAGTCATTTTCACCTGGGAACCAAGCACAAAAATATTTTTATTACATTATAAATATTAAAAAATTAACTAATTTCATTTGGAATACATATATCTATTAAAATGGTTCTTCAGAGATGGTTAACTACTTTGAAATAAATGGAATTTTGTGTTACTATATTGTTTCAGGCATATTTTAAAAAATTTGACACTATCTTACCTATCTCAATATGCTGAGAATCATATTAATCCTGAAAACATAATATGCTGTAATGTAATTAAAATTGTATTTATTAACTTTTTGAAAATAAAACCTGCCAAAGTTTTAATCTGAATCACCTCATTAGGTTGTAAGGTATCTAACAATGTATGTGAAATGACAAGAAATGTTACATCTTTAATACTACTTCTGTGGGGCAAATTCTAGTCATAAAGATCAACTTGTAGTTGTTACAAGTGTAGGTGGTAATTTATAATTAGGGACACTCCTCAAAGGCAATTCTACACCCTTTGACTCATGGAACTGGCACCTCAGAAATGACACTAGGCAAATACAGAAAATTTAAAGATAATGAGTTGTAGGAAATATTTAAAACAACATGAAATACCTCACTTAATATGTTGAATTTTTAAATAACAGTATTATGCATTTTTGTTTCTTTCTTTCTTTTTTTTTTTACCTTGAACTGTTCAAGAATCTGTACTGCATTTGTAAACATGCTTTCTGCTTTGAAGAGATCAGTATTATTAAGATATTCCACAGGAAGGATTCCCTGCAAATAATAAATATAGGCTTAATATTAGTATTAGTAAAACTCAGGCTACTCTTATAAAAACAAAACAGACTTAAGAGGGAAGCAAATATAGACAAGATATACAGTCAAATAAATCACTAATGAAGAATCTTTTATAAAACCATAATCGAAATATGTTGTCATTTTTCTCACAAATTACATGTTATTTTTCTCACAAATTATTGAATTAAAGTCAATATAACCTAACACTAAGTTATTACTGCTATGGTTTAGATCCTAAATGTCTCCTAAAGGCCCATGTTTTAAATGCTTGGTCCCTGATGCTATTGGGAGGTGATAAAAACATTTAAAGGTGGGGTCTAGTGGAGGGTCTTTGGATTTACTGGGGGTATAATCTCAAAAGAGGATTGTGAAACCTCAGTCTTTCCCTTCCTCTCTCTCTCTCTCTTTTTCAAATATTTTGTTTTAGTTGTAGTTGGACACAATACTTTTATTTTATTTTTATGTGGTGCTGAGGATCAAACCCAGCACCCGGCATGTGCTAGGCAAGCACTCTAGCTCTGAGCCACAATCCCAGCCCCTCCTTCCTCTTTTTGTTTCCTGGCCACGTGGAAACATTTTGCTCTGCCATGTATTTCTAATATTATACCACCATGGACTGAAACCTCTAAAACTGGAAGTCAAAAAAATACATAAAACAAGAAAGAAAATTAATTAATATAAATTTGAAACAAAATAAATTGTTTTCTCTTTATAGGCTGACTACCTCAGGTATTAGAATGAAAAAAAGAAGACTAATACAATTACTATACACTAGGCAGTGAATTAAATGTCTTATACACAAAAACAAATCAATATGGTGGGCCACAGCTTGCATACTTAAAAATAATAATAATAAGACATACCAGAGTATACCGTACATTTTAGAAGTAAAGACTGTTTTATACAATCTTATTTCATTTATATACATCCACACACTCATGACTGTCAGGGTCATATTACTCAAGAGTTTTGAGTTATATGACATTATTTTTAAAGTAAATTTGATTTTTTAGAGCTAATAAAAGTAAATGGAATGAGTATTCTTGGTTTCTTTTGGCTTTTCAACATACATGCACATTAATAACAGAATTATTAAGTAATTAAATTAAAATTACTTAAGTATTACTAAGTAATTTTCCTCAAGGGATATAACATGGTGGTTCTATAATCAGTAGGGAAACTCAAGAATTAGGCAAATAACTTGGGCCGGATCATGTATAGTTCAAATCTTGAGCATCAAGCAACAGAAACTAAAACAGGTATAATGCTACCCATTCTCTACCTTCCTCTAGTATTGGCACCATAAGCAGAACAGTCCTGCCATGGGACTGTGGTTGTGGTTCCTTCTTGTAAGTCTCCAGAGCTCCCTTGGTTCTCAGTAATTTTAAAGCCTGGTGTTTGAGCATCCCTGCGATTCAGCAAGCCATCAAGACATTTTTTAAAATTTCCTTTTAAATGGACTCAGTCTCTGCTGCTTATTACCAAAAAGTTATTCATATATTTTTATCACTTGTAACTAGAGTACACAGATATAAATCATATGTATTTTAGAATATGAAAAATGTTAAAGCTATTGAGTGTGTCCTCCATGTTATAAAATACTATAAACACACAATTGTAAAGTATTACATGTTTAGAAATAAATATATAAAAATGCACAGTTTTTAAATCTAATTAAAGATTACACAAATGGAAAATACTGGGGAATGATATTGGTCATATTACATGGTTGTATTGTGTGTCTACAAATGTGTAACAAATCTTAATATTATGTACAATTATTACAAATATGGAAAAAATAAAGATTATAAAAAATACAGAAGAGTAAATTTTACTGTGCAATTTTTTAAATGCTGAGTATTGATAATAAAATCTTATTTCCTACCACTGAATTAAGGGGAAAGGGAACTCCAATAAGAGAAGCCATCAATGGTGCAATATCAGCCTACAAATAGAAAAAAAAAATCAGTTCTAAGAAGTCTATGGATGTAAACATAGAAATAATTTAATCCAACTATATTGTTAAAAATAATCATGATTGTCATAACCAATTACCTTTAAACATTCAGTTAATACACAAAAGATGTTAATCCCTTAAAATGTCATTTGCTAAAAATGAACTTCTGAAATAATAAATTTGAAAAGTAAACATTAAGTCCTCAGTGCAAACACATGAAAACAACAATCACTTATTCTATTAGCTAAGATAACCTGATCATTTTACATCAGTTTTTCAATATTATGCAAAAGAATGCCTTAACTAGTAAGAAAATATACAGCAAAGACAATAACTACAGAAAAGTGTACAGAACTAAAGAAAGTAAGTATCTTACTTACTATTCAACTGTCTTTAATAAATACCATCTTCCCCAAACTGGAAATCTCTAAAGTCCTCCTAATTTCCCTTTTGTCCTCTCCCAGAATCTACTATTGGCCTCCTCTAATCTGTTCATACAGCACCTAGAGGAATTCTTTCACATAAATTTGAATCATTTCATTCTCAAGGGCTTCAAACATTTCTAGAACTTCCCCAACTTTCTATATCCACAGTACCCATAAGGTGCCACAGGATCTGTGCCTATCTTCCTCTGCTCCATACCACACTGCCATCTATGGCTCTGCACACTAGCCTTAACAATTTCTTACACACCAAGTACCTTCTTACAGAGGTCTGTGCAAATGTTTCCCCTTTGCCTAGAAAGTCTTCCTGCTATGCCTTGAACTCATAATTCCTACTTATTCTTTAACCTCAACTCAATCCTCAATTTGAAACTTTTGCTGACCAACACAGTTGATCACATCCATCCACTATTTGTTATTATGGCTTTATAGGTCTCTTCTATAGTATTTAATACAGCTATAATTCACATTTATTTGTATACTAGTTTGATTAGTATCAGTTCTCATCTCTGACATATAATTTTCCCATGGAGAGATTGTGTTCACTTTTACTTATCATTATATCCTTGCAATTAGCATAAAATGTAAAACACTGCAGGCATGTGACAGTGGTGATTAAAGGAATGAACAGATTCTTCTAAGTAGATAAATGAAGCAAGAGTTTGACAGCAGACTGAGTATTTAGATAGCAGTAACTGAATATATGTTCAATTTCAGTTATGATCCAGTCTGGCTATAAGAAAAATATGTTCTAGTTTTGTGTTTTTCCAACTTTGACAATGGTTTTCAAGTGTGTGTACATGCACACGCGCATTTGTGTATTTATTTATCAATGGACCTTTATTAATTTATATGTGGTGCTGGGAATCAAACCCAGTGCCTCACACTTGCTAGACAAGCGCTCTACCACTGAACTATAACCCCAGCCCAACAATGGGTTTTTAATTGTAAATTAATGAATAGATATTCTGATTTCATAATTGTCATTTACTTAGTTAATGTGCATCTATCTTGAGATCATAAAATAAGAAACCTTCTTGTTATGCTGACAAGAGGCCTGAAAGTGGGAGCCCAGACCTTGGTTTGTCTACCACAGTAAGGAATGTAAACTTATGCATGATATGGAAGGCAAGATACTCCTGCCACTTTGGAAGCCACATCATTATATCCCATGTCTTCTACAAATAGTGAAAATGGCTCTCTAAGTAGCATATCCTAAACAATGACAACTGTGTGTTTCATATTTACAGATGCCACAAGTCTAACTTTATTAGGTTGTCCACACACTTTCCTATAACAGAAAATTCATAGTTGAGTAATTTATACTCTCATTATTTTTTCTGATTACATTTGTAAGGATGGTGGTTAAGTAAAAAATCAAAATATAGTTAAAGGCAAAATATATGTTAAAAAAAGAAATGGTAACAAACACAATACAGAAAAGAAATCCCTAATAGATCTGTATTCAGAGAAAACAATGAAACTATAATAAGTCATCACAGAAATATAACAATCACGAAAATTCTAACTGATATAACATGAATTATCCAGTGTTATTTGGAGTGAGCTTTCTTTTATTGTCACTTGGGATTTTTAAATATTTTGCCAAGGAGAGATTAGTTGGGCTAAAATATTTGCATTGAAAGTATTCTCTTTAGTTTGGAAATGTTTTTGGAAAATCTTTTTTCATTCTTATTAATAGGCCTACTTTTCATATTTTTCCCCTTTCCCTTACCTGCTTGATCCCTGGTCTACTTATCTTTCTTTGATTCCTCCCCACCCCCACCCCTTTTATTATCCTTTCTCCTCTCCAGCTTCCACATGAGAGAAAATATACAACCCTTGACCTTCTGAGTTTGGCTTGGTTTGCTTAACCTAATCTCAAATTCCATTGTTTTCCTGCAAATGACAATTCCATTCTTCTTCATGGCTGAATAAAATTCACTGTGCATATATATGCCAATTTCTTTATCCATTCATCTACTGACCTACAGTAGTTCTACAGTTTGGCTAATATGAATCGTGCTGCTATAAACATGGGTATGCAGGTATCACTATAGTATGATGGCTTTAATTCATTAGGATAAATACCACCAAGTGGTATAGCTGGGACTATACTATTTTATTCTAGTTCTAGTTTCTATTTCTAGACTTTTTTTCTGGTTCGGCGAAGAACATCAATGGTATCTGATGGGGACTGCATTGAATCTGTTTATTTCTTTTGGTAGGATGGACATTTTAACAATATTAATTCTGCCTATTCATGACCATGGAAGGTCTATTCACTTTCTTGTGTCTTCTTTAATTTCTTTCCTCAGTGCTCTAGGTTTTCATTATAAAGGCCTTTCTCTTTCTTGGCTAGATTTATTCCTAGTTTTTGTTTTTGAGACTACTGTAAATGGAATTATTTTCCTAATTTCTTTCTCAGCATTTTAATTATTAGTATATAGGAAAGCAACTGGTTTTTATATGTTGGTTTTGTAACCTGCTACTTTGCTGAATTTCTTTATTAGCTTGAGCAGTCTTTTGGGGAAGTTTTTTTCAGTATTATAAGTATAGGATCATATCATCTGCAAACAATGACAATTTGACTCTTTTCTTTTCTATTTTTATCCCTTTTATTTCCTTCCATTGCCTAACTGCTCTGGCTAGAATTTCTGGTACTGTATTAAATAGAAATGGTTACAGTAGTCTTGTTCCAAATTTTAAAAGAAATGCTTTCAGTTTTTCCACATTTACTACAATGTTGGCTTTCAGTTTTTTACATAGAGCCTTTATGATGTGGAAGTAGATTCCTTCTATCCCTAGTTTCTTCAGTGTTTTTGTCATGAATGGGTGCTGAAATTTGTACGTTTTTTTCTGCATCTATTAAGAAGACCAAGTGATTATTGTCCTTAATTCTATTTATGTGATGGATTACACCTAGCTTTGCATATGTTAAACCATTCTTGCATCACTGACAAAGAATTTGGTCAGGATATACTTTCCTCTTAATATGTTGTTGAATATAATTTGATAATGTTTTATTAAGGATTTCTTTATCTAAGTTCAATAGGAATATTGGTCTGTAGTCTCCTTGATATGTCCTTCTCTGGTTTTGGTATAAGTGTGTGTGTGTGTATATATATATATAGAGAGAGGGGGGGGGAATATGAGTTGTTGGTAGACCTCTTTTTTATTCATTTATCTGCAGTGCTGAGAATCAAACCCAATGCCTCACACATGCCAGGCAAGTGCGCTACCCTAAGCCACAGCCACAGCTCCTGTTGGCAGGCTTTTTATTTACTGCTTCTATCTTATTGCTAGCTATTGTTCTGTTAAGGTTTTATATGATGTCTGGATTCAATATGGGCAGGCTGTATGTGTCTAGGAATGTATCCATTTCTTGATTTTCCAATTTATTAGTGTAAGTTTTCAAAACAGTCCTTAAAGATATTCTGGATTTCTGTGATGTCTATGGTGATTTCTCCTTTTTCATGTCTAATCTTATTAATTTGAAAGTCTCCTGTCTTCATTTTTGGCTTATCAACCTTGTTTATCTTTTCAAAGAATCAGTTCATTTCCTTGATCCTTTGTATGTTTTTTATTCTCTATTTCACTGATTTTGGTAATGATCTGAATTATTTCCTTCCTTCTACTGATTTTGGAACTGGTTAATTATTTTTCAAGGCCAATGAGATGTATCACTCAGTCATTTTTATTTGGGATCTGATTTTTCTGAAGTAGGCATTCATAGCTATAAACTTTCCTCTTAGAATTGCTTTCACAGTGTCTCAGAGATTCTAGTATATTGTACCACTACTCTGATTTGATTCTAAGAATTTTTAAATCTCTCCTCTGATCTCTTCTATCAGCCACTCATCATTCAAACATGTATTTTCAATATCCATGTGTTTATATTGTTTCTATAGGGTTTTATTGTGTTGATTTCTAATTTCATTTCATTCCATTATTATCTATAGAAGAAATTATATCAATTTTTTTATTCTTTTTAAGTGCTTTGTGACCTAAAATACAGTCTGTTTTAAAGAAGGTTCCATGAGTTGCTAAGAAGAAAGCATATTTGACTGTTGTTGGATTAAATGTTCTATAGATGTCTGTTGTCCATTTAATTTATAATATTTTTAAGGCCTGAGGAATCTTAACTGAGTTTATAACTAGATAACCTATCTATTCATGAGAAAGGTATGTTGAAACCACCTAGTATTATTGTATTGGGGTCTATATGAGGCTTTAATTCAAGTAGTTTCTTTTATGTTAATAGGTACACCACCATTTGGGGCATAAATATTTACTATTGTTGTACCTGCTTGTTGGAGTATGTCCTTTACCAGTATAAAGTGACCATCTTTGTCTCTTCTGATTAATATTTGGATTGAAGTCTGCTTTGGCAAAAACCAGAGAGTTTTAGGATTCATGTGCATGGTATATCAATTTCCATCCTTTCACTTTCAGTGTAGGCCAGTCTTTGCTTGTAAGGTGAGTCTTATGCAAACAACACATACTTGGGTCTTGTTTTTTAATGCCTTTTGCCAGCCTATACCTTTAATTCGAGAGCTGAGATATTCAATGCTACCATAGTGAGATATTTATTACTTCATACAATTTTGATTTATTTCCATGTTTAATTTGGTCTTGTTTATCATTTGCTGAGCTGTTCTTCAAATGAGATTTGTTCATTTGTGAGCTCTGGAGTTTGTTTTTGATTTCTTCTGTGTGCAATACTTCCTTCAGTATTTTTGTGGTGGCTTAGTAGCCATAGATTCCTTTAGTTTCTGCTTAATGTGGAATGTTTTTATTTCTTATTCAATTTTGAAGGATATCTTTGCTGGATATAGCAATCTTGGTTGACAGCAATTTTCTCTTGAATCTAGAACATAAGTTCTGGCTTTTAGAGTCTGTGCCAAGAAATCAGGAGTAATTCTGATTGACTTGCCTCTATGACCTGATGATTTACTGTGCTTTTCATTTCTTTGGGGCCTTTAAAATTCTATCCTTGTTTTGTAAGTTAGGCATTTTCATTATAATATATTATGGAGAAGTTCTTTTCTGATCTTGTCTATTTTGAGTTCTGAATGCATCCTCTATCTGGATGCTCATCTCAATCAAAAGGTCAGAAAAATTTCTGTATTATTATTTCCCTGCAGAGGTTACCCATTTTGTTAGCCTGCATCTCACAACTCTCTTCGATTGCCATAATTTATTTTTTTAGTTACTATAGTTTTCTTCTTGATTTTGCTTATTTATTTTTATTTTTAATTATACATGAGAATAGAATGTATTTTGATAGAATATATACACATAAATAACCTATTCTATTTGGTTCCCACTCTTCTGTTTGTACATAATGTACAGTTACCCTGGTTATGTATACAAATACAAGGCTAGGAAAGTTATGACCAATTAATTCCAATAATTCTTAAACTTGGCATCTTAATATGATCTCAGAGTTCTTGTACATTATGATCAGCTACTTCTTTTCTTTTCTTTAATTGTCTGAATGTTCAAGGCCACCCACTTTGTCTTCCAGCTCTGAGATTTTGACTTCAGCATGAGCTCCTCTATTAGAAAAACTTAACTGAGTATTTTATTTGATTTACTGTGCTTTTCATTTCCTAGATTTCTGTATTGTTTTTTCAATAAATATCTTTATCTTCTTACTGAAATTCTCATATGTACTGACATTATTGATTCAGTTGTTTTTCCTGTGTTCTCTTGGACCTCATGAATCATTCTCTTGAATTCTTTATCTGACATTTCACCCACTTCAATATCTTTACAGTCATTTGCTGTAAAGTCAATTCCTATTTTTGTGTTTTTCACTGAGCTGCCAGTTGGAGTGGATGAAATAGCTCTTAGCTTCCCTTCTCACCAGTGAAAGATAGGACAAAGTGGTAATTACTGTCAGTTGGAGTTTTGTCTGCACAGATCACATCATTGCATTCCCAAGATGAGGCTACTGCAAAGTTCTATTTTTCATATTTTTAATCCAAATTTCTTATAGGAGATAAAATTAAATTCAAACATGATTAAATTGAAATAGACACCTACCTGATTGACATCTTGCCTCTTCCAGGACTCCAGTCTCCATTCTGAAAGACACAATCAGACACAAGATAAGATTCAAAAAAGAATAAACCACTTGATTTTTAGGAGTGTTCAATACTTCATGGAAAAACACAGATACTGGAAATAACTCTCTTTTAAGACAAGTATGAATAAAAAAAGTTGCTTAAAAGGCAGAGGAACATGTTTCTTAAAAAGAATTTTAAAAGAAACCAGGCGTGGTGGCGCATGCCTGTAATCCCAGAGGTGTGGGAGGCTGAGGCAGAAAGATTACAAGTTCAAAGCCAGTCTCAATAAAAGCAAGGTGGTAAGCAACTCAGGAGACCCTATCTCTAAATAAAATACAAAATAGGACTGGGGATATGGCTCGGTGATTGAGTGCCTCTGAGTTCAATTCCCGATACCAAATAAAAACAAAACAAAACAAAGCAAAAGAATAACCAAAAAGCAAATATTTGATGTTTTCTGTGATTTATTAAGCTTTTTAGATGCTCATTTAGAAAAAATTGTTTTAAAACACTGTCTAATGAAGGAAACACAGAATTTAAAAAGTACAATGATGACTATCTGTATGACCACAACTCATTACAATCTTGTTTCAGAGAGTTATTAAGGCAACTGATAGCACAGTAGTCAATACAAGTTTCTTTTTATTCGTTTTCTTTCTGTGATGGCAGTGGCTTACAAAATATTTTTACATTGTAGCTGTGAAATTCCTATGATTACTAACCCCAAATGTTTAAGATAGTATACTGACTTACTATTTAAAATCTTCAAGGATGACCCAAAAGGTTCTACTAAGAAACTTCTAGAACTAGTAAATGAATTCAGCAAAGTGGCAGGATATAAGATATAAAATCAACACCCATAAATCAAAGGCATTTCTGTATATCAGTGACAAATCCTCTGAAATGGAAATGAGGAAAACTACCCCATTCACAATATCCTCAAAAAAATAAAAAATAAAATAAAATACTTGGGAATCAACCTAACAAAAGAGGTGAAAGATCTATACAATGAAAACTACAGAACCCTAAAGAAAGAAATAGAAGACCTTAGAAAATGGAAAGATATACCTTGCTCATAGATAGACAGAATTAATATTAATAAAATGGCCATATTACCAAAAGCACTTTACAGATTCAATGCAATTCCAATCAAAATCCCAATGGCATTCCTTGCAGAAATAGAAAAAGCAATCATAAAATTCATCTGGAAAAATAAGAGACCCAGAATAGCTAAAGCAATTCTAAGCAGGAAAAGTGAAACAGGCAGTATAGCGATACCAGATTTTAAACTATACTACAGAGCAATAGTAACAAAAACAGCATGGTACTGGCACCAAAACAGGCTGGTAGACCAATGGTACAGAATAGAGGACATAGAGACCAACCCACAAAATTACAACTACCTTATATTAGACAAAGGTGCTAAAAGCATGCAATGGAGAAAGGATAGCATCTTCAACAAATGGTGCTGGGAGATCTGGAACTCCATATGCAACAAAATGAAATTGAATCCCTTTCTCTCACCATGTACAAAAGTTAACTCAAAATGGATCAAGGAGCTAGGAATCAAACCAGAGACTCTGCGTCTAATAGAAGAAAAAGTTGGCCCTAATCTCCATCACGTGGGGTCAGGCCTCAAATTCCTTAATAAGACACCTATAGCACAAGAGTTAAAACCAAGAATCAACAAATGGGACGAATTCAAACTAAAAAGTTTTTTCTCAGCAAGAGAAATAATATGTGAGGTACACAGGGAGCCTACATCCTGGGAACAAATTTTTACCCCTCACACATCAGATAGAGCTCTAATAATCTCTAGAGTATAGAAAGAACTCAAAAAATTAAACACCAAAAAAATAAATAACCCAATCAACAAATGGGCCAAGGACCTGAACAGACACTTCTCAGAAGAGGATATATAATCAATCAACAAATACACGAAAAAATGCTCACCATCTCTAGCAATTAGAGAAATGCAAATTAAAACTACTCTAAGATACCATCTCACTCCAGTAAGAATGGCAGTCATTATGAAGTCAAACGATAATAAGTGCTGGCGAGGATGTGGGGAAAAGGGTACACTTGTACATTGCTGGTGGGACTGCAAATTGGTGCAGCCAATTTGGAAAGCAGTATGGAGATTCCTTGGAAAGCCGGGAATGGAACCACCATTTGACCCAGTTATTCCTTCTCGGACTATACCCAAAAGACCTAAAGAGAGCATACTACAGGGACACAGCCACATCAATGTTTATAGCAGTTCAAATCACAATAGATAGACTGTGGAACCAATCTAGATGCCCTTCAATAGATGAATGGATAAAAAATAAATGTGGCATTTGTACACAATGGAATATTACTCAGCACTAAAAATAACAAGATCATGGC
Organism: Spermophilus citellus; assembly: GCF_964194105.1. Taxonomy (NCBI): domain Eukaryota; kingdom Metazoa; phylum Chordata; class Mammalia; order Rodentia; family Sciuridae; genus Spermophilus; species Spermophilus citellus. The sequence continues at coordinate 117,096,981 of NC_138198.1, forward strand.
ATTTGCAGGGAAATGGAGGGCATTAGAGCAGATTATGCTAAGTGAAGTTAGCCAATCCCTAAAAAACAAATGCTGAATGTCTTCTCTGATATAAGGGGGGTGACTGAAAATGGGATAGGGAGAAGAGCATGAGAAGAAGATTACCACTAAATAGGGAAGAGAGGTAGGAGAGAAAGGGAGGGAGAAGGGGAATTGCACAGAAGATGGAAGGAGACCCTCATCATTATACAGAATACATGTATGATGATGTGAGGGGAAAAAAAAAAGAAGTGTGTCACATTAGATTGGGTAGAGAGACGTTATGGGAGGGGAGGGAAGGGGAAGGGAGGAAGGGAAGGACAGCAGAATAAAATAGACACTAGTATTGCTGAATGTATACACGTGACTGTATGACCAATGTGATTCTGCAACCTGTACACTCAGAAAAATGAGAAATTATACCTCATTTGATTCAAATGTATGATATGTCAAGATCATTGTACTGTCATGTGTAACTAATTAAAAAAAAACAGGGCTGGGGATGTGGCTCAAGCAGTAACGCGCTCGCCTGGCATGCGCAGGGCACTGGGTTTGATCCTCAGCACCACATAAAATAAAAAATAAAAAAATAAAGATGTTCTGTCCACCAAAAACTGAAAAATAAATATTAAAAAAATTCTCTCTCTCTTTAATAAAAAACATATTATTTATAATAAAGTTTTCTCAAAATCATTTGGATATAGAAAAAAACCTATAATTTGAAAAGTGATTATTAAAAAATTATTTTAAAATGTTAATTTTAGTTTTACTTTCAAATATAATGTTTATAAAATGATAGAAACAAATACTTATACCTTTCAAAAACTCATCGTCAAATTGTTGAGCTGATACTTTTTGGGGATACTTGATTCCAGCTCCCCAAGTGACTAAAGGAGTCAAAGTCTCTGAAGGATGACCAGCCCCATGGGAACCTATAAATAAGGCATCAAGAGTAATAAGACACATATAAGAACTTATCACTATTTTAAAAATACCTTGTTTTAAAGAGTTAATCCATATATCACTAATTCTAGCCACCGCATTCTAAATGCTTGTAGATTTTCAAAACAATTAGTTTGAAATATTCCCATAAGTCAGAGCATCAAAACAAACAAGCAAAAACAAAAACAATAATAAAACAAGAATGTCTGCTGAGTAACTTATTGAAAGAAGAAAAATTAAAATAATAACAGGAAATGATGGAGAAGCTGTTCCTATTACCAGAGTAGTATGGAGAAGAAAGAACATGGGAGGGCTCCTTGAGGGAGTAACCACTCAGACTTGGAGCAAGCAGTACAGGCTTCTGCAGAGAACAGCAAGGTATATGGATAAAGCTGGTATAGCTAAAAGAAATCCTTCATAAAGTAGACCCAGCCACTAGGATTCTTTCATGTGATCTGGAGGTCCACACCTCATCTTGACATTCATTATTTCATTCTCTTGAGTACATAGTACTTTTGCCTTGGGAGTCTAACAGGCAACACAGGCTTATTTCAGATAGAATTTTAGCAGTTCTAGGCCCCTCAGTAATACTGTCCTAATATCACCCCTTTATCATCACATATGGTAAATTCTAGGCAGACAGATATTTCTTCTCCATACTTTTTTTTCCTAGTTTTTCATTTGTAAATACTTCTTACAATTAGAAAAAAAAGATTCTTTACATAAGATCATTCTTTTTCCACTAACATTTTAAGAGTATGACTACTCTGTGCTAGCCACTTTACATGAAATAAGACATTATAAGATACCTACAAACTACATTATTCACTATTTTACCTGTAAGGTACATATCACTTAAAGAGATACTAACCCCAGTCTGTCATTCCATGGTCAGAGGTAAAAATAAATGCTGTTTTTCCATCATTTCCATAAAAATGTTGAAACATGGAGACAATTTCTTTTACTCTATCATCAACTATTTTAATGTTGTCTTTATACTCCCTGTTTATAAAGAAGCAGAAGAGCAAATTAAATTAACTTGAAGAGAAAACATTTATTCAAAAATGGACTCTTTACATTCAATGTTAGGAATTCATAAAATCCTTTTAGTCTTTAATAAAATTCAGAGCTCTTTAGATTATGAAAAATAATTTTTTCTCCTTTAAAGAACAAAAGAACCTGAAACAGCTTTAAAAGATGGTTTAAAAGGAGGTACTGATTAGCACATATATTTTAATGAACTCTTTAGGTCCCAAATGAGATAACGATGACTTCATATTCTCTGATAATATAAACTCTGCTGTTCTGATTATCTGAATAGATAAGTGTCACTGTTTCAAGGACAGAATGTCTTCATCCTAAAAAGAGTCTGATATGTCTTGAGCAAATTATATTTAACCTTTCCAAGCAGTTGAACAAAGATGTTCTCATTTGAATATATCAATCAAACAAACAATACTGGCAGTTATTTCAATATACTTTATATTTGTATTAGATGTATCAATACAAATACAAAATAAGGAATAAAAGAGATTTCTTTCTCTTATGCTCTGCCAAAGTGAGAAAAAAATTTGCTACTATATATAAAGACTGCCATGAAAATATATAGAAAACTTAATATATTATTTGCTAGATACAATGCAATGAAACACACAAGGAATTACATCTTTTTTGTGATGTCAAAATTAACATGATAAAAATACTTTTTATTTCAAGACTAATTGATAAATTTCTAAAATATAGATATTTCAAATGAAATATTTTTCTTTGCCTTGATAATGAAAAGAATATGGAATATATGTACAGGAGATGTTATTTTAATAAGTAACACAACTATAACACATGTAATTTTAACTACTCTACAATTTTTTAATTTTTTGGTATTGGGGATTGAACCCAGGGGTGCCTTACCATTAAGTAACATCTCTTATGCTTTTTATTTTTTTTTATTTTTATTTTTTAGAGAGAGAGAGAGAGAGAGAGAGAGAGAGAGAGAGAGAGAATTTTTAATATTTATTTTTTAGTTCTCGGCGGACACAACATCTTTGTTGGTATGTGGTGCTGAGGATCGAACCCGGGCCGCACGCATGCCAGGCGAGCGCGCTACCGCTTGAGCCACATCCCCAGCCCTGCTTTTTATTTTTTGAGACCGGGTCTTGCTAAGCTGCCTAGGCTGGCCTTGAATTTGTGATACTCCTGCCTTAGTCTCCCAAACTTCTGGGATTACCACCCACCTTATATCTCATATAATTAAGAATTTGCTGTATATTCTACTAGTTCTTTAAAATATTAGCTCTTTGTTTTAATACGAAGAAAATGGCATAATAATTTAGAAGTTCAAGGGGCATAGCGATTTCCCTCAAACAAAAAAAATCAAATTGAACACATTAAAATTACCTTGATGATGGTCGGTGGGCATGTCCATTTGTATCCAGTCCTAATAAATGTAAGAAAAAAACTACCTTTTCTTCATTTACTTTAGAAAGCAAAGATTGATTGTTTCTGGAAGCATGAAAGAAGTCCTATGTGTAACAAATCAGTTTAAAAATTAGTTCATTTATTTTATTTAAAAGGTAACAGAAAGGAGATCTTAATTTTATGAAAACTTAATATCACTGTTATGACACACCTAACTTAATAAAATATAACAGGTTGAAGAAAAATTTCAGCGAGAACCAAAAATAGAACTGATTTATTATTTTTAAATATATTCAGAGCTGAACCTGTTCTCTTTCTCCTGTCCGCTACCATTCTAGTCCAACCATAATCTCTCATTAAGAACATTGTGAGTAGATTCCTAAATACTTTTTTACCTCAGCAAGAATCTGTTCTTCACACTATAATAGAAAAATATCTACTTAATGAAATAAAATTCAAAAGTTATTTATTGCATAATGAAAAATTGGATTCCTGACCCCTTCCAAGACAAATGATTCATCTTATACACATGAACATATATGCAAATACCCATGGAAAGTACTTTTAAGTAATTTTAAATAAGCCAACTGGCTATACCAAAATATATCATTGTTGTTTATATAAATGCCTCCAACTGTAGAAAATGTTAATTTTTTTTTTTGTATCAAGGATTTAACCCAGGGCATTTAACCACCGAGCAACATCTCCAGCCCTTTACTAAGTTGCTGAGGCTAGCCTCAAATTTCCAATCCTCCTACCTTAGCCTCTTAAGTCTCTGGGATTACAGGAATGTGCACCACACCTGGTTAGAATATGTTAACTTTCAACAAGCAATGTTTAATTTTTCAACAAAGCTTTGAAGCATTGAAGTTTTTTTTTCTCAAATAATTCTTCATTATTATAAATGTTAAAAATATAAATGGGAACATGAGAGTAAGATGGCAGTGGGAAGGGAGTGAGCCGCTCTGTGCTCCGCGCCGCCGCGCCCGCAGCGTGTGTTGCCGAGTCTTAAAAGAAAAAGTAAAGATCATTAAAGGAGATCTGTCGACAAAGACTAAGCACTGTGTCAAGAAAGGGGCCTAGGTGAAGTGAATCCGTCACGACTCCAGCCAAGGTGGAGTGAGTCCGTCACAACTCCAGCGTGAGCAGTAAGGCTGCAGCCCCTGAGCTGCCCGGCTCTCTCGGCCCCTTTTCCTTCTGCTCTCCGCCTTTCCGCTTTGCTTCTCCCCAGCCATCTATCCTCCCACGCTCACTCCCTAAATCTGGACCTCAATTTCTTTCCCCCGCCCGCCCACGCTCTCATGTGTCCAGTCACCCAGCCCGCACGGGCCCGCGGCGCTGCCTCCCCTCCCCCAGCCCGCACCACCTCCCCGGGCGTCCCATCTGCCGCAGCTGGGCGCTGCCGCTGCCGCCACTTCCAGAGGAACACCTTAGAGCAGACTCTTCACCGCGCGAGTGAGACGCCGACCCACTGAGTAAAATGGAACAGCTGATAAGATGAGTGACAATTTAAAATCTAAGTGATCCAACATGGCGGCGGACGAGGAGAGATCAAGTCTCTAACCCCTTCAGCTGTGCGGGCATAGGGAGAAGTAAACTATCAAAATGCTGTTTGCTCAGGACCACTAGGCAATGTTGAGCTGAAGTAGATCCGGGGCGAATAGTCTGGCCTTCTCAGAACACACCGAGCCCGGATCGGCTACATTCTAGCTCCGGTTAGCCTGCTTCTCGGGACTCAGCACTGACGATCCCGCTGAAATAACTAGTCAGCCGGCCTGAACTCACAGAGGTAAAAGCCAACCGAGCACGGTAGCCAGACCGAGAGAATCAGGTGTGACGCGGGACTAGCGGCGCAGAACTCCCGGCTACCGCTCCCACCAGTGCTGACAACTGAGGTCCCTTGCACCAGCTACCAGGGGAGTTGCTACCAGAGGGCAAACAAATTCGCTGGGGGTTCTCAGCCCCAAGCTCTACAAACTTAGGCTATGAGGGAGGCAAACAGGGAGAGTGTGCCCAGGCATCCATGAAAACAGGGCTCCCAGGAGCAGCAGACCTGGCGTGTAGCCAGTATTGTGGTGAGCGTCACAGGTGAGCAGGGCCTGGCTTGAGGAAACACAAGAGAAGGCCCTAGGCACTCAGGATTGGAGACCCGCACAGTCTGGGAGGAAGAGCTGCTACACAGTGATTGGTTCCCACCTATCGAGAAGAGAAGCTGGGCCCAGTGGGCACAGCTCCACCTACTGGAAAAGAAGTTAATCGAGCTGTATGACTGCATTTATTATTATTATTATTTTTTTAATGATGATTATTATTATTATTTTATTATTTTATTTTCATTTTTTTTGTTGTTGATGTTCTTTAACTTTTTTATTAATGGTTTCAATTTTTTTTTAATTCTTTTTATTTTATTATTATTACTATTATTTTTTAAACTTTAATTTCCATTTTTTATTATCATTATAATTTTTTTTTGGTTTTAAATTTTTATTTCTTTGTTTTTTCTTTCTTTCTTTATTTTCACTTTTTTCTTTTGTCTTTTCATTTCTTTTCAATTTTCTTATTCCCCCTTCCTTGAATTCTACGTGCCTACACTCATTCTCTTTAGTGACTTCGTCCCTTCCCTTCTAATATCTTTCCTCCCAAGCATCAAATAAATTTATAAGAGTAAACAGTAACTCAGCAGTCAAACAGAACAAGAAGTAACATGAGCATAAAAAAGCAAGGAAGAAAAGGAGTACAAACAATGAAAGACAGCCTAAATATTCAGGAGGACCTAGAGTCATCAGAAAAATGGCCATATAAAGAACTCAAGGAATACCTTAGACAGATGGAAAGGAACCTTAAACAGGATACAAGACAGAAAATCCAAACAGCGAAAGATCACATTGAAAATGAATTACATAAACAGATAAAAGAAGAAGTTAAGCATCTTTATCGGGAGATAGAGATTATAAAAAAAATCAAACAATAATTCTAGAAATGAAGGAAACGATAAACCAAATTAAAAACTCAATCGAGAGTGTCACTAACAGAGTGGAGCAAGTAGAAGCCAGAACGTCAGATAATGAAGACAAAATATATCATCTTGAAAAGAGTCTAGCCAACTCACATAGGCTGGTAAAAAAATCACGAGAAAAACATCCAAGAGATTCGGGATAACATAAAAAAACCAAACTTACGAGTCATCGGGATAGAGGAAGGTACAGAGATTCATACCAAGGGAATGAGTAACCTGCTGAATGAAATAATTACAGAAAACTTTCCAGAAATAAAAAAGGAAACAGATATACAAATTGTAGATGCATACAGGACACCGAGCACACAAAATCACAGTAGACCAACGCCAAGACACATTGTTATGAAGATATCCAATATACAGAACAAAGAGAAAATATTAAAAGCTACAAGAAAAAGGAGGCAGATTACATTTAGGGGTAAACCAATAAGGTGAACAACGGATTTTTCATCACAGACGCTGAAAGAGAGAAGATCCTGGAACAACGTATTTTAAACACTGAAAGACAATGGATGCCAACCAAGAATTCTGTATCCAGCAAAATTAAGCTTCAGGTACGACAATGAAATAAAAATCTTTCATGATAAACAAAAGCTAAAAGAACTTGTAGCCAGAAAACCAGCATTGCAAAGCATCTTGAGCCAAACACTACACAAGGAAGAAATGAAAAACAATAACCAAAACCATCAGTGGGAAGTGCCTCGGTAAAGACAGAGGACGGGGGGAAAGCTAATCATGGAGAAACAAACTAAATTAGAAAAAAAAAAGATAAATAATCAAACATGACAGGAAGTACAAACCATATATCAATAGTAACTCTAAACATTAATGGTTTAAACTCTCCAATAAAGCAACATAGGCTGGTAACATGGATTAAAAAAAACAAATCCAACAATATGCTTCCTCCAGGAGACACATCTGATTGGAAAAGACATACACAGGCTCAAGGTGAAAGGTTGGGAAAAAATATACCACGCACATGGTCCTCATAAGCAACCGGGGGTGGCCATTCTCATATCGAATAAAATCAACTTCAAGACTAAGTTAATCAAAAGGGATAAGGAAGGACATTATATACTGTTAAAAGGAACCATTGACCAACAAGACATAACAATTATCAATATTTATGCACCAAATAATGGTGCTGCGATGTTCATAAAACAAACTCTCCTCAAGTTCAAGAATCAAATAGACCACAACACAATAATTATGGGTGACTTCAACACACCTCTCTCACCATTGGACAGATCCTCCAAACAAAAGTTGAACAAAGAAACTATTGACCTCAATATCACAATCAATAACCTAGACTTAACTGACATATATAGAATATATCAACCATCATCAAGTGGATATACTTTTTTCTCAGCAGCACATAGATCCTTCTCAAAAATAGACCGTATATTATGCCATAGGGCAACCCTCAGTAAATATAAAGGGGTGGAGATAATACCATGCATTGTATTGGATCATAATGGAATGAAACTGGAAATCAATGATAAAAGAAGGAAGGAAAAATCCTACATCACATGGAAAATGAACAATCTGTTACTGAATGATCAATGAGTTACAGAAGACATAAAGGAGGAAATCAAAAAATTCTTAGAGATAAATGAAAATACAGACACAACATATCGGAATCTATGGGACACAATGAAAGCAGTTTTAAGAGGGAAATTCATCGCCTGGAGGTCATTCCTCAAAAAAAGGAAAAACCAACAAATAATGAGCTCACACTTCATCTCAAAGCCCTAGAAAAGGAAGAGCAAAACAACAGCAAATGTAGCAGAAGGCAAGAAATAATTAAAATCAGAGCAGAAATCAACGAAACTGAAACAAAAGAAACTATTGAAAAAAATTAACAAAACTAAAAGTTGGTTCTTTGAAAAAATAAATAAGATCGACAGACCCTTAGCCATGCTAACGAAGAGAAGAGAGAGAACTCAAATTACTAACATACGGGATGAAAAAGGCAATATCAACAGATGCTAAAGAAATACAGAAGACAATTAGAAATTATTTTGAAAACCTATATTCCAATAAAATAGAAGATAGTGAAGACATTGATAAATTTCTTAGGTCATATGATTTGCCCAGACTAAGTCAGGAGGATACACACAATTTAAACAGACCAATATCAATGGATGAAATAGAAGAAGCCATCAAAAGACTACCAACCAAGAAAAGCCCAGGACTGGATGGGTACACAGCGGAGTTTTACAAAACCTTTAAAGAAGAATTAATACCAATACTTTTCAAGTTATTTCAGGAAATAGAAAAAGAGGGAGCTCTGCCAAATTCATTCTATGAGGCCAACATCACCCTGATTCCGAAACCAGACAAAGACACCTCAAAGAAAGAAAACTACAGACCAATATCTCTGATGAACCTAGATGCAAAAATCCTCAATAAAATTCTGGCGAATCGGATACAAAGGCACATCAAAAAAATTGTGCACCATGATCAAGTAGGATTCATCCCTGGGATGCAAGGATGGTTCAATATATGAAAATCAATAAATGTTATTCACCACATCAATAGACTTAAAGATAAGAACCATATGATCATCTCGATAGACGCAGAAAAAGCATTTGACAAAGTACAGCATCCTTTTATGTTGGAACAAGACAGGGATGCCCCCTATCACCACTTCTATTCAATATAGTTCTTGAAACACTGGCCAGAGCAATTAGACAGACGAAAGAAATTAAAGGCATAAAAAAGGAAAAGAAGAACTTACATTATCACTATTTGCAGATGACATGATTCTATACATAGAAGACCCAAAAGGGTCTACAAAAAAACTACTAGAACTAATAAATGAATTCAGCAAAGTGGCAGGATATAAAATCAACACACATAAATCAAAGGCATTTCTGTATATCAGCGACAAAACTTCTGAAACGGAAATGAGGAAAAACACTCCATTCACAATATCCTCCAAAAAAATAAAATACTTGGGAATCAACCTAACAAAAGAGGTGAAAGACTTATACAATGAAAACTACAGAACCCTAAAGAGAGAAATAGGAGAAGATCTTAGAAGATGGAAAAATATACCCTGTTCATGGATAGGCAGAACTAACATCATCAAAATGGCGATATTACCAAAAGTTCTCTATAGGTTTAATGCAATGCCAATCAAAATCCCAACGACATTTCTTGTAGAAATAGATAAAGCAATCATGAAATTCATATGGAAAAATAAAAGACCCAGATAGCAAAAACAATTCTAAGCAGGAAGTGTGAATCAGGTGGTATAGCAATACCAGACTTCAAACTGCACTACAGAGCAATAGTAACAAAAACAGCATGGTACTGGTACCAAAACAGGCGGGTGGACCAATGGTACAGAATAGAGGACACAGAGACCAACCCACAAAATTACAACTACCTTATATTAGACAAAGGAGCTAAAAGCATGCAATGGAGGAAGGATAGCATCTTCAACAAATGGTGTTGGGAAAACTGGAAATCCATATGCAACAAAATGAAACTGAATCCCCTCCTCTCGCCATGCACAAAAGTCAACTCAAAGTGGATCAAGGAGCTAGATATCAAATCAGAGACTCTGCGCCTGATAGAAGAAAAAGTTGGCTCCGATCTACATATTGTGGGGTCGGGCTCCAAATTCCTTAATAGGACACCCATAGCACAAGAGTTAATAACAAGAATCAACAAATGGGACTTCCTTAAACTGAAAAGTTTTTTCTCAGCAAGAGAAACAATAAGAGAGGTAAATAGGGAGCCTACATCATGGGAACAAATTTTTACTCCTCACACTTCAGATAGAGCCCTAATATCCAGAGTATACAAAGAACTCAAAAAAATTAGACAATAAGAAAACAAATAACCCAATCAACAAATGGGCCAAGGACATGAACAAACACTTCACAGAGGAGGACATACAAACAATCAACAAGTACATGAAAAAATGCTCACCATCTCTAGCAGTCAAGGAAATGCAAATCAAAACCACCCTAAGATACCATCTCACCCCAGTAAGACTGGCAGCCATTATGAAGTCAAACAACAACAAGTGCTGGTGAGGATGTGGGGAAAAGGGTACTCTTGTACATTGCTGGTGGGACTGCAAATTGGTGCAGCCAATTTGGAAAGCAGTATGGAGATTCCTGGGAAAGCTGGGAATGGAACCACCATTTGACCCAGCTATTGCCCTTCTCGGACTATTCCCTGAAGACCTTAAAAGAGCATGCTACAGGGAAACTCCACATCGATGTTCATAGCAGCACAATTCACAATTGCTAGACTGTGGAATCAACCCAGATGCCCTTCAATAGATGAATGGGTAAAAAAAATGTGGCATTTATACACCATGGAGTATTACGCAGCACTAAAAATTGACAAAATCATGGAATTTGCAGGGAAATGGATGGCATTAGAGCAGATTATGCTTAGTGAAGCTAGCCAATCCCTAAAAAACAAATACCAAATGTCTTCTTTGATATAATGAGAGCAACTAAGAACAGAGCAGGGAGGAAGAGCAGGAAGAAAAGATTAACATTAAACAGAGACATGACGTGAGAGGGAATGGGAGAAAAAAGGGAAATTGCATGGAAATGGAGGGAGACCCTCATTGTTATACAAAATTACATATAAGAGGTTGTGAGGGGAATGGGATAATAAACAAGGAGGGAAATGAATTACAGTAGATGGGGTAGAGAGAGAAGATGGGAGGGGAGGGGGGGGGGATAGTAGAGGATAGGAAAGGTAGCAGAATACAACAGTCACTAATATGGCAGTATGTAAAAATGTGGATGTGCAACCGATGTGATTCTGCAATCTGTATTTGGGGTAAAAATGGGAGTTCATAACCCACTTGATTCTAATGTATGAAATATGATATGTCAAGAGCTTTGTAATGTTGTGAACAACCAATAAAAAAAAATAAAAATAAAAAAATATATAAATGGGGGTTGGGGTTGTAGCTCAATTGGTAAGAGCATTTGCCTTGCACGTGTGAGGCACTGGGTTCGATCCTCAGCACCATATAAAAACAAATAAATAAAATAAAGATTTTATGTCTGTCTACAACTAAACAAGTATTAAATATATATATGTGTGTGTGTATATATATATAGTGCTATTAGAGAAATTGATCAAAAGTAGGAATAATTTTTTTTTTAACCAGGCTTACACCTATATAATCCTAGCAACGTGAGAGGAGGAGGTAGGAAGAGTGCAAGTTCAAGACAAACCTTCAGTAACTTAGCCAGACACTCTTATCAAAATTTTTAAAATAATATAAAGAACTAGGATGTAACTATTGGTAAAGTGCCCCTGGTTTATATCACAATTAAGAAAATAAATAGGAAAGGCTGTCTTAAAAAATAAATTTTTAAAATATGTAAATTTCTACCATACTCCTCAAAAGTATACAGCTATTTCCCATCTTTCCTATACATTCTTCCTAAACCCTAAGAACTTTTAAATCTAGATGGGAATAACAAGTTTTTTTTAAAAAAGGAGTTAAATTCTAAACTTATAATTGAAAGCTAACAAGCAAAAACTGAGCAACTAACTTGAATTAAATTTCTAATTTTATGACTAGTAAAAAGTAATCAGCTATGTAAAAAGTGCTGTTCATTCATACACAGATAGAAGATTTGGGAAGCTATGAGATATGAATCTCGTAGAGCTCAACCTGTTTCTTAGTGCTCGATTCCCATTGTCTTTTAAAAAGTTGATCTGCTGGATATAATTAGTAAAATGTGCTCCTAGCTTCTTTCCCCTCAATATAATCTCTTAAGCCCATCAGCCTCTACTTTGGCTTTTTTTTTTAATACTCATAAGTAAAACTATTTTAATTATTTATATTTTTATTGCTGTATTATTATTGTACATAATGGTGGGATTTGTTGTTACATAGTCATATATATTCATGATATAACAATATAATTTGAATAATATCATTCCCCAATATTTTCCTTTACCTTCCCCTCCTCCCTCCTCCTGGTCCTTTGCTTCTATTGAGGTCCCTTTGATTTTTCTTCAGAACTCTCCCCACACTTTTATTTATTTATTTTTTTATTGGTTGCTCAAAACATTACAATGATCTTGACATATCATATATCATACATTTAATTCAAATGGGGTATGAATTCTTACTTTTACCACATGTAGAAATTGCAGGATCAACTGGTCCATTTTGCTTCTAAAGCATTCATTCATTTCTGTACCCAACTAGTACTTACTATGCATTGAGGGAGACTCCTTAAGACTCGTCCAACATATAGTCTCCCTGTTTACTTGTGTCAAAACCTTTGATTTTCATGGGACACGGCAATTCTCAAAACTTAAAACCTACACATTTTCTCCTTTTTTACAGTTAGATGTGCCTTGTGGTTGTGACCCATGAGATATGAATCAAACATTTCAAATAGCTATGTGAACCTTAGGTTCTTTGAAATAAATATAATTCAGTAGGAGAGAAGGTCCTTTTTGATTCCTTAGACTGATGACCTAAACACTGAAATAACAGTTGGAACTCCAACATTACCTTAGATCATGAGATGACCTTGAAGATAACTTGCACTCTAGGAATGGAGAATTTTCAGAGACTGGATCTTATTGATACTGTGTAGCATCCTAGAGGGCTTCAATCCCTCACTGCTGACTTCTGTCTTATAGAGATAGAAGTAAACTTTTAAATTATTTTTTTCCTATTACACCTGACTGAATATAACCTAAGTTAATGCATGTAACTATGTACCAAACAATTTCCTGATAGGTAATAATAATATATATAAAATGCAATGTATATTTTATATATTACTATATATTATATAGCACATATAATACAAAGAGAGAATTGAAGGGGAATATGTAACATATCAACAATCTCAGTATAGCATGATAAAATAGAGAATAGAGGATATAGAGGATTGTTACCTAAGTCAATGTAGGAGTAGGATCAAGCAAGAGAAGTTACAAAAGATCTAACAAGAGATGATGTATAAACTGAGTTTTAAAGTGAGTAGATTCAACATGGATGAACTAATGAAGGACACTATTCTACTTATAAAAAGACAAATGCAATATGATTCCTCTTTTTATGAAATGAAATATCTAGAGTGGTCATATCATAATGTATAATAACAAAATGGTGTTTGCCAAGAATTGAGAGAAGAAGGAAAAAGGTCATTTAATGGCTAGAGAGTCTCAGTTTTGCAAGATGAAAACGTTCTGAAGGTTGCTTGCACAACATGAATGTACTTAACACAACTAAATTGTATATTTAAAATGGTTAGGATAAAAAAAAATGGTTAGGATGGTATGTTTTATGTTACGTGTATTTTTGCCACAATTTAAAAACAAAGTGAGAGCTGGGTGCAGTGATGCATACCTGTAATCCCAGAGGCTTGGGAGGTTGAGACAGGAGGATCACGAGTTCAAAGCCAGCCTCAGCAATAGCAAGGCGCTAAGCAACTCAGTGAGACCCTATATTTAAATTAAACACAAAATAGGGCTGGGGACGTGGTTGAGTGGTCCTGAGTTCAATCCTCAGTCAAAAAAAAAAAAAATAAATAAAACCAAAGTGAGTAGAAAATAGAATGGATTTGAAAACATTTTGACTTGATAAGACCCTGCTTCTTGCTCTAGCCTCACCTGAGACCTCACTTCCAATCAGTGCTTCTGATGCACTAACCTTCTTTCTTTCAGGTCCTTAAACCCTTTCTGCTGGCTCTTACTTTAGGGCCCAAGATTTATATAAATTGTTAGCCTTAAGTCCTCTGTTCCACACTAATCTTTCCTTCCTTCCCATCCATTTCTTTGCTTCCTATATCTCTTCAAAGGATATCTCAAAACTCTCCAGAAAGGCATTCCCAAAACTGTCCAGTCTCAATTAAAATGTTATAAAAATTTATTCTTTATCTTTATTTTTCCTTCTCACCATTTACCACAGTTGATGATTGCACATTATCTGGTTAATATATATCTACCATATTTTATGAAGAAGTCATGGGCAAATTCTTTTTTTCTGATTACTATCATATCACCAACACTAGCAGCATAGGAAAGTGCCAATAAAGCCAATCAAATAGAGCTTCTAATCCATCTGAAGTTGTTATTTGGATATAAAGAACAATGGACTAATAGGAAGGAGAGAACTAACAATACAACTGAAATTTTTTCACATAATTTTTGAGAATATAAAGTCTATAGTATTATTGGCAAAACTAACAATTATCACTATCAAATAGTTTTTAAACTTTATTACTTAAAGAAACTCAAAGGTATTTAATAATTCATAAATTGCTATCTTTGCTGTATTTCTGTCTTTGCTTACCTTCCTTTAAAATACAAATTTTTAAAAACATACCACCTGCTTTGTTATTATCAATGCTTTACATTTGAACAGCAGTTTTCAAAATGCTTTTGCAAATCTCACATGATCCACCACCTTAAGAGATAACTTTCTAAGGTTGACACAAGATCAAGAAGATTTAGCTAGGATGATTCCCCAAACTAGAAATAGAAGGCACATTTTTCTGAATCATAATCTAGCACTCATATTACCTTCAGAAAGAAACACAGAATTTTAAAGGGGTATATTTTTAAATTAGTTTTTAAAAACTTCTTGGTTATTATAGAATGTGTAATTTCCTAAAATTCAGTCTTTTTAAAGTAGTGTGCTGTAATATAGAACTTTCAACTTCACACTAGCAAAAAACAAACAAACAAAAAAGATATATTCTAACAAGTTTCTGGTATCTTTGGTTAATATGTATTTAGTAAATTAATCACTTAATAACATTACCTTAACTTTATCAAAAACCCATGTATCCAGTTTTGTTGCATCATCAGCACCAAAATCCTCTCTTTCAGCATCATAGCTGTAAGTATAAACATGGTCTCCACTAGCACCTAAAAAATAAATTGGGAAAAAATAAATTTTTTAATAAATCTCATAAAAATCGATAATCATTTAAAGAATTTAAATTTTTTTTATTTTTTATTTTTGGAGACTAGACCTCATTATGTTACCCAGGCTGACCTAAAACTCCTGGACTCAAATGATCCTCCTGCCTGGGCATTCCAAGGGCTGGGATTAAAGGTATGCACATCGATATCCAGTTCCATTTAAAGATTTTTATGAGTAACCAGAAATATTTTATAAAGCACTTTGTTTATGGTAAATACAGAAGGGAGGAATAATTAGCATGTAGTTTTGTTATGTGCCCTGGAATACACTATATACTTTTACATTTTTTGTCCTCCTACTAATTTATTCTAATTTTACAGATACATTACTTGTAAGTAGTCAATTTGTCAAAGTCAACATTTTAATATGCAATAAAACAACAACAAAAAGCAACAGTTTCTCTCTCTTTAAGGGTTAAACTATTCAAAAAATATGTGCCTCTTAGGATTTAAAATCTAAAATAGATGAAGAACCTTTCTAACACAAGAAAAAGTTCAAATATTTCAATTTTCTTATTAATAGACTGTATTTTCTCAATAAAAGGGAATAAATAACTGCTTATTGCCAGTTTGAAGAGATCAACAAATTATTAATCATATAGACTTGCAAGATTTTATTAAGAATCTAAAACTAATTTCTGGGATAGACAGGCTCTTGCAGATCATAAGGGAGAGAAGTAACAAAGTAATGACAATATCTACAATATCAGTTCAGGTATAATGACTCTCTTCCTCTGCTTAGTCATTCTACTTCACACATCCCAAATAAAGAGACTTGAATGGGTTAGCTAGTTATCATAAGAGAAATGGAACATTTCTCATAGACTATGCTTGATACAGGCACTGGTCCTCCCTATCAACTGTAACCAGGGTAATGGCTTAACTTTGTAAAGCATATCAACTTAATCTGCTCTCACCACTGCTAGCTCCTCTAAAACCTAAACTGCTTCCCAACAAGGGAAATATATTAATGGCTGAACTATTTTGGCCTGCTCAGTATAATATTCTATGAATATCATATATTAAATTCTGAATATAGATTTTTGCTTTCTGAACACAAAATAATCTTCAGTAGTTCCAAATATTATAATTATATCTATGGCTAAGTATCATGTTATAAATCTTTCCATTAAGTGAAATAATTAATCATTCTGCTTTCCATAAAAGATAATGATACAGCCGGGTGTGGTGGCACTCGCCTGTAACCCCAGTGGCTCAGGAGGCTGAGAAAGGAGAATCACGAGTTCAAAGCCAGCCTCAGGAATGGTGAGGCACTAAGCAATTCTGTGAGATCCTGTCTCTAAATTAAATACAAAATAGGGCTGGGGATGTGGCTCAATGGTCGAGTGCCCTCGAGTTCAATCCCCAGTACCAAAAAGAAAGTAATGACATAAAGTTCATCCAACTGATTTTAGAAAATAATAATACTACGATCAAGAGATATTGTAGTACTTGCAGATTTGTGCACAAGAACAAATGCAACAAATCCAAAGTCATATTTCAAGTTAGCAAATCGAATATATGGCATTCCAAAAGGCTAAAAGCCATTAATGCCATATATATCAAATGTCAACACATATGGCATAATTAATATATTAAAATAGGAATAATAAATTTTAACCCTTAAATCTTTATTTGAATATCTATTAATTTCTTTTAACAATTTATTGAAATTTAATAAACCATATATCAACATTATCATAATGAAGCTATGTGACAAATATGTGGCTAAATGTCTCACATGAATTATCTAATTTAATCCTAAAAACAAACATATGAGGTAGAAATTATTGAGATTACAGGCCAAAAGTGGTGGTGCACACTTATAATCCTAGCAACTTGGGAGACTGAGGCAAGAGGACCTTGAGTTCAAAACCAGCCTCAGCAACTTAGCAAGGCCCTAAGCAATTCAGCAAGATTGATCTTTAAATAAAATACAAAAAAAAAAAAAAAAACTAAAAAAACAAACAAACCAACAAAAAAACAGGCTGGGGATGTGGCTCAGTGGTTAAGTGACTCAGGTTTAATCCCCAGTACCAAAAAAAAAAAAAAAAAAAGATTACATATAAAGGAAAATAAGCTTACAAAGTTTATCTAACTTACCCAAGATTAGAGAGTTGTTAAATAACAGGCATCTATACCATTTCACTGAATTCAAACTACTATATAACAGTATCATGTGCCAATATTTCAAATATAAGAAAGATCACTGTCAATGAAACTGGCATATCTATCCAATGTAATATAAATCCCTATTTCAGAGAGATTTAAAATAAGAAAACATGTCTGAAAACCAATAAATGCAGAAATATATTTAAAAACATACTGTTTTATTATTTATTTGTCACCTGAAAATATAATCAATGGCTCTCTTACCTTTGGCAAACATAGGTAAAATATCTGGGCTTCCCCAGCTCCATGTGTACTTGCTTTCATTAAAAAGAGAATCAAATTCTACAGGATTTTCCTTCCATCCTTAGGTAATGGAGAAAAAAGGCAAGCAATAAGGGTAATAACTACATGGTAAAAGAAGCCCCCAAAGATGTAGTCTTCAAATAATACCATTAATTGAAGAACAAATAGAAAACTAAAATAGATTTTATATTATGCATATTGTATCACTATTTTAAAAAATCTAACAATAGATAATCAACTTTTTTCTAAAACATAAAAGCACTTTTGAACTCTTAAAAGTTAACTCTAGAAAAACCACACATTCATCCAACTACTCAGAATGATGAAAAACTAAAGTTTAATTCCAGAATCAATATCAGTGTGTGTTCATGTGAATAAAGCATGCTAAAAAACACTTATCAAAAGTATCTGAAAATAAGACTTTTCACTTTATGACATAATTCAGTGATTAAAAAAAGGAATGTTTATATGATAAGTGTTTCATTTAATAAAACTGTCTAAACAGACAATACCTTTGGCAACTGCACTGACATCTTCATAAAACCCAGCTATCATGGCTACATGACCCGGCCGAGATTCTGTTGGCACACGTGTATGAGATATACCCCAGCTGCCCTCATGCATTATGATACTCCTAAAAGATAGGGAGACAAACAGTTAACATGGACTATCATTAATTACACTCATAAGTCATTATAAAAATAAGACAAATACAGAAGGAATCAAACAAAAAGTAGTGGTAGGGTGCTGACCTTGGTTTGATCCCTACTACCATGAAAACACCAAGAGTTGAGATTTAAGAAGGAAAGGAATCTTTCAAAACCCAGCCAAGCCTAGTTCTAGCCCTCCCACCAGCTCATTGCAGTAGCATGAGTCACCCCAGGAGAGACAAAGAAACACTCAATAACAGAACACAATCACAAGAAAAAATATACCACTAATGTTTTATGCCACAAAATACTATGATGGTTTGTTACATACAAATAAATGATAAAAAATAGTATTATTATTTCAATGTTAAATTTTATTTAATGTTATGATAGTATTGTGGTTATTTGAGAGTAAGTCCTTGTTCTTTTATTTATTTATTTTTGTACCAGGGATTAAATCCATGGCACTTAACTACTGAACCATGTCCCCAGCCCTTTTTAAATTTTTTTTTTTTTTTTTTTTTTTTGAGACAGGGTCTTGCTAAGTTGCTTAGTGCATTACTAAGTTTCTGAGCCTGGCCTTGAATTTGGAATCCTCCTGCCTCAGCCTCCCAAGTCACTGGGATTATAGGTATACATCACTACACTCAGCTGTTCTTATTCTTAAGAGATGGATGTTGAAGTGTTAAGGAATGAAGTATCACAATATATTACTTTCAAATTGCTCAGGAAAAAATATTTAAAAATTGGGCATATGCAAATGCATATCTCTGCCTGAATATGTTAGAAGACAATGCAATATTTTTTTTTATTGTTGGTTGTTCAAAACATTACATAGTTCTTGACATATCATATTTCACATTTTGATTCTAGTGGGTTATGAACTCCCATTTTTACCCCGTATACAGATTGCAGAATCACATCAGTTACACTTCCATTGATTTACATATTGCCATACTAGTGTATGTTGTATTCTGCTGCCTTTCCTATCCTCTGCTATCTCCCCTCCCCTCTCCTCCCCTCTTCTCTCTCTACCCCCTCTACTATAATTCATTTCTCCCCCTTGTATTATTTTTCCCTTTCCCCTCACTTCCTCTTGTATGTAATTTTGTATAACCATGAGGGTCTCCTTCCATTTCCATGCAATTTCCCTTCCCTCTCGCTTTCCCTCCCACCTCTCATCCCTGTTTAATGTTAATCTTCTTCTCATGCTCTTCGTCCTTACTCTGTTCTTAGTTACTCTCCTTATATCAAAGAAGACATTTGGCAATATTTAAAAAGTTAAAAACAATATTAAACTAACTTAAAGATATACAGTTGTCCATCATATAAACTTTTTTTTTTCTTTTTGAGGCTCAAACCCAGGACCTTGCACATGTTAGACAAGCACTCTGACACTGAGCTACAACCTTTATTTTCATTCTTATTTTTATTTTTAGACAGGGTATTGGTAAGTTGCCAGGCTGGCTTCAAACTTGCATCCTCCTGCGTTAGTCTCCCAAATAGGTGGGGATACAGGTGTGTGCCACCACACTTGATCCAATATGTAATCCTTTAACTTCTGTACATTTAAAAATTTGTTAAAAAAAAATTAAGGGGAGAAGAAATGTGATAATCCTAATTAGGAGTTAAATTATATTCCTATTTAAGATTAAAACAAGAAATTCTTTTGCTAAAATGTATCAATATTATTTAAGTTGTATCACAGTGATTAACAAAATGTGAGAAGAAAGCAAAACCACCCTAGATGCTATTACTGGTAGAAGGCCGGCAGAGCAACAAATTATATAACAGTAAACATACCAATAACACACTTGATAATGTTTTAAAATCATTATATTCTGAAGAACAATACTTATAATTATTGGTTTATGTTATTTAAACATTGACTAATCTCACAATAAAACCAGAAACCATACATAATAAGGAAATGGTTTAAAAACCACTGGATTGAATATAATATGAGAAATAGTCTGGGCTGGGGATGTGGCTCAAGCGGTAGCGCGCTCGCCTGGCATGCGTGCGGCCCGGGTTCGATCCTCAGCACCACATACCAACAAAGATGTTGTGTCCGCCGAGAACTAAAAAATAAATATTAAAAATTCTCTCTCTCTCTCTCCTCTCTCACTCTCTCTTTAAAAAAAAAAAAAAAAAAAAAGAAATAGTCTTTCACTTCTTGAGTTATACAAGGAAAACTAGAATAAAACAAATGGGTTAGTATCAAGAAATCTGGATATTTCTATTCAAGAACATTAATTAGATTTTTCACTAGATCATTTTATACCTTCTCCACCCCCTACTCCTGCCCAACTAGGGATTGAATCCTGGGCACTTTACGATTGAGTTACATCTGCAGCCTCCCCCCCTTTTTTTGAGACAGTGATGCATTAGGTTGCCAAGGCTGGCCTCAACTTGTGATTGTCCAGTCTCAGCCTCCTGAGTGAGTGGGATTACTGGTATGTACTACCATGCAGGGTTTATATCAGATTTTCAAAAAATAAAATCTTTCAAAAACCATTTTAGAAGAAGTTACAAGATTTCTGAAGTTATAAATATACAATGGCATGCAATGCAGAATTCATAAACTGTTTGAGCCTTTGACTTTAAGCGTTTCCTTTAATAAGACCCAAACCAGAAACAAGTGCTACCAGAAAAAAAAACTTTTTTCTTATCGACCAGTATATATGTATCTTAAGAATCTTAGGAAATGGATATAGCTCAGTGATAGAGTATATGCTTAGCATGTGGGAGGTACTGCATTCAATCCCCAGGACCACGGGGAAAAAATGAAATAAGTTATATATCTCTTTTCTTTGGAAACTAGGAAATTCACACAAATACATTATCCAAATGTTACACATTTTTGTATACTGTAACCATAGTCTGCTCTTATTTTCCTATTACTATTTCCTTGTTGACCTAAGTGGCTCATTTATGTGTTTTTATTCTTTATCATATTATGCATTTCCCTGAGCCACTATACATTTGTTTCTGGAAATTCAACAAAGCATTCAAGATCATTCCTTCTTTCAGGAGTCAAAAAATAATTACCTGTTTATATTCTAAAAACTGGAGATAAAATGGCATGTAATCCTGGCCCTCATAGAACTTGCACAATTATAAGTACTATAATAAAAATAAAATAAAACAGGGTAAAGGGATAGAAAATAATGATGACAGTTAGGGATGGGTGAAGGTAGAGTATTTTAAGAGAAATTTCTTCTTGACTTTGATTTTTAATCTATCCACAACAGCATTAGGAAGGGTTATTGAGGGGTTTGCCACTAATCAGAAAAAGAAAAAATATTTATTAGGAGCCTCATAGATCAAAAAATTAAAATATATTTCAAAACCACTCAATAATTAATAATTCATTAATATTTATACCTGTCATTATTTTAAAAATGAAAACAAAAACCTGCAGTCTTATTTTTTGAAGAAAAAGATAATACCATGAGCTATGAGCCAGGTTTAGGAAATAAAGACACATTAACAAAAGCAACTAAGGCCACATTTTTTTTTTTTAAGACAGTATCTTGCTTTATTGCCCAAACTGGCCTCCAACTCTTGAGCTTAAAGCCATCCTCATACCTCAGTCTTTTAAGTAGTTAGTACTACAGGTGTGAACCACCATGCCTGAGGTGCCTGCCTAAGGCACATGTGTCAATTCACATGACATCAGCTTCTACAATAGTAAACATAACACCTACAAAGAATTGGCAAAGCTAACCTTGGTTAATATAAAAACATCGGAAAAAAAAAAGAATTGGCATTATAGTGATAATCTATAAGACATTACAGATAAAACCGGCATTATAGTGAACAAGTGCTCTATTCTCTTTCTATTCTCTTACTGTTTATCTCACTACCTTTGCACCCAATGTAAGATAAACAGTAAGATATTTTACTGTTTAATAAAACTCAGGATAATATTTCTAAGAGATATCACTGTACCAGTTGACAAATTTACCTAATAAATGGTGCTCTTGAATTTCCATTTTCATCTAATTCATAAAGTGAATCTGCTCGCAGGCCATCAGCAACAAACAGCACTAATCTTCTTGCTGGAGGTGGCAATGGTGTAAACTGAGGAGTCATTCCATGAACCAAAGGAGATGTAAAATAAATGTCAAAGATGGAGGCAAAGAACACAAAATGTACAAGCAATCCCAAAGTAAAGAACAGCAGCATATCTGGTGTAACTAATTAATCTTCAAGAAAAACTGAAAGAGAACAAAATTAACTAGTGTAAGTCTTAATGCAATCATAGGTATTTACACATATTTTAATGACTATGAACAAATCAAACATATATCTTACAATATTATTTATATAACTCACAACTTCCTTTCATTTATGCTGGTAACAATAAACATTAATGAGAAATAATACTGAAATAAAATATATGATAAAGTACACCTAAGCAAAAAGAAAAAGTTCAAGTATAATAAGTAATTAAGACTAATAAACTATTTATAATAAATTTAAGTACATTCTAAAACACAAAATTTAACATAGGATCAAAGAACAAAGAATTAAATCAATCCTAAAATAAGTTAGGATTCAGTCAAATAAAATCCTACATAATACGAAACAACTCATGCTCCTTTTGGTTGTCCATATGACAACTGTTGCTATTCTGAGAATTTTATTTTAATTAATCCATAAATATTTAAATGTTTTGAGTTTAATTTTTTTTAACTTTGGTAATTAGCTCAGGGTCCCCTGGCTCTCTTGACTATCAAGAAATTGGGCAAAAAACATGGATTTTATTCATTTAGATGAGTCATTTGTAGGAAGTAAAAAAAATGTGCTTCACTAATCTCTAGAATATCTAGAGAACTCAAAAATCTTAACACCAAAAAAACAAATAACCCAATCAATAAATGGGCCAAGGAACCGAACAGAAACTTCACAGAAGAAATACAATTGATCAACAAATATATGAGAAAGTGTTCAACATCTCTAGCAATTAGAGAAATGCAAATCAAAACTAAGATTTCATCTCACTCCTGTCAGAATGGCAACAATCAAGAATACAGGACATGATAAACGTTGGCAAGGATGTGGTGAAAAAGGCACACTCATACATTGCTGGTGGAACTGCAAATTGGTGCATCCAATATGGAAAGCAGTATGGAGATTCCTTGGAAAACTGGGAATGGAACCACCATTTGACCCAGCTATCCCACTCCTTAGTTTATATCCAAAAAACTTAAAAAGAGTGATGCAGCCACATCAATGGCAGTACAATTCACAACAGCTAAAATGTGGAACCAACCCAGATACCTTTCAGTAGATGAATGGATAAAGAAACTGTGGAATAAATAATACACAATGGAATATAACTCAGCATTAAAAGAGAATAAAATCATGGCATTTACATGTAAGTGGATGGAGTTACAGAATATAATGCTAAGTGCAGTAAGCCCATCCCAAAAAACCAAATGCCAAATGTTTCTCTAATATAAGGAAGGGTGGGCAGCATGGGAGGAACAGACTACTTTAGATAGGGCAAAGTGGAGCAAGGGGAAGGGAGAGGGTATGGGCATAGGAAAAATGGTGGAATGAGATAAACATCATTACCTTAAGTACATGTATGAAAACACAAATGCTGTGACTCTACTTTGTGTACAACCAGAGACAAAAAATTGTGCTCTATTTGTATAATATGAATTGAATTACATTCTGCTGTCTATATAACAAATTAGAATAAATAAAATTTTAAAAAAATATATAACACAAATTTAAAAAAAGAAGAAAAATATGCCTCAGAAACTTTGCATTTATTAAGGAACACTTTTAGTTCCCCAAATTAATTAAAAAAAAGTTACATGATTCATTCAATAAAAATGTTCTGTGTACACAGTGTCTGCACAATTGTGTGTTGGGGTACTGCAGAGAAGAGGAAAAAGGTCAAATGTTTGATGAATTTACAAATACTAAGGAAAGAAAAGTCAGCAAAGTGAAACATTTAAACAATACTGTAAGACAATATGCCATTACACTGCCAAGATCAAACCATCTGTAGGAATATTTTTCAAACTTGTCCATAATTTGTTTTTGTTGATGAATCTCTGCATATTAAGAAAAAAATCACTTAAATTTGTCTTACTTGCAGCAAGCAGCACTAGTCACATATAGTGAGCCTGGGCTGAAAGACAAGATCTTATTCTTCCTGGCCTGAATAATCGTCACATCATGGAAAAAAATGATGGCAAAATATCCTGCAAAAACAAAAGAGACACTGGAAAAGGACTTATCAAAGACAAACACCTCAAAAAATAAAATGTAAGAAAAAAGAGTCCAACTACCAGCTACTTTTTTTCCTGAGAGAACAATTAAACATCAAAGGTAATCTGCAAAGTATAAAAAGTATAAATACCATCGTATTTTGCCATGTATGACAATACTCTTTTGAGTAAATGTTTTCTTCTTTCCTAGTATATATGAGCTTCAACTATATTGTAAGCACCATGTTTTAATGTTATTCTAAATATTTATAAGATAAAATCATTGCAGTAAGTTTAGAAAATTACATAAAATTATCTGATTCTACCATCTGAAAAAAATCTGTTTTCTTATAATTTTTATCCTATCCACATTTTTACAGAGGCACATAATTTTAATGGAAGATTTTTCCTGGTATACACTTAGCATATCTTTTATTGGTATATTATGATTATATATAATAGTGGAATTTATTGTGACATATTCACACATGCACATAATTTGATCAATTTAATTCCCTAGCCTTTTCCTTCCCCTCTTCCCTCCTCCTGATCCCCTTCCTCAATTCTACTGGTCTCCTTCGTAATTTCATTAGGTCCCTTTTTAAAAAAAATTTTTTTCTAACTTCCACAAAAGAAAACATATGATCCTTGACTTTCTGAGTCTGGCTTATTTCTTCAACATCATGCTCTCCAGTTCCATTCACTTTACTGCAAATGACTCAATTTCATTCTTCTTTATGGCCGAATAAAACTCCATTGTATATACATACACCACATTTTGTAAATTCACCTGCTGACAGACAAAGAGTCTGGTTCCATAACTTGGCTATTGTGAACTGAACTGTTATAAATATGGGTGTATGCATTTATTACTATAGTAACATAAGTATATCCTAAAAATCAAACTCTTACAACATATTAATTACCCTCAACATTCTCCATTGAATGGGGGCTTATTCATTTTATTAATTACTCCTATATGGATAAGCACTGAAATGTTTTTCCCATTTTTCACTATTAAAAATTATCAATGTGATTAATTTAAATTTATATGTAATTTTTATGTCCTAATGTTTGATATATGTCAGATTAAGTGTTAAGATACTACCTATACATATAGTCACTGAGTCAAAAACCTATGAGCAGGGCTGGGGTTGAGGCTCAGTGGCAGAGCACTTGCTTAGCATGTGTGAGGCACTGGGTTTGATTCTCAGCACCACATATAAATAAATAAATAAATAAATAAATGTCCATGAACAACTAAAAATATATTTTTAAAAAAACCTATGTGCATCTTTAAGGCTATTGATATACTAAATATGGGAAAATTTTTTTCAGTTGAATATCGATTTTCCTAATGGTAAATTAAGCAACTCATCGATATCTACTTCATTTGCTTATCTGACAGCTTCCTAAAGAAAAAGCTATCACTCCAAGTATACCATCTCTCACCTGAACCACACTAAAAATGCTCCCAGAGCTCTCCCCATAGAGACTGACTCTTTTCTTATCTATTTCTTGCCATTAGCCATAGTATTACTTTTTAAATGCAAATCTGTACATCTCACCCCTTGTATAAACCCTGTAGTCTCTCCCCCTACTAATCAACACTATAAAGGTTTTACAGGGACTGGTCTTTGCTTCATTTTCTAACCTTGCTTCAGAGCACTTTCCATTGCTCTAGGGTTATCTCACCTCACTAGTCTTCTTTAGTTTCTTCAAACATTCCATGTTCCCCAATGCTGTGAGACCTTCATAGATAAAATTTCTCTTCATAGAATGACCAACCTATCCTCCACCCTCTCTCACTCCACTGTCTCCTAATATCTTCTTTCAAGGCTTACTTCCTCAGGGATTGTGCAGGCTTAAGTCAGAAGTCAAAACCTTGTTAGTAATTATATAACTGTGTCTTTGACTATTTGGATTAATGTCTATCTCTGCCACTTAACTATAATTCCATGACAGCAGGTCCAGGCTTCATTAGCATCCATCACAGTCCTAAATACTTAGTAAGGACTCAGAGGGTTGCTGAATAAATTGTTTAGGATTACCATTTCAAAGCTAAGTGCAATATGCTGTATATCCACTAGAGGATGCCTTGCTCCTCTTTTTGAGCCTCCCAAACAGGACCTGTGAAGGTTCTTCCAAAACAAAAAGCTCAACATTTTATGTTTAAGTAATTTATTATACATAAAAGTGAAGCGACTGAAAAATATTCACATACTACTTATTTTATTATTGCAATATTATTACACAATATTTCTCTTTAGAGAGGATCACATTTGATTCAGACTTTTTGAAATATAAAGCTGTTTGCCATGAATTGTTTGGAAACCTCCAAAATGAATATATAATTATTATTTAAAAGGACATACCCAGCTAGAGAGGATGGCACATGCCTATAATCCCAGAAGCTTTGGAGGCTTAGGCAGGAAAACTGCAAGTTCGAAGCCAGTCTCAGCAATTTAGAGAAGCCCTAAGCAAACTTAGGGAGATCCTGTCTCAAAATAAAAAAGGGCTGGAGATGTTGCTCAATGGTTAAGTGGCCCTGGGTTCAATCTCTGGTACCAAAAACTTAAACAAATAAGATAAAAGGACATATCCATGTAACAGTAAAGTTACCTAGCTTATACTTGTGGAATGCAAACAATAAAACTTTTGATATTACTAAAACTTTAAATCAACCAAAACTTGCATTCAGAATGTTACTTGTGGTTATTGTAGGACATTTAAAACCAAAACATCATTTTTAACATTAAATGACTGAAGTACTTAGAAATTTTCACTGCTAATGTACAAATTTCAATGATTAATCTTATTATTCAAGTGAAACATCAGCTGTAAAATCCTAGATTAATGCAAATCTAAGTAGAGAGAAAATTTTCCAACAGTATTAATAATAAGTTATGATAGCAATCAGAAATTAATATTCCAGTGTGTGCTAATTATACATTTTCAGTTTATCAGTAAACCTCTATATGTGGTAAGAGGGAAAATGTACCTACTGTAAAATTGGCTAGTTGATTCGTGAAGGGCTTATACAGTCATATAAACAAATCCATGATTACAAGATAGGAATCAGAAGCGGGAAACCAGATTTGTATGGGAAATCAGTCATGAAAGAATTTCTATATTCACCTTCTTATAACTCTCTTAGGAAACATTTCAAATCTATTTTTAACTTGTGCTTTAAAAACTCAGACCTGAAATTAAAACTATTCCTTCTTTTAGTCCTACTGACTTAATTACTTTTCCAAGTTTTAGTTGCCAAAAATTGTTTGTTTTTAAAAAACTTTCAAATGCCCACATTTAACAATTGTTGGTATTTACTAATATTTCATTAATTAATAACTGACCAAAGTAACAACATTTACTGAAAACCAGTGACAAGAGCATTCACAATTCTCCATACATATTTTCAATATTTATCTTGATAGATATGTGAGTCAGGCTGAGAGAAGTTTGGTTTAACTTTTTTGAAGGTCCCACGTTAAATAATGGGTGGAATTGAGATTTAAATTTAGGATCTTCTATTTGATAAACACAATTCTCTTCAGGAACCCTGAGTGTAGAAAATTTCTAAAATTCCCCCTTATAGAAATGGAAATATTGTATGTGAACAGTTTCTAATCAGGCCCTTCCCACACCATTGACTAATTCTCCATTCCTACATTCCGGAAATTGGTTCAAATTTTAATCTCTCTGGCAAATGCAATTAAAATAAGAATCAATCCTAATAAGTAACAGGATACAATACTGGCCATTTTTATACTGTGTTCCTGATATCAGTGATTTTTTTTTCAGTATATGGCTCAGAAAAATATTTAGTATTAGGAAATCAGGAGCTAATATCTTAAAAAAATACTTGAAATTCTTAGTACTAAACTATTCTTAAAGCTTCTAGCCAAAAACAAAGGGAAAAAAAAAATCCCAAAGTCTCATTCAAATGAAAAGGTTAGTTTACTGAGCCTGGGTAAACTGAAATTAAATCCTACACTTAAGGGTTGGCATACCTTCTTCACATGTAAACCAATAACCTGAGCTAAGGTTATATACGAATGCTCTATTTTTATTTTTCCACAGGGCTAAAGGAGATGCTTTACTGTTTCAATGTAACAGGTAACCTACCTGATAGTCATAATTACTGTTGCCTATTTATTTTGGTGAAATAAATATTTTGCTGGAAGCTGTACAGCAAGAAATCTAAAACCTGCAAAATGACAATTTGTGTGTGAAGGAAATAGAAGCTACCAGGAATATCAGTCTAATACAGTTGACTGGAAAACATTCCTTTACCATCTCAGACTGTAACCAAGGAATGACAGAAAAGATAAAACACTAGTCTTTCAAACTTAGGAATATACATGAAGTAGTAACGCTTCACAAAGGAAATCAAAACTCTCTACTACATACAACTGTCAAAACCTTGATTCTAGCCTACACGAAGGAGTCAGAAAGGATAAAGGGCATTGTGAGAGAAAAGCTTTGGACATAAGACAAAGGCTCTTAGCTATTTTGAAGATCTATTAATGAAGCTTGAATATTAATAGAAGACCATTGACCCTCTGGGCTTAAGTTTATTCATTGCTCTATTGAAGCGACAGCACTGGATATTCTGAGGAGTCCCTGTTGTACACTTTATGTATGAAATCCTAAATGTTTACTGAGCACTAACAGTTCGTTGTCCAAGCCCAGGCTGTTCACAGATGCAGGCAGGTGCAATCCTCTGCGTTCCGTTTTCCCTTCAGTCCCTGCACCCCACACCTTTACAGGGCGACGGGAGAAGACTGCGGCTGCTGGCCCAGGTGAACACGTTGGGGAACGTAAGCAACAGGAAGGAAGGCAAAATCTGACTACACCTGGGTTCTTTCTGTCCATGCAGAGATGCCACCGACTGCCAGTAAACGGCGGGAAGAAGTGAACCCACTAAGCGAACAGCGGTCCGCGGGCAAGAGGACCCCGTTTCAGCGCCGCCGCACCTCGGCGCCCTGAACCCGGGACTTTACCTGGGGCTTATCCGGGTCGGACCTGAACTCAGGAACGAGGCCTCCTCGGCGCGAAGGCAGGACCCAGAGTCCTTAAAGCCCTCGCGCAGGGTTTCCCACAGCCCCTTCAAACGATAGCCAAGTGGATACCCCGCTACCACCTCCACGTTCGCCCCTGAAGCACGGAACGCCCAACACTTCCCGGGCCGCAGCTGTTCTCGCGATAACTCCTGGGCAGCCCTATAAATCCAACCAATCATGGAGAAGTTGTGGGAGGAGTTTTGCTTTTGAGCCGGGAGCGGGTCCTTGGATCTTCGAGTTCTGGCGCCGAGAATGGGCGGGGCTGAGGGGTTCTGGGGCGGGGAGAGGGCAGGGCACGAACCAGTTCTCGCGAGACTGGGGACCAGGAAGACGCCTGCAGAGCCGGCTGCTGGTGCAGCGGCTGCTGAAGCAGCGAGTGCTGCTGCATCCGGATTGCTTATCTCCGAGGCTACGCCTGGTCTCTAAGTAGGGAGGACGGACGTAGTCAGGCCCGGGCTGTGTAGGTGCTCAGTGCCTGCCGAGCTTTAGGAGGGATTCAAGCTGCGGCCTGTCGGAGCCAGTCAGGGAGGCGCCCACACTCCTGACAGGATAAAATGGCGGCGATGGCGCCTGGAGGTAGTGGCAGTGGCGGCGGCGGCGTGAATCCATTCCTTAGCGATTCGGATGAGGACGACGACGAGGTAGCTGCGACCGAAGAACGGCGGGCAGGACTTCGGCTGGGTGCCGGCGGTGACCTAGATCCTGGGTCTGCGGGCTCGCTGTCGCCACAGGATCCCGTGGCCTTAGGGAGCAGTACGCGGCCAGGGCTCCCTGGGGAGGCGTCGGTGCCTGCGATGGCCCTGGGGGGCACAGGGGAGACCCCAGCCCGCTTGTCAATCGATGCCATCGCGGCTCAGCTGCTGCGCGACCAATACTTGCTGACTGCTCTGGAGCTGCACACCGAGCTGTTAGAGAGCGGCCGCGAGCTGCCTCGGCTGCGCGACTACTTCTCAAACCCGGGCAACTTCGAGAGGCAGAGTGGGACCCCGCCCGGGATGGGGCCGCCTGGGATCCCGGGAGCAGCCGGCGTCGGAGGCGCTGGAGGTCGGGAGCCGAGTACGACGTCGGGCGGGGGACAGCTTAGTAAGTGGACTCAGCCTGTCACAGGCCCGCAGGGTTGTGGGATTGTGAAGACTTACTGCAGGGAGACGGGTGTTTCTAGGCTGGTGCCAGGTTGAGGATATGGACGTTTTAGGGAGCGAGAGAATGTTGGGCGACCTGAGCGGAGAGGGTTCCTTTTGTGTTGGAAGCAATGGGATCCAGCAATGACTGTTCCCTTTGACTGCCTCCAATCTTTGTCTGGTGTGGTGTCACAATCTGTAAAATATCAAGAGTTTCCAGTTAACTGGCTATTGCGACACTCCAGAGAAGGCTACCTTGTAAACTGTCTTAATTGTTCTAAGTGTTTTTCCTTTTTCTCCAGTCTCTGGAATCACGCCTATCAGGAAATAGTGTTTCTCAAATTGCCTGCAGCAATTCTTTGGTTCAAAGTCAAAAGAGAATAGGAAATACTGTTGCTGTCTCAGTGAAGTCAGATAAATGTAAGACCTGTTATCATTGAGATAGTTATCTTTCTCAAAAATTGGTTTTTCTGCTGCATAAAATTTGTTCTGTTTAATTAAAGTCAATATAATTCAATTTCAGTGCCTTCATTTCAGTGATGATTAGTGTTCAGAATTACAGGAAAACTGAGAAGCTGGACGCCTGCAGTCTGTCTCACCATCCTACCACCACGCGGGCTTTTTTTCACTGCTTTAAATAGGAATTCACTTTTTTATCTTGGAGTCATTTTAGTAGCATTTAGTCCTATACCCACTTCATCACTTATTTGTAAGCATTTTTGATAGCTTGAAAACTTTACTATCAAGGATGTACATTAAGATTACCAATATCCTCCTTTTGAGAAGCATCTTCAATTTTTTACCCCCCACTGATACTGTGAGCTATTGTAGTGTTTTATGTGAAGCCATCTGGAATTTACTAGCAAATGCAGGTGTGTGTCTGTGTGTGTGTGTGTGTGTGTGTATGTGTACACACATATATTTTCTAATGTAATATTCAATTTTAAAACTGTAGCCTGTTTTATTTTTTTATTTATTCTGATTTTTTATACATGATGGCAGATTGATTTTTATCTGTATACTTTTGAATGATTCCAGAGACTTTAATTTCTAAACTTAGTGGAAAGGCAGAGTGCATTTTCTATCAAGGTAAACAAACACATTTCCCTTTTGGATAAGTAGTTTTCTCAGTAGGTGTAACTTCCTTACTTGAAAGAATAACCCACTTCCATGGAGAGATTTTCTTTTCCTTTTCTTCTCTTTCCTTTCCAGATTGAACCCAGGGACACTCTATACCTGAGCTATATCCCCTGACCTTTTTAAATTTTTATATTTTGAAACAGGGTTTCACCCAAATACCAAGGATAGCCTCAAACTTGTGATCCTCCTGCCTCAGTAGTTGGGATCACAGGCAGGTACCAGGAAGAGATTTTCTTATTGCCAACTTTTCTTTTAAGACTATAAAATGTGACAAACAGCAGTGTAACAAAATAGTTATGTAGCTATTTTTTCTTTTACATTTCTAAATTATCTAATGATTCTTAACCTGACAAACTCTTGCTCCTTCATCAAGACCCAGCTCAGGTATCACCTTCATAAATGCTTCATACACTCCTCAGACTTAGTTGCTTGATTCTTTAATTGTACCACTTCCCCCATAGCCTTTAGCTCTTTTTATTCAACTTGATGACTATCATAACAATGTAATAATTTCACTTGTGAGCTTGGAGCTTTCTTAAATCATCTTCCTCATTTATATTTTCTCTCTCATGAGCTTATCTTTTTCAGCTCTTTCAGAGTACATATCTCACTATAATCAGCATTACTTTCCTTAATATCCCCAATGCTGAGATGTCATGATTACTTTTTTTCCAGGGTTCCCATCTTTTCCATTTTACAAAGATATTCCTCTGTGTTAGGTTGAGATGAGTTTAGTGCTGCTTCTACCTTCTAAGAGAAAATATCAACAGAATATTTCTAAAATTATTAGGTTCACTTGTATTAGCTGAATGAGAGTTTCCACTATTGCCTATACCATTGACATTTCTAAATATGTTTATTGCATAACTGTCATTTTTTTTTGCCTGTGACTTTCTAGTGTTTTTAAAACTATTATTTTCTATGAAAATTTAGTTCAATATTTTCCTTGTCTAGCACAGTGACACAATTTTACATTGGCTTATTTATTAAACTGTGATCATTTTAAGGTTATAGGGATCTAAAAGTTTAATGCACATCGGAGCTAAGAGGCAAAACTCATACAAGAAAGAATTATAGAGTAGACTTCTATGGTAATGTTTACATTCTTAAAGAAAAATAATTGGTGATTGTAGAAATGAAATGACCCTCGTAGAGAAATTAAAATTTAAGTTTGACCCTCAAAGAGAGTGAAATTTTGAATAAATAGTAACTCTATTATTTATTTTAAACTTCTTATTCTAAGAAAAGGAAAAGGAAGTGAGTGTAAAGGAAAGATAGTATTTTCTATTTTTCCTTGTATAAAACATGGGGGAGGGTTGTGGCTCAGTGGTAGAGTGCTCACCTAGCATGTTTGAGGACCTGGGTTCAATCCTCAGCATGACATATAAATAAGATAAATAAAATAAAGGTATTGTATCCAACTGCAACAAATACTTAAAAAAAAAATCATCTGGGAACATGAAGCTCTCTGCTGTTACTTGGCTCACACATTGTAAGGTGGTTCCATTTGGGTAGTTAAAAAATGCAGTAAGACATTTCAAGCCATTGTGACACTATACAAGGAAGCAAAATAGGGGTATTAATCTAGGAACACAGACCTTATTACTCTCAAAAATTAAAATTGCACTATTTTCCAAACAAGAATGTTAGGGATGATCTCTAAAATGTTTGTTGATGCCTTTATTGAAAGTATTGATTAGGGCTGGGGTTGTGGCTCAGTGGTAAAGCACTTGTGAGGTGCTGGGTTTGATCCTCAATGCCACATAAAAATAAATAAATAAAATAAAGGTATTGTGTCTGTCTACAACTAAAAATAATTTTTTTAAAAAGTCTTGATTGATACTGTAGTATTTTTAGGTTAGAACTAAATTTGATGAACTGAAAAATTGAGAAAGATCTTAAATATTGTGTGTGAGACTTGATGATAAAATGTGGGTTTTGAAATTACACTGAAAACATGCTCATTGATATAATGTTTGTTATTTGACTATACTTTGAATGCAGTGCCTCTTTGAGGTGGAGAGGATTGATTTATGTTGGGGTTGATCTACTTCAGTTGTCTTACAAGTTTTCATTTCAGTAACGTAAACATAACTTTTATTTATTTATTTTTTGGGGGGGTGTCAGTGATTGAACCCAGTGGTGCTTAACCAGTAAGCCACATCCCCAGTCCTTTTTTATCTTTTATTTAAAGACAGGGTATTTGCAAAGTTGCTTAGGGCCTTGTGAAGTTACTGAGGCTGGCTTTGAATTTGTGATCCACCTGCCTCAGCCTCCTGAGCCATTGGGATTACAGGCATGCGCCACTGCATTGGGCATAGTAAGACACTTTTCTGAGGTAATTTGACAATGTCTGCCACATTCACAAATATACATTCTTTAATCTTCAATTTCATTTCTTTAATTTTTATAGACATTTTCATAAACACAAATAAATTTTAATTTTTAAATTTTTACAAATAAGGGTATTAAAGTCTGAAAACAAAATGTCCAATAGTAGGAGATGGATTAATTAAAGCATAATGATCCATATATGCCAATATAGAATGATCACTAAGATACATTTAAATTGAATAAATTAGGGTGCGGCCATTATTTATGAGATGATTTCATTTATGTATGAAAAGAGAAATTTGCATATGCCTAGCATACTATTAAAAGGATATGGAGGAAGATTGTTCCGGCAGAGTAAGATTGCTAGTTGGAAGATGGGGATGGGAACTTTTCTTTGGAAAAGAAAAGTATGTGGTAAAATATCCTTTTATATTTTACCACATACTATGTCTTAAGTGGCAAGACTGGGATTCCAACCCAGATCACTAATTTCAAAGTCTATGCTCTTTCTGTTTTATCACAACTATTGCTATATGTCTGCTTTAAAACACAGTTCAGCAAATTTTAGGTCATTACAGCATATCAAACAAAGTCGATTTTAGTTATCTTAGTAACTCAGAGTATGTTTTATTTACCCATCATGGTCAATCTTTTATTTAATTTATTTTTTATTTGTTCTGATCAGTTATACATGACAGGAGAATGCTCTTCGATTGATTGTACACAAATGGAGCATAATTTTTCACTTCTGGTTGTATATGAACGAAGTAGGGTCATACCATTCATGCAATCATACATGTACCTAGGGTATAATGGTCAATCTTAACACAGAAAGCAAGCCAGGTGATACAAAACCAATTATTTTAAAAAATAAAGTGACAAACTGTAGTATCATATCAATTTTATTCTAGGCAACCATAAGATACAACATTTAACTTAATTAAAATCAGGACATTCACATTGTAAGTAATTGTAGAATATACCAGCCATGAACTGGGATCATCAACCAATCTTATACTGAAAACCAAGTATATTCATTGGTGGTTCTGAATGAAAAAGTCTAACAAGGCCAAATTGGCTTACACTTTTTTTAATCTAAAATTTGATGTTAAGATTTAAGTTTCCAGTCTAGTAATGGAGCATGGCTAAGTCTCAAGGAGGAGCAGAACACAGTTGAAATTATAAATATAGTCTTCCAGATTTTCTCACCTATTATCTCACAAATTCTCAGAAGTCAGAAATGATGTTCATTTGTTTTTGAAACCAGATGGTCTTGTTGTGGGTAGACAGTATTGTTCAAGGTAGTATCAGATTTTTATATTGTTTCTAACCATCTCAGTTCTGTGCTGTGTGCTGCCTTAGTTAAGGCCTTTAGTTCAAATCTGGATCATCAGTTTTAGGATTATCCTGTGACTTTAATGTCTTCCTCCATCTTGATTTTCAAAGCTATTCTTCATGTCACTAAAGCTAAAACCTTTGAAAATTGCTTCCTCATGTCCCAAACAACTCTTTTCAGTCGCTTTTTAATTAGTGAAATATATATTGCAGAAAGAGGATTTACAAACCTGTTTAGGAAATTTGCGTCCTTGTCTTTCACATATAAAATCTTTATTCTAATCACATGGTTTCTTCAGTGTCCCTGGAACATACATGATATTTTCCTGAACTGGTACTTGGAAACTTCTTGATATATTCCCTTGAAATGCTTTTCTTCCTTCCTCCTTTTTCTCATAACAAGTGCATCCTGAAAAGAAGATCCTATTTATATTTATTCCTTTCCCTAAAGCTTCTTCAGTCTGTAATGATCTTGAAATCCTTTAAAGTATTTTATTTTCTCTATTCTACTTAGGGAAATTTACTAGATATAGACTTGTGAATTTATATGTGTCTCTAATTAACTCTAATGGTACTATTAACTTTTAGGTATATTTAGTTGATTTTTTTTTAAGATATTAGTGTGAAGGAGGCTGTGGTTGTGGCTCAGTGGTAGAGTGCTCGCCTAGTACCCGTGAGGCACTGGGTTCAAACCTCAGCACCACATAAACATGAAATAAAGATTTTAAAAAAGCAAAAGAGGAAGAAGAGGAATCTGTTTAAAAAAAAAAAAAAAGATATTAGTGTGAAGCTTTTTTGGGCAAGGGATACCAGGGATTGAATTCAGGGGTACTCGGCTGCTGAGCCACTTCCCCAGCCCTATTTTGTATTTTATTTAGAAACAGGATCTCACTGAGTGGTTTAGCGCCTCACTGTTGCTGAGGCTGGCTTTGAACTCAAGATCCTCCTGTCTCAGCCTCCTGAGCTGCTGAGATTACAGGGTGTGCCACTGCGCCCAGCGAGTGTGAAGCTTTTATATGTCTCTCTTTTTTTTTTTACATATAGCATAAATGCTTAATGTAGGCAATTTACAAATGATTATTTAATGTGAGTATAGAGAAGAGATCATGTTTTATTTTTCTATGCTTTACCAGTGTTTAACACTAGGCCTGGTATACAAGCTTTCAATAAATGTTGAAGTTTGGTTAAATAATTAATTTTAGATAGTTGTATTTTATAATCTTGTTAGTTTGTAATGTAGTCTGTTTCCCTAACCCTACCAAAGCAAGATTGTGTCAATGATGCACTTTTCACTTTTCTGAGACCATGCAGAGTATTACCTGGAATATAAAAGATCAAAACCTGGATACTCTTACATATTGTTCAAGAAAACTAATGTTTAAAGCTTAGGTTTTGGTGTTGTAGAGCTTAAGGTTCACAGTTCTATTCTTCTACTACCTAGTTGCATGACTCTCAGTAGTCTGTGCCTTTACTGTAAAATACTGATGATAATGACTATTCTTATGTACATGGAGTTATCTTAACGCAGTTAAATAAGGTTGTCTGTATAAGCACAGAGTACATAGTCAGGAAAAATGTTAATTATTTCTATTGTTGTTATTGCTAGTTATCATCCTCTTAATCTAATAGCCTTTCATATTGCAGAATCATCTGTCATTATAGAAATTTTAACCTACGTGAATAGCTTGTCAATAAAGTTTCAGCTTTTAAATCTCTTCCTAAGTTTAAATATTTTGACTTTGGAATTTAGCTTATAGTAGAATCCTCTTTCTTCAGAGTAAAAAATAGTGGACTGCAAGCTAAAAGATTTGAATTCTCTTCCTAGCTTGATCACTGTATAGGTAGTATCAATGTATTATTATTTGTGTGCATGACTTAATTCCGATGGCTTACGGAGTTTATTTAAAGTAAGGACCAAGTCTTACTGAGTTTTATATGTAGCAGCATGGATTAGTAAATATCAGTTGAATAAAAACAGCCTTTAGTTTCCCAAATGAGGGCATTGGACTCTCTAAAAATTTGTTTTAGCTCTCAAATATTTTGAAAATATTTGAATGGCCAATGAAAAATGAACCCCAGCATTGGAAAATAATTGAGGATTCAAAGATATACATGTGAGTTTTGCAACTCATAGATTATAGAAGTAAAAGGCTCCCCTCTGTCCTGCTTCCCCCAACCCCCAAGGAACAATATCTGGATTCTGGTATATCCAGACATTAACTTTTTAATACATAGGCATTTCAAATAATTTCAAAACTGACCTTGAGTTGTAGGAAGCAGAGTACTATTGTGGTTTTACTTTGGCATTCATAAATACACTATTCACCTAAAAGAAAATATTCCCTCTGTATTGAAAGCAGTTTTATATTACTTCCAAAGTAGAAAATTTACAGTTAGTCATACTCTTTTAGCTTTCATATTTTAGAGTAACTTTATAGGTTTTTTTCTCTTGAACATTAATCTTTGAGTTTCATCCTTAAGTATAATATATTAAAATGCTTATACATAACCTCATATATAAATGCAATTACTTTTCAGGTAAATTTTTATTAGTAGTATCTTTTTTTTCTTTTTCTTTTTTTTTTTTTTTTTTTTTTTTTTTGGTACCGGGGATTGAACTCAGGGGTACTGAACCACATCCCTAGCCCTTTTTTGTATTTAGAGACGGGGTCTCATTGATTTGCTTAATGCATTGCATTTTTGCTTAGGCTGGCTTTGAACTCAAGATCCTCCTGCCTTAGTCTCCTAAGCCACTGTAGTATCTTTTTGTTTGTTGAATATATGTATCTTATTATATATGTTTATGTCTGTGTTATTTATCATGACATGCTTTTTAGGCATGTTTTCAGTAAGTAACCTTTGCTGAAATAATCATAATTTAAAGCTAGCCACTCTATTTTTCCCCCTAAAATTTAACTGTGGATCGGATACTTTCAGGACTTTTTCAGTTATAAACTGCTTATCGTAAAGAGTAAATGTATGGAGAAAATGTCAACTACAAACAAAAACGTTCAAATAGTATAGTGAGGAGTATGCACTGAAAAACTAAAATTTTACTCCAAGTAGTCAGTTATTATTAATAACCTGAGTGTGTTTAAAAAAACATTTGGGCTAGGGTTGTAGCTCGTGGTAGAGTTCTTGTCTAGCACATGTAAAGCCCTGGGTTCAATCCTCAATACTGCATAAAAATTTTTAAAAATACAAATATTGGGTCTATCTACAACTAAAAAGATTTTAAAAGAAAAACATATACAAGCATACACAATACACTATACGGACTGTATATCCATAATCTTTAAAAAATTATATTTTGATGATGTATCTTTCCTTCACTAACCTGTATGTAGTAGTTAAACAAATGTTTATTGAATTAATCAATACTCTATTAGCAGCTGGTGAGTATTTTCGATATATTTAGTTCTTAAAGTACTGTGTAATTCCTACAAGATACCTTTTCAAGGATTTGGGGCTAATTTTTTTAAACTATAATAAAAGTGCATTCCTTCATCAATAGTAAGATATTAAATGTAAATATAAACAAAGCTGTTTTGTATGTGACTTATGAAATCATACTGCATATCTTATAGTCACACTGTGTATAATGAATTTAGTTCTCAAACTTGATAAACTTATAAACAAGTTTTACCAGTTTTCCAACTATGATGAAAGTTTCTAATCATTAATTTCTGAGTTATAAAATGAATTATCAGGAAGTTACACAAGCATCCTAGTATTAAAGAATATGTTTTGTGGTTAAATTACTTCATATGGTAGCTTCTTGCCTTTTCCTTTTTTTTTCTTCTATTATTATTATTGTTGTTTTGTGTGTGAGGCAGGGAATAATGTCCCTATGATTTTTTTTTGTCATAGATGGACACAATTCCTTTATTTTATTTGTTTATTTTTATGTGATGCTGAGGATAAAACCCATTGCTTCACATTTCTAGGCAAGTGCTGTACCAGTGAGCTACAATCCTAGATTTCCCAGGTTGATCTTGAATTCCTGGGCTCAAGTTATCCTCCGACCTCCATCTTCAGGTGGTATTGGGACACTTAAGGCATCTGGTTGTGCCATAAAAGAGTTGTGGCTGAATTAAAAGAAGCATTACCAAAGTAAAATCACTTTGTTCCATAAATAATATTTTTCTGATAAGGTGGAATAGATTTTAATGAATTAGATTTTTTTGTAACAATTATTATTTTAAAAGATATAAGAGCTTTTTTTATTCTTATAGATTATAAACTTGTTGACTTGAAACTAAAAAAATTTTAGAAAATATTTTTTAGTAGTCATAATAATACCAAGTTGAAAATTAAACTGCCTTTACCTTCCCCATAGATCCTACTTATTGCATAGAAGAGTTCTTTAAAACTTAAAAGGGAAATATTAACAGTATAAAGGAAGAATAATGTATCATGACCAAAGATATTCTAATCTAAACATGTATGTATAATTAAAAATATTTGAAGATAAAAGGAGGAAGAAAAAGACTTAATAAGCTAGTAAGAGATGAGAACATTAAAAAAGTTTATCTGAAATCAGCAGCCACATCATTCTTACAATTTCATTGACATCAGGAATAATACACATACCAGAATGTTGGTTTTTAAAAGTTTATCCTATTGAGTGTACATGTATTCATATATAGGTTGGAAGCAGAATAGCTAGTGAGGAAACAAGACTTGTGACTAAAAGCAGAGTATAATACTCAAGTGGACTTAATGGTAGGGATAGTGATAGCCAGATGAACTCATATATCAGGAAAATGTTAGATACATGAACCAAGAATGTGACTAGAAAATTCATTCACATATCCATAAAAGGTAATGGCCAGTGTATTTGTCAAAAGAAAAAAATGTTCAAGTTCATTAGGAATCAGAGATGTATTATTAAACAAGATATAATTTTACATTATGTTCAATTAATGGAATATTTAAAAATAATACCAAGCATTGACAAATACAGTTATATACTACAGGGGGATTCAAATTGCTATGTATACTTATGTTGGAAAGCAGTTTAGTAATATGTATCAATAGTTTTAATAGTATGGGAAAATCACACTGTACAAACTTCATTTAATAAAAAACAAGATAATCGTGTATGTGATTTCATTCTATTCCTACAAAAACATACATATTTAGGGCTGGGGTTGTGGCTCAAAGGAATAGCGCTCACCTAGCGTGCATGAGGCACCGAGTTTGATCCTCAGCATCACATTAAAATAAAATAAAAGTATTATGTGTCTACCTCCAACTAAAAAATAAATGTTTAAAAAAATACATGTTTAGACTTGGAAAAAAGGTCAAAACTGAATATTTAGAAATTCAGTGGAAAAAATTAACTCATTCCTAGTTCTAGTGGGATTGGGATGATTTATCATGTATACATATTCTTTGATATTCATAATTATTTATAATATGTGTTTTTTTAATTGGAGTGAAAAATATAATTGTGGTATGACATAAAACATTGGAGAACAGTGTTTAAGTTGAATTTTTTTTTTTTTTTTTTTGTACCAAATATTGAACCCAATGGTGCTTTACTACTTGGCTAAGTCCCTAGCCCTTGTTTTATTTTGAGACAGGTTCTCACTAAGTTGCTGAGACTGGTCTTTAATTTGGATTCTCCTGCTTCCGCCTCTTGAGTCTCTAGGATTATAGGCATGTGCCACCATGTCTGGCATAAAGTTGGAAATTTAACTCCTATATATATTTTGACCCAGGAACTTTGTTTTATAATGTGTCAAATTAATTATTTACCAGGCAAGTATATTTATAATGGTTTACATTTTCACCTATTTTAATAAGTCTATAAGTAAAACTCCTCACTAGGTTTATATTGTGAAATTTATTTTTCTTTTAGTTACAACATAGTCTTACTTTGGTTCAATAAATGTGATTATACCACATTTATCCATTTATTAGTTGATGGACATTTGGTTTATTTGTATTTTGTGATCATTGTAAATAAAATAAGACAGTTAATAAACACTTGCAAACCAGATTTTGCATGAACCTGTTTCCATTTCTCTTGGAAAAACTTCTTACCCCATTGAATTATCTTGGTGTCTTTGTCAAAAATCAATTGACCATAAATATAAGGGTTTATTTTTGGATTCTTAGATTTATTGCATTTAAACTTATGCTAGTATAATGCTGTCTTGAGTACTTTGGCTTTGTACTGAGTTTAAAATAAAAAAGCATGAGTCTTTCATTCTTATACATTTTATGGATTTTTTTTTTTTTTTTTTTTTTTTTTTTTTTTTTTTGCCTGGGTTGGGGGAAGGAGACTCTTTTGTTCCCATAGGAATTTTAGAATTGTTCCCAAAATTTGCAAGAAAGCCAGATGGAGTTTTTAGTAGGAATCATTTTGAATTTAAAGATTAATTATGGAATATTATCATCCTGACTCTGATCTTCTGGTCCATGATCTTGGGTGTGTTTCCATTTATTTAGATCATTTTTAAGTTCTTTCAATAAGGTATTGGCTTTTTGTAGGGGGGCAGGAGATGGGGAGGGAACCCAGGTGTGATTGACTAATAAGGTACATCTCAGCCCTTTTTTATTTTTTCACTTTGATACAGTTTTTCCAAATTGGCCAAGCTGGCTTCAAACTTCCAATCCTGCTTCAGCCTCTTTCATTGTACAGTTTTACACTTTTTTTGTTAAATTTATTCTTAATTTTTTTCTTTTTTGGTGTTATTGGAAATAAAAATAATTTCTAAATTTTACTTCTGAATTGTTCCTTTAGCATATAAACATCTGGAATATTTTTATTTATTGGTTCTTATGTTCTGTAACCCTGAGAAACTCATTTATTAGGTTTGTTTTTTAGTAAAATTGTTAGAATTTCCTCTATACAAAATCATGTCATCAGTAAATAGAAATAGTTTACTTCTTCCTTTCCAATCTGGATGCTTTTGTATACGAAATCAGTAGTTATTCGAATCATTGTTCCTCTATATGAATGTATTTTTTTTTCTGTTTGCTTTTAGTATTTCTTCTTCAATTTTGGTTTTGAGCAGTTTGATTATATATATCTAAGTTTCTGCTCTCTTTACATATCTTCTTTGATGTTCTCTGATCTTGAATCTATATCTCTCCCACCTTTTGTCTCACATGTTGCTGATTCCAATCCTGCATATATTAGACATTTTTATGTTGTCCCGCAGGTCCCTGAGTCTGTGTTAAATTTTTCCAATCTTTTTTTCCTCTACCCTTCAGATTTAATTAATGTATCTTTGAGGTCATTGACACTTTCCTGTCTCCTTTACATTCTGTTTTTAGAACTCTGCAGTAAAATTTAATTTCAGAAATTTTTCAGGTCTAGAATTTCTATTGGTATTTTTTTATATTCTGTATTTTCTAAGATTTCCACTCCTTCCACTCATTGTTTACATATGTTCCCTTACTTAGATTTATATGTATAGCTAGGTTTAAAGTTTTTTTGTCTACTGATTTCAGCATCTGGTTTATCTTGGGGTTGGTCCTGGTTGATGGTGTTTTTCTCTTGACACTAGATCACATTTTATCAGTTCTTGCATGTTGAGTATTTTGGACAGTATGATGGACAATGTGTCTGGTAGGTTGTGAAGTCTAGATTCTATTTTTTCAGAACATTGTTTGTTTTTTAGTAGGCAATTATCTTGTTTAGAATAACTCTGCAAAATCTTTCTCTCTGATGGAAACTCAAATTTCTGTTCTGCTTTTTTCTGTAGCTAGGCTGCTTTGCAGTGTATGTACATTATTCAGGCATTGGCCAGAGATTTGGGGAGGGAAACTTGGTTATTTTGAAGTAGTTCACTTGGTTTGAACTTTTTACCTTTTTTTGTTTCCATGGTTTTATTAACTGGAAATATTTGTTGGTATTTGAATTCCAATCCCTTATTTTGACAATTAAATAAGATACTGGTTATCTAATGCTTTTATTTTTCTCTTTATTACAGACCGAGCTGGAAGCATCAGTACTCTGGATTCTTTAGACTTTGCAAGATATTCAGATGATGGTAACAGGGAAACAGATGAGAGAGTGGCAGGTAAGATTGTGAAGACAGACTGAATTCTTGACTTTGCAGAAATAATGAAATGGCTTGAAGAATTATCTTTCTTCTACAATATGGTATGTTAATATAATATGCATAGTTATTA
This sequence comes from Spermophilus citellus, assembly GCF_964194105.1. Classification (NCBI taxonomy): domain Eukaryota; kingdom Metazoa; phylum Chordata; class Mammalia; order Rodentia; family Sciuridae; genus Spermophilus; species Spermophilus citellus. Next base: position 117,140,766 of record NC_138198.1, read on the forward strand.
TATAAAATTGTGCCAATAATTTATTGTTATTAAATTCTAATTTATTGTAAGTTTGGGGTACCCCAACCAGGGTGCTAAGAGTTTCTGGATATACATACCTGAATTTGGCCTGTAGCCAGCAACTTACAACCAAGTAGTATTAAAACCGGTGTTAAACAGACTTAACTCAGCCACTGGGTAATACAAAGTTAGTTGAACCTTTGCCTCATTACTTTGATTCTCCAAACCAAGGTTCATATTCGGGTATGTGTATCACTGTAATTCTATTGATTGTTCAAAACTGATTCCAGTCTCATTGGTGAGTAAAATTTTATCTTGAATTCCCTGGGTGCTCCTGAGCCATCATAACATATCTCTAGAAACTTTTGACTTTCCCCTGATTCAGAAAATAGAGGTTAATGATTGGTTCGCAAGGTCCTCCAGGACCCCACCTATATCAGTAACAAGGACAGCATCTTTCTTATCTGTTTCTCAGTCAGTCTACTTACCTGCCATAGATCACTCCTCTCCCTAGAGCCCTGCCCTCTAAGTATCACCACTATATTTGCAAGTACTTCAGAGGACCAGATGAGCCCAGTGGAATCTGCTGAGGGTCCACCGTGAATTTGCCTAGCTCCTTAAATATAAATATGTGGTACTTTCTGGTGCCTCTAGGCTGAGGCTCCCTGCCCTTGAAGGCATTCTAGATTGTTTTGCAGGCATTGTAGTTTGTATAAGACTTTGTCACTGAGAAACATGAGAAAAGCAGGCAGGTACCGCTTGGGTATTTTGAGCTCCACTGGAATGTAGGTACTCCTGAAATAGGAGGGATGCCATATGGATAGATAGAACCTATGAAGGAAATATGAGGTTAGAAAATAACCATAATTTGGATTCCTCTCTTGCCCAGCTCTTGAATTTTTATTTGATTTACTGGAATAAGTTTGATAAAACCTACCAAAGATGATATTACCTGAAATTGTCACTATGAATGAAAATGAGTACTAAAGAAGGCGCAAACACCATCCTGGATACTCTAAATGTTGATTAACTCATTGAATAATAAAATTATCTTCATTGTCTCCTCCCCAGAAAACTGAGGCACTCAAAGGATTATATAAGAAGAGAGCTAGGATTCAAATTTAGATAGTCAGGCAACACGAGCCCACAATTAACTATACCACAGTCTATCTCCTTTCATAAAAGATTAGGTTTGACCTAATTAAAAATAACATTTCAATATATACTTTTTCATTCTTTGCCCAAGAATAGATATTGAACATTCTAATAACTCAGACATTGATATAAGTTAGGGAAAAACAAGATTTGTTTTTCAACAAAAGCTGAGACAAGATTTAATAGTCTAAACAATAGCATTATCAATTAATGGGGAAATCCCTAGAAGAGTTTAATGTGACTTCCCTATATCAAATTACAGTTTAGTGATAAGCATCACCTATTGGTAGTCATAACCAAACAGCAAACTGAATACGTCAGTAATATCTAAAAATTAGTAAATCAACTGGAAATTACTTAAATAATTTTGGGATTATTTTATCCTATTGTATCATTTGTAAAGTAGAATTGTTACATGTAGTTACATATTAGGTATTAGCTGTAGGTTATATATTAAATATGTGAAATTTTAGTTGATTTAGACTAAATATATCCCAATTGTTTTACTGTATATATTGTTAAATATTAGAAAAAAACTCCTACCCAGAAGTTGGCCACATAATTATGTTCTTTTCCTCAACTTACATTTGAAAACTTACCTTTTTGATTGAGACAAATTAAAGGGTTCATCATTATTCTCACTATGTAGGTATTTAATACCTCTTATTAAAGAAAAAGAAGCATTATAGATGAAAAAGCAAAATGTTTAGATTAAATTTATAATCACAAATTCCTTGGGATAATCTATTCACAGCAATGTAGGTAGAAAAGAAAATTAAAGTTTCTCTAACCAAATTTCAAGGTGTATGTACATTTTCATTCCTTGCCTAACTTTTTATCAGAACTCTGAGTAAGAAGGTTAAAAACCTCATTCAGCCAAGTGTGGTAGCACACACCTGTAATCGCTTATCAAATTGTAATTTGGTATAAAACCCAGTAAATATAGTTCTGATGGTTAACAAATATATTTCATTATTGTGATAACCTAATATATGTTAAACTGCACATATTTTGATATGATACAACACTAATTTTCTACTAGGTTGCAAGAACTACATTAAATGTTAAGAATGCACCCTTGACCTTTGAGGGTCTTTGTGTACTTGAAATAAACTGATACATGACACTTTCTGATTTATAAAAGTTGCCAAATATAACTGTTTGGATATGTATTATTAAAGATAGAGATGACAATTGTTTGGTAGCCACTCAGTTTTTTTCCCTTTTTTTAAATTTTTACATCTCAGTTTTGCAGAATGATGGGTATCATTGTGGCATATTCCCACATAGATGAAAACTCTGTTTGATCAGTTTCATTCTCTAGGAACGACCAACCCTCTCTTTGTGCTTTCCCCCATGCCCACTCATCCAAATGCTAGACAGTGAACAAAGAAGTAGTAGATCTGGATGCCCTAGAGACTTATATAACCAACAGTGAAATGTATTAAATATGTGATAGTTTAGACCTTACATTTTTTTTTCTTGGTGCACTGTTATCATTTATTTAAATAGTTATCCTAAATCATCATTATAGACCTTACATTTTTATCTAAAAAATATATCTCTAAGTTTGGAGAGATAAAGTAACTTTTAATTATTACATTGTGCTTGTTTTAAAATAAATGCTTTCATCTTCAGTAGAAAAAGGAGAAAGAACATATATTATCCTAAGAGAATAGCTTTCAATCTTTTAATGGTCTTCTACTATAGCCTCTTATTGAATAAAATGTATTAATATATGGGTGAGACTTCACAACAATTTCAATTAATCACAGTTACCACTTTCCAAAAGATTTTTTTTTATTGGTTGTTCAAAACATTACATAGTTCTTGATATATCATGTTTCACACTTTGATTAACTCCCACTTTTACCCCGTATACAGATTGCAGAGTCACATCAGTTACACTTCCACTGATTTACATATTGACATACTCATGTCTGTTGTATTCTGCTGCCTTTCCTATCCTCTACTATCCCCCCTCCCCTCCCCTCCCCTCTTCTCTCTCTACCCCCTCTACTGTAATTCATTTCTCCCCCTTGTATTATTTTTCCCTTTCCCCTCACTTCCTCTTATATGTAATTTTGTATAACCCTAAGGGTCTCCTTCCATTTCCAAGCAGTTTCCCTTCTCTCTCCCTGTCCCTCCCACCTCTCATCCCTGTTTAATGTTAGTCATCTTCTCATGCTCTTCTTCCCTACTCTGTTCTTAGTTACTCTCCTTATATCAAAGAAGACATTTGGCATTTGTTTTTTAGGTATTGGCTAGCTTCACTTAGCATAATCTGCTCTAATGCCATCCATTTCCCTCCAAATTCTATAATTTTGTCATTTTTTAATGCAGAGTAATACTCCATTGTGTATAAATGCCACATTTTTTTTATCCATTCGTCTATTGAAGGGCATCTAGGTTGCTTCCACAGTCTTGCTATTGTGAATTGTACTGCTGTGAACATCGATGTAGCAGTGTCCCTGTAGCATGCTGTTTTTAGGTCTTTAGGGAATAGACCCAGAAGGGGAATAGCTGGGTCAAATGGTGGTTCCATTCCCAGCTTTCCAAGAAATTTCCATACTGCTTTCCAAATTGGTTGCACCAATTTGCAGTCCCACCAACAATGTACAAGTGTACCCTTTTCCCCACATCCTCGCCAGCACTTGTTGTTGTTTGACTTCATAATGGCTGCCAATCTTACTGGAGTGAGATGATATCTTAGGGTGGTTTTGATTTGCATTTCTCTGACTGCTAGCGATGGTGAGCATTTTTTCATGTACTTGTTGATTGATTGTATGTCCTCCTCTGAGAAGTGTCTGTTTAGGTCCTTGGCCCATTTGTTGATTGGGTTATTTGTTATCTTATTGTCTAATTTTTTGAGTTCTTTATATACTCTGGATATTAGGGCTCTATCTGAAGTGTGAGGAGTAAAGATTTGTTCCCATGATGTAGGCTCCCTATTTACCTCTCTTATTCTTTCTTTTGCTGAGAAAAAACTTTTTAGTTTGAGCAAGTCCCATTTGTTGATTCTAGATATTAATTCTTGTGCTATGGGTGTCCTATTGAGGAATTTGGAGCCTGACCCCACAGTATGTAGGTCGTAGCCAACTTTTTTTCTATCAGATGCCTTGTCTCTGGTTTGATATCAAGCTCCTTGATCCATTTTGAGTTAACTTTTGTGCATGGCGAGAGAAAGGGATTCAGTTTCATTTTGTTGCATATGGATTTCCAGTTTTCCCAGCACCATTTGTTGAAGATGCTATCCTTCCTCCATTGCATGCTTTTAGCCCCTTTATCAAATATAAGAAAGTTGTAGTTTTGTGGGTTGGTTTCTGTGTCCTCTATTCTGTACCATTGGTCCACCCGCCTGTTTTGGTACCAATACCATGCTGTTTTTGTTACTATTGCTCTGTAGTGCAGTTTGAAGTCTGGTATTGCTATACCACCTGATTCACACTTCCTGCTTAGCATTGTTTTTGCTATTCTGGGTCTTTTATTTTTCCATATGAATTTCATGATTGCTTTATCTATTTCTACAAGAAATGCCATTGAGATTTTGACTGGCATTGCATTAAACCTATAGAGAACTTTTGGTAATATCGCCATTTTGATGATGTTAGTTCTGCCTATCCATGAACAGGGTATATTTTTCCATCTTCTAAGATCTTCTTCAATTTCTCTCTTTAGGTTTCTGTAGTTTTCATTGTATAAGTCTTTTACCTCTTTTCTTAGGTTGATTCCCAAGTATTTTATTATTTTTGAGGATATTGTGAATGGAGTGGTTGTCCTCATTTCCATTTCAGAGGGTTTGTCGCTGATATACAGGAATGCCTTTGATTTGTGCGTGTTGATTTTATATCCTGCCACTTTGCTGAATTCATTTATTAGCTCTAATAGTTTCTTTGTAGACCCTTTTGGGTCTGCTAGGTATAGAATCATGTCATCTGCAAATAGTGATAATTTAAGTTCTTCTTTTTCTGTTTTTATGCCTTTAATTTCTTTCGTCTGTCTAATTGCTCTGGCCAGTGTTTCGAGAACTATGTTGAACAGAAGTGGTGAGAGAGGGCATCCCTGTCTTGTTCCAGATTTTAGAGGGAGTGCCTTCAATTTTTCTCCATTCAGAATGATGCTAGCCTGGGGCTTAGCATAGATTGCTTTTACAATGTTGAGGTATGTTCCTGTTATCCCTATTTTTTCGAGAGTTTTGAACAAAAAAGGGATGCTGTACTTTGTCGAATGCTTTTTCCGCATCTATCGAGATGATCATATGGTTCTTATTTTTAAGTCTATTGATGTGGTGAATAACATTTATTGATTTCCGTATATTGAACCAGCCTTGCATCCCAGGGATGAATCCTACTTGATCATGGTGTACAATTTTTTTGATATGATTTTGTATTCGATTCGCCAGAATTTTATTGAGGATTTTTGCGTCTAGGTTCATTAGAGATATAGGTCTGTAGTTTTCTTTCTTTGAAGTGTCTTTGTCTGGTTTAGGAATCAGGGTGATGTTGGCCTCGTAGAATGAATTTGGAAGTTCTCCCTCTTTTTCTATTTCCTGAAATAGCTTGAAAAGTATTGGTATTAGTTCCTCTTTAAAGGTTTTGTAAAACTCTGCTGTATACCCATCCAGTCCTGGGCTTTTCTTAGTTGGTAATCTTTTGATGGTTTCTTCTATTTCCTCAATTGATATTGGTCTGTTTAGGTTGTCTATATCCTCCTGTCTCAATCTGGGCAGATCATATGACTTAAGAAATTTATCGATGCCTTCACTATCTTCTATTTTATTGGAGTATAAGGATTCAAAATAATTTCTGATTATCTTCTGTATTTCTGAAGTGTCTGTTGTGATATTGCCTTTTTCATCCTGTATGCTAGTAATTTGAGTTCTCTCTCTTCTTCTCTTCGTTAGCATGGCTAAGGGTCTGTCGAACTTATTTATTTTTTCAAAGAACCAACTTTTAGTTTTATCAGTTTTTTCAATTGTTTCTTTTGTTTCAATTTCATTAATTTCAGCTCTGATTTTAATTATTTCTTGCCTTCTACTTCTTTTGCTGTTATTTTGCTCTTCTTTTTCTAGGATTTTGAGATGAAGTATGAGATCATTTATTTGTTGGTTTTTTCTTTTTTTAAGGAATGAACTCCATGCAATGAATTTTCCTCTTAGAACTGCTTTCAATGTGTCCCATCGATTCCGATATGTTGTGTCTGTGTTTTCATTTATCTCTAAGAATTTTTAAATTTCCTCCTTAATGTCTTCTATAACCCATTGATCATTCAGTAACCTATTGTTCATTCTCCAAGTGATGCATGATTTTTCCTTCCTTCTTTTATCGTTGATTTTCAGTTTCATTCCATTATGGTCAGATAAGATGCATGGTATTATCTCTACTCCTTTATATTGTCTAAGAGTTGCCCTGTGACATAATATATGATCTATTTTTGAGAAGGATCCATGTGCTGCTGAGAAAAAAGTGTAACTGCTTGATGTTGGGTGGTATATTCTATATATGTCAATTAAGTCTAGGTTGTTAATTGTGTTATTGAGTTCTATAGTTTCCTTATTCAACTTTTGTTTGGAAGATCTGTGCAGTGGTGAGAGAGGTGTGTTGAAGTCTCCCATGATTATTGTATGGTGGTCTATTAGACTCTTGAACTTGAGAAGAGTTTGTTTGATGAACATAGCTGCACCACTGTTTGGGGCATATATATTTATGATTGTTATGTCTTGTTGGTGTATGGTTCCCTTGAGCAGTATGTAGTGTCCCTCTTTATCCCTTTTGATTAACTTTGGCTTGAAATCTATTTTATTTGATATGAGTATGGACACTCCTGCTTGTTTCCGAAGTCCATATGAGTGATATAATTTTTCCCAACCTTTCACCTTCAGTCTATGTATGTCTTTTCCTATCAAATGTGTCTCCTGTAGGCAGCATATTGTTGGGTCATGTTTTGTGATCCATTCTAGTAGCCTGTGTCTCTTAATTGGTGAGTTTAAACCATTAACATTTAGGGTTATTATTGAGATATGGGTTATCCTTCCAGCCATATTTGTTTATTTATTGTTACTAAATATGGTTTGTTTTCCTCTTTGATTATTTTCCCCCCTTTACTGTCCTACCTCCCACTGTTGGTTTTCATTGTTATTTTCCATTTCCTCTTCCTGTAATGTTTTGCTGAGGATTTTTTGGAGAGATGGTTTTCTAGCTGCGAATTCTTTTAACTTTTGTTTATCGTGGAAGGTTTTAATTTCATCTTCCATCTTGAAGCTTAATTTTGCTGGATACACAATTCTTGGTTGGAACCCATTTTCTTTCAGTGTTTGAAATATGTTATTCCAGGATCTTCTAGCTTTCAAAGTCTGTGTTGAGAGATCAGCTGTTATCCTGATTGGTTTACCCCTAAATGTGATCTGCTTCCTTTCTCTTGTAGCTTTTAAGATTCTCTCCTTATTCTGTATGTTGGGCATCTTCATTGTAATGTGTGTAGGTGTGGATCTCTTATGATTATGCACATTCGGCGTCCTGTAGGCTTCTAGGATTTGGGATTCTGTCTCGTTCTTCAAGTCTGGGAACTTTTCTCGAATTATTTCATTGAATAGGTTGCTCATTCCTTTGGTTTGGAGCTCTGTGCCTTCCTGTATCCCAATGAGTCTTAAGTGTGGTCTTTTAATGTTATCCCTTATTTCTTGGATGTTCTGCTCATGGTTTCTTAACAGTCTTGCTGAGGTGTCTATGTTCTTTTCAAGTTGAAATACTTTGTGTTCATTGTCTGATGTTCTATCTTCTAAGTGTTCTACTCTGCTGGCAGTATTCTCAATTGAGTTTTTAAGTTGGTTTATTGCTTCCTGCCTTTCTAGGATTTCTGTTTGTTTGTTTTTTATAACCTCTATCTCCCTGTATAGTTGATCTTTTGCTTCCTGGATTTGTTTATGTATTTCATTGTTGAAGAGATCTTTCATTGTCTGATTTTGCTGTCTAATGTCTTCCTTGAGACTCCAGATCATCTGAAGCATGTATCTCCTGAATTCTTTATCTGACATTCCATCTGCTGCAGATATTACCTCTTCTAACGTTGAGTTGACCTGCATTGCTTGTGGTCCTTTCTTTCCCTGTCTCTTCATACTGTTCGCGTTTCTTTCTGCTTACTGAGACTGTTGTGTTATTGAATTTTCCCCCTATATATTTGTATTACTCTTGTATAGTTGCAAAGTCTCCCGCGCAGGTGCGGGCAGGGGCTCTGCTCCTCCTCCAATTGGGGCACTGTGCCTACCACATCGGCAGGCTGCTGGGCCTGTTCTGCTGGTTGGTAGCAGGTGCGCCTACCTTGCAGGCGTGTGGGGCGGCTCTGCCACTCCCAGGTTGCTGGGCCTGACCTGCTGGTGGGTTGCAGGTCCAGCTACCTTGCAAGCGCGGGGGGAGGGCGCACACCTATTTGTATTTAGACAGTTACTCGAAATGGAGGACGTAATGCTTGGGATGAAAGTTGGGGGGAAGGGGGAGGTAGGTGCTCTTGAAAAGAAAGAAGGAGAGGGAGATAGATAGCATAGAGGAGAATGGAAAGAGCAGTAAACCTTGGAAGGGGAGAGAGAGAGGGAAAAGGGAGAGAAAATTAAAATGAAATAGGAAATAAAATTAGGTCTTAGAGATCCATTTTCTTCTCTTCCTGTAGGCAAAGCTGTGCCCTCCGGGCTGAGTTTTGCCCTCAGTGTGTCAACAGCAATCCCTGTAAGGCGGTTCCTGGGAGTCTCTCAATCCTGTTGGTCCAGAGCCGTTTCACTTCTACGTCCCCTCCTCCCCTTCCTCCTGCCAGCCAGCCAGGTCCTGCTCACCGGAGACAGTTCCCCAAGGATTTGGTTACACTTTCAGCCCCACCGAGTGCTCTATTTCCCTAACTACTGAGCACTCTCACTGTCATTCATCTAAGCCCCAGTGCTGTGGAGCTGTGGTCTGGGAGTCAATTGTTTAATTTTTCTGGACCCCTTTGGTGGGCACACCTTCGGAATCTGGCAGCTAAGACCATTGGTGTCGCTGCTGGTAGTAATAGGAGTTAGGGGTCGAGGATCCCCTCTACTTCCCTCAGCCCCTACCGTCACAACCACACTGCTGGCAGTAGGAGGAGTTGGGTGTCTGGAGTGTCCTCTGTTTCCCTCCGCCCCTACCGTCACACCCTCTCAGTTCGCGGTTGGGGGATTTGGGGGTGGGGAGTCTTCTCTGCTTCCCTCTGCCCCTACAGTCACGCCCTCGTCACTGGCAGTAGGGGGAGTTGGGGGTCGAGAGTCCTTTGGCCCTTACGGTCACGCCCACGGAGAGATTTTGAAGTTTCCCGGTTTTTTGTATCTGGTATGGGTGGGAGTCACACTCCTGCTAAAGTAGATTCCGCTGGGAAGGAATCTCTTTGGCCGAACTTTGGTGACTTCCCCTCTCTGCTATGGCGGGCCCCTGGCTCCTTGCCGGAGTGTCCGAAGGGAGGAGTAGAACTGGCTTGTCTCTGGTCTGACACAATCTCTGGTTTTAGTTCCCAGTTCGCTATTTCGTAAAGGGTTGGTTAGATTCCCTTCACGCTGTCTGTGGGGGGGGAGCCGTTCGCCGGGTGGGCGGGGCTGTTAGTAGAGCCGGGAGGGCACGGGCTGTCTGCTGGGCCAGGTGGGGACACTTCTCGCTGGGCCGGGCCACCGGGGGCTGCCTGTAGAGCCGGGCAGCTGCGGCCGCGTGGCTAAGATCCGTGCGGGTGGGGTGGCCGTTCGCTGAGCGAGAGCGGGGCGTCCCGGGACGGCGGGATGGCGGGTGCCGTCTGCAGGTTCGGGTGGGCCGCGCCCCTCGGGGCCACCGGCCGCTTGCAGAAGCGGCTGGTGGCCGCGGGATTGTACCTCTGCACCCGCCAGGGGCCACCTGTAGAGCCGGGCAGCTGCGGCCGCGTGGCTACGAGCCTGGCAGGCGTGGTGGCCGTTCGCAGAGCAAGAGCAGGGCCTCCCCGGGACGGCGGGTGCCGTCTGCGGGTTCGGGCGGGCCGCACCGCTCTGGGCCGCCGGCCGCTTGCAGAAGCGGCTGGTGGCTGCGGGACTGGACCTCCGCGCCCGCGTGGCCGGCCAAGATCCACTTGTCTGGGACAAACTGACACTTCTAATAAACCTACCAATTCCCGGCAGGTCCCCTCTTAACGTAATTTTTCTAGAAGTTCCTCAGTAGGTAGACTGCAGCTGTTCCAGTGGGTCTTTCTGATCCCGTTAATGTGGAGACATTGGAATCGCTGGTTCCTCGCCGGCGGCCATGTTGGATCCCAAAAGATTTTGAGTCTGCTAACCATTGGTAGTAATTTAAAAATTATGAAAAGACAATAATTCAGAAAAGATCCTTGTCATCTGTCATTGGATCAAAGGCTTACCTCACTAAGAATACAGAAAGTTTTATTACATTTGTGTGCCAGTCTTGTGTAAAAGGAGGGTATAGATAATACAGATAATGAGCCCATGGTCCTCCCAGGCAAATATAAGGTCTTTTCCAATCTTCAAATTACCTGTCAATATTTATGAAATAGGGGCTGGGGTTGTGGCTCAGTGGTAGAGCGCCTCGCACGTGCAGGACCCTGGGTTCGATTCTCAGCACTACATAAAGATAAATAAGTGAAATAAAGGTATTGTGTCCAACTACAACTAAAAAGTAATATTTAAAAATATATTTATGAAATAGATATTACATTTGTTTTTAGCATCATTTTTATTACCATTCCCCTAAATTCAGTGATTGGGTTAATACTCTAATAACCCAATCATTTCTTCTTTAAATCTTCTTGCATTGTCTCACACATGAGCTCTGGGGGGACACCTAATATCAAAACCATAACAAATATGGAAGTATACATTTTCACATAAAAGTGATTTAAGTAGTGAAGAAATCAAACCAAAATGAGCTTAATTTAATTGATTTTTAAGTAAAAGACTTAAGTTTTCTTAGAAGTATCAAGAGAGATCCACGTTCTAAGTATTGGGATTGCCATTATTTAAATTTTTTTTTTTTTTGTAATTTGAGCATCTGCTATGTTCATCACAATGTTAGACCCTCAGTATGGAAGTACAAAAGTGATTAAGTTTCTACCCTAGAGAAATGTGTTCTGAAATATGTCTGTGTCTGTAATAAAAATGTATTCAGTGCTTTGGAAACAGCAACAAGGATCTGATTGCTTTTAGAACCACCAGTATTCCTATTTGAGTTCATAAGATTTCATTTTAGTATTGGCAAGGACGTGGGGGAAAATGTACATTTATACATATCTGGTGGGACTGCATATTGGTGCAATCACTCTGGAAAGCAGTATGGAGATTCCTCAGAAAACTTAGAATGGAACCACCATTTGACTCAGCTATCCCACTCCTCAGTATATATCCTAAGTACTTAAAATGAGCATACTATAGTGATGTTGCCACTTCAATGTGCATAGCAGCTCAATTCCCACTAGCTAAGCTATGGAAACAACCTAGGTACCCTTCAATAGATGGATGGATGAAGAAAATGTGGTACATATACACAATGGAATATTACTCAGCCATACAGAAGAACGAAATTAAGGCATTTACCAGTAAATTGACAGAACTGGAGACTATCATGCTGAGTGAAATAAGCCAATCCCCAAAAAACCAAAGGCCAAATGCTCTCTCTGTTATGTGGGTGCTGATTCACAATGGGATGTGGGGAGTGCAGATTCACTAGATTGGACAGGGGAATGGGAAAGACAGTAGAATGAATTACATATAACTTTACAATGTTAAAAAATGAATGCACGACTAGTGTAACTTCACATCATGTACAACCACAAGAATGTATGTATGTCAGAATATATCCTACTGTCATGTATAACTAAAAAGAACAAATTAAAAAAATATATATTTCCCTTAGCATCAGAGTCCTTGACTTTGTTCTCATATCTCTACCTGTTACTAGATAACCTCTCTAGTTTGTTGTACCTCAACTCTTGTAGGATCTAGAGAAATAAAAACTATCCTTTCTAGCCAGGTATGATGGTGCACACCTGTAGTACCACCTACTCGGTTGGCTGAAATATGAGAATTGCAAGTTTAAAGTCAACCTGGGCCATTTTTTTTTTTAATTTTTTATTGATTATTTAAAGCATTACATAGCTCATGATATATCATCTTTCATACATTAGACTCAAATTGTGTTTTGAACTCCCATTTTCACCCCAAATATAGATTGCAGAATCACATCTGTTACATATTCACATTTTTACATAATGCCATATTAGTGTCTGTTGTATTCTGCTACCTTTCCTAACCCCTACTATCACCCCTCCCCTCCCCTCCCCTCCCATCTTCCCTCTCTATCTCCCCTGCTGTTGTTCAATTCTCTCCCTTTTTTTTCCCTCCCCCTTGCCCCTCATAGCCTCTTGTAATTTTATGTATCCTTGAAGGTCTCCTACCATTTCCATATGCTTTCCCTTCTCTCTCCGTTTCTCTCCCCCCATTCGTCTTTGTTATCTGTAGTCTTTTCCACATGCTCTTCCTTCCTGTTCTGTTCTTAGTTGTTCTCTTTATATCAAAGCAGACATTTGGCATTTGTTTTTTAGGGCTTGGCTAGCTTCACTTAGCATAATCTGCTCTAATGCCATCCATTTCCCTGCAAATTCTATGATTTTGTCATTTCTTAGTGCTGCATAATATTCCATTGTGTATAGATGCCACATTTTCTTTATCCATTCATCTATTGAAGGGCATCTAGGTTGGTTCCACAGTCTAGCTATTGTGAATTGTGCCGCTATAATCATTGATGCAGCCGTATCCCTATAGTGCGCTCTTTTAAGATCCTCAGGGAATAGTCCGAGAAGGGCAATAGCTGGGTCAAATGGTGGTTCCATTCCCAGCTTTCCCAGGAATCTCCATACTGCTTTCCAAATTGGCCTCACCATTTTGCAGCCCCACCAGCAGTGTACAAGTGTACCTTTTTCCCCACATCCCCGCCAACACTTGTTGTTGTTTGACTTCATAATGGCTGCCAATCTTACTGGAGTGAGATGGTATCTTAGGGTGGTTTTGATTTGCATTTCTCTGATTGCTAGAGATGGTGAGCATTTTTTCATGAACTTGTTGATTGATTGTATGTCCTCCTCTGAGAAGTGTCTGTTGAGGTCCTTGGCCCATTTGTTAATTGGGTTATTTGTTATCTTATTATTTAATTTTTTGAGTTCTTTGTACATTCTGGATATTAGGGCTCTATCAGAGGTGTGGGGGGTAAAGATTTGTTCCCAGGATGTAGGCTCTCTATTTACCTCTTTTATTGTTTCTCTTGCTGAGAAAAAACTTTTTAGTTTAAGTAAGTCCCATTTGTTTATTCTGGTTGTTAACTCTTGGGCTATGGGTGTCCTATTAAGGAATTTGGAGCCCGACCCCACAATTTGTAGATCGTAGCCAACTTTTTCTTCTATCAGACGCAGTGTCTCTGATTTGATATCTAGCTCCCTGATCCATTTTGAGTTAATTTTTGTGGATGGCGAGAGAAAGGGATTCAATTTCATTTTGTTGCATATGGATTTCCAATTTTCCCAGCACCATTTGTTGAAGATGCTATCCTTCCTCCATTGCATGCTTTTAGCCCCTTTATCAAATATAAGATAGTTGTAACTTTGTGGATTAGTCTCTGTGTCTTCTATTCTGTACCATTGGTCCACCCGCCTGTTTTGGTACCAGTACCATGCTGTTTTTGTTACTATTGCTTTGTAGTACAGTTTGACCTCTGGTATCGCTATACCTCCAGATTCACACTTCCTGCTTAGAATTGCTTTTGCTATTCTGGGTCTTTTGTTTTTCCATATGAATTTCATGATTGCTTTGTCTATTTCTACAAGAAATGCCATTGGGATTTTGATTGGCATCGCATTAAACCTGTAGAGAAGTTTGGGTAATATCGCCATTTTGATGATGTTAGTTCTGCCTATCCATGAACAGGGTACATTTTTCCATCTTCTGAGATCTTCTTCTATCTCTCTCTTTAGGGTTCTGTAGTTTTCATTGTATAAATCTTTCACCTCTTTTGTTAGGTTGATACCCAAGTATCTTCTTTTCTTTGAGGATATTGTGAATGGAGTGGTTTTCCTTATTTCCATTTCAGAAGTTTTGTTGCTGATATATAGGAATGCCTTTGATTTATGCGTGTTGATTTTATAACCTGCCACTTTGCTGAATTCATTTATTAACTCTAGCAGCTTCTTTGTAGACTCTTTTGGGTCTGTTAAGTATATTATCATGTCATCCGCAAATAGCGATAGTTTAATTTCTTCTTTTCCTATTTTTATGCCTTTAATTTCTTTTGTCTGTCTAATTGCTCTGGCTAGTACTTCGAGAACTAAATTGAATAGAAGTGGTGATAGAGGGCATCCCTGTCTTGTTCCAGATTTTAGAGGGAATGCCTTCAATTTTTCTCCATTCAGAATTATGCTAGCCTGAGGCTTAGCATAGATAGCTTTTACAATGTTGAGGTAAGTTATATATAAAGGAATGGGCAAGTAGTTCAGTGGTGGAACACGCTCAGGTTCAATCCCCAATATCACCAAAAAAATAAATAAACTATGTTTTCTAATTTATATGATTTATCACATAATAGCATCAAACATTGCAATGTCCACTCACAAATATTTGTGGAATAAGTTTATTTTCTAGATATTATACTGTCTTAGGACCTGCTGTCAACAGAAACATGTGGCCTTTGTTATGTTTACGAGTTCTACCAGGCATTCTAAAATGGCATTCAGATTTTTGCCTATAGAATATTCTGCCACTTTCTCCTGCTAGGATCAAATTCATAGAGGAGGCATCAGTAACGCTCTCATTCTTTTGGAAGTAGCTTGGCAGCATTCATATCCAGCTTTCTCAGGATTAGGAGGGAAAAAGCCCCCTGTTGCACATATATCATTTCCTTCCTATCAGTAATATGATTTGATTTTCTTATTTTAAAGTATTATATAAATCTCATTATTTTATATCATTTAAAATAGAATAGGTGTTTCAACAAGGCTGAAAAGAAGATAGGTAGCATTTTCAAAATAGACTTGTCTTCATATGTTACCATGAAATTAATAAGATAAGACTCAAAAAAATACATCATTGTTGTAGGTGGTTATATTTAAACTAAAAATTATATAGTCATAAATTTTTGTGGATTTGGGTTTCTATTTTCTTTAACATTTCCTAAAATGTATTTCATGATGATATAAGTTTCATAGAGGAAGAACAAAAACAGAAGAAAAAAAATCAGAGAATTTCATATATATGATTAGAAATTCACCCAGTTTTTTGCAGAAATTGTCAGAACTTTTAATATGATTATAGGTTATTATAGTAATTTATATGACAAGTCATAAAGATCTTAACTATATAACAGTTATGGGAACAGATTAATGTATATTTAGAGAGTGATTAAAGGGTTAAAAATCAATATGGGGCGGAGGAGATAACTTCATTGAAACCTGCAGCTACAGGTGTGTGATCCCCTAGCCTTCCCACTCCACACATCGGGGAAACCTTAAGGGCCCCTCCCAGCTCTCCTGTGAGTGCTACAGCCAGCCCGAGGGAATCAGAGGTCGTGCAGGACCCGTGGCGCGGGACTACTGCTCCCACCAGGGCTGACTGCTGAGGTCTCTTGCACCAGCTACGGGGAAGTGGATACCGGAGGGCAAGTAAAATCCGCTGAGGATTCTCAGCCCCAAGCTCTACAAACTTAGGGTCTGAGGGAATGGCAAACTGGAAGAGTTTGCCCAGTCGTTCATGAAAACAGGGCTTCCGGGAGCAGCAGACCTGGCGTGTAGCCAGTATTGTGGTGAGAGGGGCCTGGCTAGAGTAAAAGTGGGAAGTGACTAGACACAAGAGGAGGCCCTAGACACTCAGGATTGGTGACTCGCCCAGTCTGGGAGGAGCTGCTGCACAGTGATTGGTTCCCGCGTATTGACAGGAGAAACTTGACCTGGTGGGCACAGCGGCAACTACTGGAAGAGAAGTTAATCAAACTCTAAGACAGCATTTATTAGGTTTTTTTTTTTCTTTTCTTTTCTTTTTCTTTTTTTCTTTTCTCTTTTTTTTTTTTGATTTGGGTTTCTCTTTCATTTTCATTTTTCTTTCCTGTTGTTTTATTAATTTTTTTTTTACAAAATATTTTTTTAATTTTTTTTCTTCTAATTTTAATTTTAACTTTTTTTAATTATTATTATTTTTTTAATTTTTTTCTTTTTTTAGTTCCTATTTTTTTCTTCTTTAGACTTTTCATTTTTCTTATCCCCCTTTCCTTGAATTCTACCTGCCTACTCTCATTCTCTTTAGCGACTTCTTCCCTTCCCTTCTAATACCTTTCCTCCCAAGCATCAAATTAAATTATAGGAGTAAACAGTAACTCAGCAGTCAAACAGAACAAGAAGTAACATGAGCAGCTTCAAAAAACAAGGAAGAAAAGGAGTACAAACAATGCAGGACACCCTAAATATTCAGGAGGACCTAGAGTCATCAGAAAAATGGTCATATAAAGAACTCAAGGAACACCTTAGACAGATGGAATGGAACCTTAAAGAAGATACAAGACAGCAAATTCAAGCAGCGAAAGAACACATTGAGAATGAATTTCATAAACAGATAAAAGAAGAAGTTAAGCATCTTTATCAGGAGATAGAGATTATAAAAAATAATCAAACAATAATTCTAGAAATGAAGGAAACGATAAACCAAATTAAAAACTCAATTGAGAGTATCACTAACAGAGTGGAGCAAGTCGAAGCCAGAACGTCAGATAATGAAGACAAAATATATCATCTTGAAAAGAGTCTAGCCAACTCAGAAAGGCTGGTAAAAAAATCATGAGAAAAACATCCAAGAGTTATGGGATAACATAAAAAAACCAAACTTACGAGTCATCGGGATAGAAGAAGGTACAGAGATTCAAACCAAGGGAATGAGTAACCTGCTGAATGAAATAATTACAGAAAACTTTCCAGAAATAAAAAAGGAAACAGATATACAAATTGAAGATGCATACAGGACACCGAGCACACAAAATCACAGTAGACCAACACCAAGACACATTGTTATGAAGATATCCAATATACAGAACAAAGAGAAAATATTAAAAGCTACAAGAGAAAAGAGACAGATTACATTCAGGGGTAAACCAATAAGGTTAATAACGGATTTTTCATCACAGACACTGAAAGCAAGAAGGTCATGAAACAATGTATTTCAAACATTGAAAGACAATGGATGCCAACCAAGAATTCTATATCCAGCAAAATTAAGCTTCAGGTATGACAACGAAATAAAAATCTTTCATGATAAACAAAATCTAAAAGAATTTGTAGCCAGAAAACCAGCATTGCAAAGCATTTTGAGCAAAACACTACACGAGGAAGAAATGAAAAACAATAACCAAAACCATCAGTGGGAAGTGCCTCAGTAAAGACAGAGGGCGAGGGGAAAGATAATCATGGAGAAACAAACTAAATTTTTTTAAAAAAAGGATAAACAATCAAACATGGATGGAAGTTCAAACCATGTATCAATAGTAACTCTGAATGTTAATGGCTTAAACTCTCCAATAAAGCGACATAGGCTGGTATCATGGATTAAAAAAACAAATCCAACAATATGCTGCCTCCAGGAGACACATCTGATTGGAAAAGACATACACAGGCTGAAGGTGAAAGGATGGGAAAAAATATACCATGCACACGGTCCTCGTAAGCAAGCAGGGGTGGCCATCCTCATATCGAATAAAATCGACTTTAAGACTAAGTTAATCAAAAGGGATAAAGAAGGTCATTATATACTGTTAAAAGGAACCATTCACCAACAAGACATAACAATTATCAATATTTACGCATCAAATAATGGTGCTGCGACATTCATAAAACAAATTCTCCTCAAGTTCAAGAATCAAATAGACCACAACACAATAATTATGGGTGACTTCAACACACTTCTCTCACCATTGGACAGATCCTCCAAACAAAAGTTGAATAAAGAAACTATAGAACTCAATACCACAATCAATAACCTAGACTTAACTGACTTATATAGAATATATCAACCATCATCAAATGGATATACTTTTTTCTCAGCAGCACATGGATCCTTCTCAAAAATAGACCATATATTATGCCATAGGGCAACCCTCAGTAAATATAAAGGGGTGGAGATAATACCATGCATTTTATCTGATCATAATGGAATGAAACTGGAAATCAATGATAAAAGAAGGAAGGAAAAATCCTACATCACATGGAAAATGAACAATCTGTTACTGAATGATCAATGGGTTACAGAAGACATAAAGGAGGAAATCAAAAAATTCTTAGAGATAAATGAAAATACAGACACAACATATCGGAATCTATGGGACACAATGAAAGCAGTTTTAAGAGGAAAGTTCATCGCCTGGTGGTCATTCCTCAAAAAAAGAAAAAACCAACAAATAAATGAGCTCACACTCCAACTCAAAGCCCTAGAAAAGGAAGAGCAAAACAACAGCAAATGTAGTAGAAGGCAAGAAATAATTAAAATCAGAGCGGAAATCAATGAAATTGAAACAAAAGAAACTATTGAAAAAATTAACAAAACTAAAAGTTGGTTCTTCGAAAAATAAATAAGATCGACAGACCTTTAGCCATGCTAACGAAGAGAAGAAGAGAGAGAACTCAAATTACTAACATACGGGATGAAAAAGGCCATATCACAACAGATGCTACAGAAATACAGAAGACAATTAGAAATTATTTTGAAAACCTATATTCCAATAAAATAGAAGATAGTGAAGACATCGATAAATTTCTGAAGTCATATGATTTGCCCAGACTGAGTCAGGAGGATACACACAATCTGAACAGACCAATATCAATGGATGAAATTGAAGAAGCCATCAAAAGACTACCAACCAAGAAAAGCCCAGGACTGGATGGGTACACAGCGGAGTTTTACAAAACCTTTAAAGAAGAATTAATACCAATACTTTTCAAGTTATTTCAGGAAATAGAAAAAGAGGGAGCTCTGCCAAATTCATTCTATGAGGCCAACATCACCCTGATTCCGAAACCAGACAAAGACACCTCAAAGAAAGAAAACTACAGACCAATATCTCTGATGAACCTAGATGCAAAAATCCTCAATAAAATTCTGGCGAATCGGATACAAAGGCACATCAAAAAAATTGTGCACCATGATCAAGTAGGATTCATCCCTGGGATGCAAGGATGGTTCAACATACGGAAATCAATAAATGTTATTCACCACATCAATAGACTTAAAGATAAGAACCATATGATCATCTCGATAGATGCAGAGAAAGCATTCGACAAAGCACAGCATCCCTTTTTGTTCAAAACTCTCGAAAAAATAGGGATAACAGGAACATACCTCAACATTGTAAAAGCAATCTATGCTAAGCCCCAGGCTAGCATCATTCTGAATGGAGAAAAATTGAAGGCACTCCCTCTAAAATCTGGAACAAGACAGGGATGCCCTCTCTCACCACTTCTGTTCAACATAGTTCTCGAAACACTGGCCAGAGCAATTAGACAGACGAAAGAAATTAAAGGCATAAAGATAGAAAAAGAAGAACTTAAATTATCACTATTTGCAGATGACATGATTCTATACCTAGCAGACCCAAAAGGGTCTACAAAGAAACTATTAGAGCTAATAAATGAATTCAGCAAAGTGGCAGGATATAAAATCAACACGCATAAATCAAAGGCATTCCTGTATATCAGCGACAAACCCTCTGAAATGGAAATGAGGACAACCACTCCATTCACAATATCCTCAAAAATAATAAAATACTTGGGAATCAACCTAAGAAAAGAGGTAAAAGACTTATACAATGAAAACTACAGAACCCTAAAGAGAGAAATTGAAGATCTTAGAAGATGGAAAAATATACCCTGTTCATGGATAGGCAGAACTAACATCATCAAAATGGCGATATTACCAAAAGTTCTCTATAGATTTAATGCAATGGCAATCAAAATCCCAACGACATTTCTTGTAGAAATAGATAAAGCAATCATGAAATTCATATGGAAAAATAAAAGACCCAGAATAGCAAAAGCAATTCTAAGCGGGAAGTGTGAATCAGGCGGTATAGCAATACCAGATTTCAAACTATATTAAAGAGCAATAGTGACAAAAACAGCATGGTACTGGTACCAAAACAGGCGGGTGCACCAATGGTATAGAATAGACGACACAGAGACTAATCCACAAAGTTACAACTATCTTATATTTGATAAATGGGCTAAAAGCATGCAATGGAGGAAGGATAGCATCTTCAACAAATGGTGTTGGGAAAACTGGAAATCCATATGCAACAAAATGAAACTAAATCCCCTTCTCTCTCCATGCACAAAAGTTAACTCAAAATGGATCAAGGACCTTGATATCAAATCAGAGACTATGCGTCTGATAGAAGAAAAGGTTGGCTCTGATCTTCAGATTGTGGTGTCGGGCTCCAAATTCCTTAATAGGACACCCATAGCACAAGAGTTAACAACTAGAATCAACAAATGGGACTTAATTAAACTTAAAAGATTTTTCTCAGCAAAAGAAACAATAAGAGAGGTAAATAGGGAGCCTACATCCTGGGAACAAATTTTTACTCCTCACACTTCAGATAGAGCCCTAATATCCAGAGTATACAAAGAACTCAAAAAATTAGACAATAAGATAACAAATAACCCAATCAACAAATGGGCCAAGGACCTGAACAGACACTTCTCAGAGGAGGATATACAATCAATCAACAAGTACATGAAAAAATGCTCTCCATCTCTAGCAGTCAAGGAAATGCAAATCAAAACCACCCTAAGATACCATCTCACTCCAGTAAGATTGGCAGCCACTATGAAGTCAAACAACAACAAGTGCTGGCGAGGATGTGGAGAAAAGGGTACACTTGTACATTGCTGGTGGGACTGCAAATTGGTGCGGCCAATTTGGAAAGCAGTTTGGAGATTCCTGAGAAAGCTGGGAATGGAACCACCATTTGACCCTGCTATTGCCCTTCTCGGACTATTCCCTGAAGACCTTAAAAGAGCATGCTACAGGGATACTGCCACATCGATGTTCATAGCAGCACAATTCACAATAACTAGACTGTGGAACCAACCCAGATGCCCTTCAATAGATGAATGGATAAAAAAAATGTGGCATCTATACACAATGGAGTACTATGCAGCAATAAAAAATGACAAAATCATAGAATTTGCAGGGAAATGGATGGCACTAGAGCAGATTATGCTTAGTGAAGCTAGCCAATCCCTAAAAAACAAATACCAAATGTCTTCTTTGATATAATGAGAGCAACTATGAACAGAGCAGGGAGGAAGAGTAGGAAGAAAAGATTAACATTAAACAGAGACATGAGATGGGAGGGAAAGGGAGAGAAAAGGGAAATTGCATCAAATGAAGGGAGACCCTCATTGCTATACAAAATTACATATAAGAGGTTGTGAGGGGAATGGGAAAATAAGCAAGGAGAGAAATGAATTACAGTAGATGGGGTAGAGAGAGAAGTTGGGAGGGGAGGGGAGGGGGGATAGTAGGGGATAGGAAAGGTAGCAGAATACAACAATTACTAATAGGGCATTATGTAAAATTGTGGATGTGTAACCGACGTGATTCTGCAATCTGCATTTGGGGTAAAATTGGGGGTTCATAACCCACTTCAATCTAATGTATGAAATATGATATGTCAAGAGCTTTGTAATGTTGTGAACAACCAATAAAAAAAAATCAATATGGTATGGACATTTAATTTATAGGATAAGAGTAAGAGTGAGGGATAAATATAAGTAACCTCTAGGCTTCCCGTTTGGCCAACTGGGTAGATAGTGGTGCCATTAAGGGAGTCAGACAGCGGGAAGAAAATCAGATTTGAAAAGAAGATAATGAAATTCATTTAATTAGGATCAAATACAAAACTTAGAAGACTCTCAGGCGGCCATGTCCAGAAGATAAGTAGGTAAGATTATATCGTAGGAAGAGAATTTAAGGATTTCTGAGTCATCAAAGGAATTTGATAGTTAAAACCACAGTATCATCTCAGTGACTAGGTAGAATATGAAGAGAAAGGGGCTAAGGATGACACACTGAGAAACACACTGAGAAACATTTGAAATGAGTGACAGAGGAACAGAAATGTAAACAGGAAGAACAACAACAGGAAGCTGTTTTTTCTTTAAAGGTTACAGGATAAAGGATGCCTTTTGCCTACTAAGATACCTATAGAAAAGGGGATGTTTACAAATTATGGAGATTACACCATGCTTTAATTCATTTACTTATCATTCTCTAAGTCATATCTAATGGTATGTTTCTTAAATCCACAGTGGGCATGAGAATTTTCTAAACTCAGTAGAGGGTAGAGATTGTACTGTGTTAATATTTTTGTATTATTTTAAAAATAGAGGCTGCACACATTTGCACACGCCTGTGATCCCAGTGGCTCAGGAAGCTGAGGCAGGAGGATCGTGAGTTCAAAGCCAGCCTCAGCAAGTTAGCAAGGCCTAAGCAACTCATCGAGACCCTCTCTCTAAATAAAATATGAAAAAGGGCTGGAGATGTAGCTCAGTGGTTAAGTTTTTCTGGATTTAACCCCAGGACCTATTCCCCACCGCCAAAAAAAAAAAAAAAAAAGAAATGGATTTTTATTCTAGCATATTAAGAAAATTGGAGAGAATTTTTCTTTTCATGGGACTATTGTTAGTATACTTAAATAAGTGTTAAAGATTCAGAAGTATTATTTTCAATCACCTTATATTAAGAAAAAGAAATCCAGATAATCCAACTTAGAAGAAAACAATTGTACATTTACTATGAGATGGCAAAGTCCTGATGCTAATATATTAATTTGAACTGTTCTTCAGTGGTGAGCTGGAATGAGAATGAAAAAATACTTAGACCAGTGTTACAGAAAAGGTCTTCCAAGATAATATTTTGAGTTTCATGCCAAAAAGTATTAAGTTTAGTGAGTATTTCAAGATAATATTAGTGATAAATTGATTGGGGCCACAAAGGATTATTATTTCTGTTTTGATCTCTAGCACTTCACCTTTGATGTTTTCACATAGTTGTATATCTCCTAAGTCATGAAAGAGCGACCTTTAAGTACTCAAGTACCTCTAATATCCTTGTAATATCCAGCACAGGCTGAGAAATATTTCAACTATAACTTAGAGTTGCTTTCCAGACTTAATCATTAATTATTTTGACAAATTATAGTATGAATTATTGATATACCTGAATATTTGCAGTTATTTTGAGCTGAAATCCAATGATTTAATAAAGAAGAGATATACTCATATAACATTGCCATAAAGAGCCTTTCTTGAGAAATTCTCATATAACTGCAATTTCCTGATTATATCCCTTATATAGATGTGCTATAGCCTCAAAGATATGTATTTGTGTTTTAAAATCAATATTGTATACTAAGAAACATGCAGCAGAGTGAATTCATATTGATAGTCACTGTCTTTTCAAAGTATTGGTAATTTCTGATGACATTTGCAATCATATATGATATATATATATATATATCAAGAGGTGCTAAAAATATAAATTCTTGCCGTCTGACATGGGTTTTTCTGGCTTTCTGTGCCTTTATCATTCAGTGTTTTGCTCTTGGTCACCTAAACTTTCACCAATGCAATTTTGAGTTTTTGTAGTTTGTGTTTTAACCAGCCACCCTCCCTTCCCCTTTTTTTCCCCCACATTTCTATCATTGTGGTGTAGGGCATTTCTGATCTGCAATTGTTCTGTATTATGTCTTAGTAAATTTTAAGTGATATTGAAAGCATAATGTATATACTTTTAAGGTACAAGCTAGATATTTTTAAATCAAAATCGATTACTTAGAATTTTCAAATTAAAAAAAGGTAAACCAATATTCTACATAAACCCATTCTGTAATGTGTATAGTCTCACTGTAACACATGTGCTTAGAGTTTGCAAAATTTGATTTAGAGAAAATGTTTTCACTTTGTTGCACAGAAATCTTTGCAGATCAGCATTGCTGACTACCGGAAAACATATAGTAACATACAGTGTCATCTGATTTTTAGTTTTGCTTCCATGTTGCTGCAGTTAAATTCTGTGCATCAAAATAATTGGCCATTATGTACTAGATGTGATTGAACAACATTTTAAGTTTTTATTGAACATATGCAAACTGAGTGAATCCTAATTTTTCCATATATTTTTATACCTTTATTTTCTCTGATATTTTCTGATGTGACATCTTTTTTCTATGGTCAATCAGAAAAAAATGCATCTTTAAGATAGAACCTTAAATTTCCTAATTTATATGCAGGGCTATTAACCACTATGGTTTTAACATGCATTTGTATCAAAGATCGATTAAATTTCTCAGAGCTTTACTTAACAGAAATGTCCTTTTTTCAAGTCTAAGTTTGCTTTTTCAACACAGTATTCATCAATTTTAAGAAAATTTTTCATTTAAGACAATTTAATTTTATGATGAAGCATTTTAAAGAGTTTATTAAAAAGCTTCCCTAGTATTCATATTTATTGTAGGAGAAATCTTTGAGTTTCATTAATCTTTCATAACATGAACAGATTTGTTTACTATTAAATTTCAAAGATTCTGTTTACTTGATACTAAGTAATAGTATATACAATCATTTTAAAAATGATTGAAGTGTACATAGTCATTTGTTTTAGAATTATTTTCGATAGATATTAAAAGAAAAACCATTTATTTTTTGGCTTTAAATGAAAACTAAAATAAAACCTTTAGAACTTTTTTTAAGGATATGTGCTTAACATATCTATGCTTGTTTTTAGAAAACATGCTTGTTTGTAGAAAAATTCACAGGCATTCCAACGTTTGTTAAATATTTAAGCTATAGTCTTTCAACATCTTAATAAAGGGATCTCTATTCAGTAATGTTTCTATATATTGATTTATAGCATTGTTCTAGACAATGTGTTTAAAAATAACTTTTAAAAATTTTTTAAATGGATATTTGCTTGAATTTATCTATTTTTTACCTTGGATATTTGCTTGAACTAATCTATTTTTTACCTTTTCTCCTAAAATTGCATCACCCAAAAAACATGTCATTACATTTTCTCTCCTAGACTGAGTGAAACAGAAGTACCCAGATTGCTGATATTTTTATTTAACTAAATGAAAGTATGCCGTAGATTTTTATTTTTAAATAGAGCTATTCCTTGTCAGACAGCTAGAACATTTGATTTGATAATAGCCCCCTGAATTCTACAAAAACTATGGAAAACATTCACCAGTTTGCTTGCAAATCAACTCTGCTGCATGCGTTCACAAGTTTCATAAAGATTGCATGCTTTCTGTTTTCAATACAAATTGTATTTTTTTTCATACCCATCTTTGCTTTTTATTTTTTTATTTTTGTTTCCCTTTTCTTGGTTGGATGCCTGTGTGTGTTTATTCCAAATCCCTGTCCAGTCCTGGAGTTTGAACTACGGAAAGCCAAGGAGACCATTCAGGCCCTCCGAGCCAACCTGACAAAGGCTGCAGGTGGTGTACATAAAACTTTTTTGAGACTTTTTCTACTTTGACAATGTAGAAGTAGCTGGGATATTTTAAAATATAAAATAGTAAAACATTATTTATATTTTTTTCCACCAGAACATGAAGTTCCTTTACAGGAACGAAAAAATTACAAATCAAGTCCTGAAATTCAGGTGGGTGAATGACAGATCTAAATGTATCTTCCACATAAAATGGTAGTACAAGTATTGAGGAGCTAAACTTGCAGTTTACATCTGTCTTTTATTTTGTTTCCAGGAGCCAATCAAACCTCTTGAAAAGAGAGCTCTAAACTTCTTAGTCAATGAATTTTTATTGAAGAATAACTATAAGCTTACATCAATAACTTTTTCAGATGAAAATGATGATCAGGTAAAGTCACTTTATTTTAAAGTAATTTGTTTCCTTTTTTGACTTAGTTTACTTTATCTTTTATCTGTTTTTTTTTGTTGTTGTTGTTGTTGTTTGTTTGTTTTAAGTTACTATACCTGTAGTAAATTTTAGTACCATTCTACTGGTTAGCAAAAACCACAATCCCTAACCTTCTCAGTTTTGTATTCCATTGGTTTACAGAGTATTTTGTTTTCCTGTGGCTTCTACATAAAGACTTTTTGTTCTTTCCAGATAGCTTTTTATAACTTCCCAGTAATTTATAATCCATCCATAGTTGCCTGTATTCATAAAGTGTGCTGTTTGTTTTTAATTTAAAATGTTTACTCAGTAATATAGATTAATTTACACTTAGAAATTCAGTTTAGGGTTGGAATTATAGCTCACTGGTAGAGCGCCTGCCTAGCATGTGTGAGTCACTGAGTTCAAGCCTTAGTACCAGATAAAAATTAATTAATTAATTAATTAATTAAAGGTTTCCTGTTCATCTACAACTAAAAATATTTTTATTGAAAATAAATTCATCATAGATAACAAATTAGACTAAAAAGTAATAAAAAAGAAATTCAGTTTAACTGTAAAAATTTCAGTAGCGTTATGACAATTAAATGTTAGGTAACACAATAATTAAGATGGTGTTTCAAATGAAAGTGAAAATAGTAGCTGTACTTCTGAATAGGGACCAATTTTAGATGTTCATTCTTATTTTCCTGATAAAATCTTCTAAGTAAAGAAATGATGGCTAAATTTAGTGTTATCTTTTAGCTCTGGAAATCTTGGCTACTTAGTATTAATGGATCTGTTTGAATTATATACCTTAAAAAGCTGAATTCCAGAGAGTTCATTAGGTGGAAATAAGGAGCCCATCATTTCTTGGTTTTTTTTTTATGATATTTTATTTATGTTTTTGGTTGTGCATGGAGATTGAACCCCGGACCTGTACATGCTGGGCAAAGACCATACCTCTAAGCAATACTTTCATCCCCAGGAGATCATCATTTTAAATTACATTTATTTCATTGGTTCATAAAATCTTACATGGATCTTTTTGCATCTCTTTAAGGGAGATAGCATTTCAATAGCCTCTTAGTTATTGCAAAGGGCTAGACTTAAATATACTACAGTAATGCATTGCTTAAGAGAATAGATATTTTCTGAGAACCACATCATTAGGCAATTTCATCATTGTACAGACGTTATAGAATAAACTTAAACAAACTAAAATGGTTATAACATTGTTAAGTGATATAACCTTATGGGACCACCATCTTACATGAAAGCTGTAAATATCTAGTTACTTTTTAAATAGTGGCTTTACTGAACATATACTAAGTAGAAGACATTGAACTGGTATTTTGCTAACATAAATGCTTACTTTACTATGATTATAGCTTAAGTGAATTGTGTTTATAAATGATGACTAACCAAAGAACAAGAAAAATTTTGACTGTGGGAAAGACTAAGAGGCTAAAACAAATGCAGAAAGGGGAAAAGAAAAACAAAGAATATTTAGGACACATATAATAAATAGCAAGATTATAGGTTTAAACTTCTGATGAAGGCCCAGACACTATAAACAAATTTGTTGAGAGAAATTAAAGAATACTTAAATGAAGAAATATATTGTTCTCTTTGATAGTTAACATTGTGCTCAATGTTGTCTGTTAATTTTGATTTGTATTTTTAATGCAATTCTAATCTGTATGTCCCTCGCATTTTTTATTCCTATGGAAAAGGTAAGGAACTAGTATAGCCAAAACAACTTTAATAAAGAACAGAGCACTTAAACTAAAGCTACCTGATGTCAAGTCTTAAAAAATTTTACAAAACAAGACAGTATCATTTTTAAACAGACAAGTTAATAAATGAAACAGATTGGAGTCCAGAGATAGACTCACATATGGAAGGTTCTTTGATCCCCCACAAATGCAAAGTAAATTCCATACATAAAGAACAGCATTTTGGCCTTGGGGTTGTGGCTCAGTGGTAGAGTGCTCGCCTAGTACATGTGAGGCACTAGATTCGATCCTCAGCACCACATTAAAAAAAAAAAAAATGAAATAAAGATAAAAAAATGAAATAAATTCAAAAAAGAATAGCATTTTCAAATGATCCTAAAACAATTTGATATCCATATGTTCTCCAAAATGAAAACCAAACCATATTCCATAACATATACAAAAAATCAGCTCAAAATGAATCATAGACTTTAGTGTAGATCCTGAAAAGCTGTGAGGCTTCTAGAGGAAAACAGGGAGAAAATCATTGCTATTTTGAAAGGTAGGCTAACATTCCTTAGATCTGACTACATGTTTGTTCTCCATCAGATATGCTGTTATACAAATTAATAGCTTTTGCTCTTTGGAAATCATTGACAAGTAAACAAAAAGACAAGTCAGTGTATGTAAAAAAAAAATCTGTTTATATTCATTTTTTAGCTTTAGGTGGACACAGTTATCTTTATTTTATTTTTATGTGATGCTGAGGATCGTTTGAACCTAGTGCCTTATGCATGTTAGGCGAGTACTCTACCACTGAGCCACAACCCCATCCCCTGTAAAAGTATTTTTAGTGTAACAATATTTATAAGTAGTATATTTCAAACGAATTTGTTAGAGTGCTCTAACCTCAATAATAAGAAGTTAACCCAATTTTTAAAAGAGATTTATGCAGGTACTTCACCAAAGAAGATATAAGAAGATATTGTCATGGCAAATAAGTGCATAAAAAAAGATACTCAACCCCTTTATTCATTAGAGATATGCAAATTAAATTACATTGAGATACCACAACACATTTCTTAGACTAAGATTGTACAAGTCTTGACAAAGATGTAGAAAGTCTTACGGTTGCTGGTTCTAAGCACAATTTAGAAATATAATAAGTTTTGGGTTAATAATAGATAAAAGGACATTTGAATAATACATGTAATAATCATTTAATATTTTTTACAAGTTCAAATTTGTTTAATTCTTGTTGTGGGCCAAGCACTATAGTAAGTCTTTTAAAATTATTGCATTTATCCTAAGAGCTAATAAGTAATATATCCATTTTACAGATGACTCATTTAAGCCTCGAATTAATTTATAACAACAATGAGTGGTAACTAACAGAAATTTCATATGTGGGTTTGGTTTTCTCCAAAGCTCCCACTCTGACTATGCATATTCATGTCAAATTAATCCTTAATAATAGCAGTCTAATTATTCAAATAAGCCTTTTCTAATGTATTAGGGAGAGATGGGTTTATAAGAAAGTATATTGAATGTTGATTACTCAAGAACTTCTAAAGCTCTTCTAAAAATATTTGCCCATAGAAGTTGAAATGCTATGCCTTTTTTAGTTTTAATAAAGTTATGTTAGATTGAATAAAAGAATGTTTCAAAATGCAACAAATCAAAAAGCAGATATTTGGATTTTGAAAATTGCCAGAAGCATTTTTTTTTTGATAACGTACGTTAGATTCAAAGAGCTACAGCAAAAAGACAAGCAAATTAAATTAGCTATTTATCCACTTGAGTTTATACTAATCATATATAGATTGGATAATGAAAGAAGAAAACAGTGCTATCATTGAGTTTACTTGTAATGTGCAACATTAAGTACAATTTATGAACTATGACTTTCTTAATCTAAAAATGTTGAATGACTTCATGCTGTTATTTCAGCACGTTTTTGAAGCTGTTAGAGTTTACATTTAAGACAATTAAACCTACTTACCTAGAATGTCAGAAAACTTACGAATAATATGATAATTCTTATCACTTGGAACATATTTTGACATTACAGCAAACTTATGGTTATATTTTATTTTTCAGATGTTATCAACAGTAATTTTAAAAATGCAAGATAGGGCTGGGGTTGTTGCTCAGTGGTAGAGCGCTCTTGCCTTACATATCTGAGGCACTGGGTTCAATGCTCAGCACTACATAAAAACAAATAAAGATATTGTGTCCATCTGCAACTAAAAATATATTTTTAAAAAATGCCAGATAAGGACCTGAGGTTGTGGCTCAGAGATAGAGCGCTCCCTTGGCATTTGTGGGGCACTGGATTCAATCCTCAGCACCACATAAAAATAAAATAAAGGTATTGTGTCCACCTACAACTAAAATAATAACAATAATAAAATGCCAGATAAAAATTGTCTCTACGATTTTTTTGTTATTACTTTTTAGGATTTTGAATTATGGGATGATGTAGGATTAAATATTCCAAAACCTCCAGACTTACTACAGCTTTACCGAGATTTTGGAAATCATCAAGTGACTGGTAAAGATCTTGTGGATGTTGCCAGTGGAGTAGAAGAAGATGAATTAGAGGCTCTTACACCAGTTTTGGGCAGTCTTCCTCCATCCCTTGAAATGCCTCAACCTGTAGAGGTAAGAAATACAAACTCAAGTTCATAAAAAATACTTAAACTGTGTAAAAACATATGATGAGATATTGAATTACTTTTTCTCCTTTTTTGATTTTAGAACTCTTTGCTAATACAAAAATTAGAAGATAAAATTAGTTTATTAAATAGTGAGAAATGGTCATTGATGGAACAAATCAGAAGACTTGAAAGGTTAGTACTTAGTCATTATTTGTGAAAATTCTCTGAACTTTGTAAAGACAGTGGTAGATTATATACATATATGAAACAACTTTTCAATTGTAAAGCATACTTTTTCATGTTTTAGTAATTCTGAAAGAATTATAATGGATTTATGTATGTAAAATTAAAAATCCTTTATTCCCCCAAAAAAGTTCTTAAATCACTGTGGTGGTATTATAATTGCTTACGTCTTTAAACTAAGAAATAAGGTATTTTGATCTCCCGTGTTGTGTCAGTATTGATAAGACAACTCTTCCACATTGGTGTTGTACATTTTTCCCATTATTTTATTTTGTTCTTATAATATACCATAATAATCTTATAATAATCTGATGTCTCCCACTTTGCGCATGAAGAAAGGAAAAGTAAGTGCCAATCAAAAACTAAGTGTATAAGGCCATTTTTATGACTCATTGTTCAAGAGTTTATAGCTGTGCCTTTATGTATATGAAACATTTGTGAATATTGTAGAGCAAAAGATTATTATTTGCCAAACCATTTGCTATTAATGTTACATTTTTTAAAACATTGAACCCATTATGGGGTTTATGCTATTAACAAAGTTTTCAAGTTGTTCTATGGTAATTTCTCTCTTGTTCTGCAGTGAAATGGACTGCCTCAAAAATGAACACTTTGCTATCCCAGCAGTTTTTGAATCTATTCAACCTTCCTTAGATCCATCTCCCCACAAAGACTCTGAAGACAGTGGACAAAGTCAAGTTGTAAATAATTTAGAGAAGGGAAAAAATAAGGATATCCATCCTTCAATAACAGATAAAACTGATTCCATTATTCTTAAAGAGAATTCTTCAGATTCTTTCCCCAGGATAGAAAGGGAAGGAATGCCATCTTCTTCTCCAGCAAGTAAAACCACAGTTCATTTTGATAAACCCAACAGGTTAGTATGCATCCTATATTTTAAAATGTACCTTTTATTTTATTGAACTGGTAGAACTTCAGTTATTATTTGTACTCATTTTTCTTATTTGCAGATCAAATGTGTGAATTTCTTTACATTTTACAGGAACATGGCATATAGCAAAGTTTATGACACCAAGGAGAAATAAATAATAAAGGGGCTAGGTTTTGAAGTGCATAAATAATATGTATGTTACTATGCTGTATAGACTTAGCCAGTGTGTTTTACCTTTTCTTTGTTCAGTCAGTATCAAATTCTGAAGGTTTTAGTGCTGCACAGTTGCTCATGTACTAAAAAGGGAATAATCTTTGCTCCCAGTCATTTTTCCTATACCTACTTCTATTGCTGATATTGTATTATAAATATTCTCTTAATCTCTTTATTTAATTTTGGGGGGTTACAGTGCTTGAACTCAAAGAAATGAAAAAAACATGGTCCCTGTCCTTCATGATCTACTTGAGAAGGCAAAATATAATTTTGAAATCTTTTAGGATATAATTTGAAAAAATATTTTAAGATAGGAATATTCACTAGGCTGTATTTATATGTTTTGGGCATATAATTTAGTTCATAGTGCTTTATGTATACTGACTCTTTTAATCCTTATAAATATAATGTGGTGTACTTTTATCCACAAACCTTTTTCTTCTATTAAATAGAGAAATATTGTACCTACTACTAGGATGCAATAGCAAAGCATTACTAAATTTGCTTTAGGTTCAAAAGTCCTTTTTATTAGTGGGAAGTATTGGATTTTTTTTATACCTATTAAATTTTTTTTTCTTTAGGTAATTATGGGGGTTAATGAGATGAAATAGATGTTGTACAGTCCTCAAAATGTATTTTTTCAAAGTTCCAATATGGAAAAGATATTTTAAAAATCTATTGTAATACTCAATTGTAACAGCATTATAAGTTCTTTAGTTTTTAGAAGAACTACTGTATTTATTTATTTTTTTATTCTAAAACAATCCAAAGGAGATATATTAAATTCGTTCAACTAAATTTCTTTTAGTTTTTACTGTGTTCCCCTCAGTGTTACAAGGATTGCAGTAGTAAGCAAGACATATAGGAATTCCTTCAGTTACAAATTTATAGTATGAGAGAGACAATCAAGCAATTACATTAAAGTATCAAAAGTGGTAGTATAATTGTTGCTTTGGAAACACACAATTAAGTCCCCTAACCTTGTTATCTAAGCAGGAAAGATTTCATGTATCATCAAAGTGTCATCTAACCTGGGACTGAAAGACTTAAGTTACAGGAAAAGAGATGAGTGTTCCATTAAGAAAGATTACTTTGTACAAAGAAAGCAGTGTGCTTTTTGAAAAATAGGATTTAGTAAGATTTGGTCAATAAATATAAATTAAAGGAATAATTGAAAGCATCCTGCAGGGTAAAGATAATTAGAAGGTAGCAAGGCTGAAAGAGAGGAGACTAATATAAGATGTATATATTGGAAGAATCCAAATAAGAAATGAGTAAGACCTGTTAGAGCTTTGAGAATGAGGATTGAGAGATTTTTGGTAGATTTGCAAGATAATTGAAAGTTAAATGATTGATTGGATTTGGGGTTAAAAGAAAGAATCAAAGCTGATATGTGTTTTCTGGCTTAAGCAAGTGGGTAGATTATGGCCCCTTTCTTTGATAAAATATAGGAGGAACATAAAAGAACAAAAGACTCAAATATTGGCACACCACTTGAACTCTGCAATCATAGAGATTACTGGGTACCACTTTGTGGCATATATTAAATAAGCATTATTATATAAGTTTTGGTGTTAGCCTTTTCTTTATAAGTTGAGCACAGAATGTATAACTTAATCATAATTTTTGAATGCACTATAATAGAGATCAGTGTTGTGTTAGAACTGTAAATGGGTCTAACCTTCTGTATTAAATATAAATAGGTTAATATTTTCTATTACTAAAAGACTTTTTCCTCTAAAATGTATTATAAACATTGGTTTATCTTTAAATTTTGCCACTTTGTTCAATCCCACAACACCACATGTGGGTCTCTAACATGAAAGTTTGTTATTGTGATACATATTAGCACAACTTCAGTTGCTCTTAGCAATATACTATGTCAACCTTTGTATCTACTTTACCTTCATTAATCTTTTTGGAACCATGGAGAATTGGAGGTGAGAAAAGTCCTCATTTTAGAATTTGCAAATATTTTCTATAGTCATTGCCACTATACTATTTCAGATTTGATCCAATAACTTAAGGGCCATTTGTTCATTCACATAACATCAAGCTACTTCAGGATCATTGGTTTGTGTTTTCTCCCCTGTATTTTTCTTCAGTAAAGTGTTCTCTAAGTAACTGATGGTTGAGAAATTTGGTTAACGTTTATAAGTTAGAAATAATGCAGAAATAGTAATATGCACTACTTTTGCCTTAAATGTCAGTGATAATTCTTTTGTATTGTCTCCTTTTCATCCATTGTTTTCTTCTAGGAAATTGTCTCCTGCTTTCCACCAAGCACTACTTTCTTTTTGTCGAATGTCAGCCGATAGTCGTTTAGGATCAGAGGTAATTGACACCAGATGTTCTTATTAACTTCCTTAAAGTATTCTACTATTTTCTTCTTCATGTCTCATATAAAAGCATATATGATAACATTGTAGTTCAAATGAAAGTCTGTTATTAAGAAATAGTACCTTAAATTTTAAACTTATAAGGAAATTAGTTGATTATTTCTGCTTTTGAATGATGTTTTTTAAGTATTTTTAGTAGTAGTTGACACAATATCTTTATTTTATTTATTTATTTTTATGTGGTGCTGAGGATCAAACCCAGAGCCTTGCACGTGCTAGCGAAGCGCGCTACTGCTAATCCCCAGCCCCAGCCCAGATGATTATGTTTATTAATATTAAAGTAATCTCTTGTCTCTGTTTTTAAAATGGTATTCTAATGATAGCATCTTTTGGGCACAATTCGAAAACTAACTTAGGTGTATACTGTTTTATGTTTCAGGCATTTTTAGATAGTGATTATTTTCATTCAAGGTGATTGTTTTTGATAGCTGAGTTTGTTAACTATCATAACTGTTTTTCTCTTATAATTGTTGTGGACTCATTTTGAGAGCTTTCCCCCCTATTCCCCATCTTTGTATTCACTTCTTTTCTAGCTGTTTTTTAGTTGATTCCACTTGTCCTTTCATGGGCTGTATCTTAGATTATCTCTGGGAATATCAAACAGCTAGAGGATGGTTTGGTTGCACTCTGGAAATCTTCATTATAAGATTATGTCTGCTTCCTTGGGCTGGGTTTGTGGCTTAGTGGTAGAATGCTTATCTAACATGTGGGAGACGATGGGTTCGATCCTCAGCACCACATAAAAATAAATAAATAAAATACAGGTATTGTCCAAATACAACTAAAAAATAGTATTTTTTAAAAAAGATTATATCAGCTTCCTTGGACCACCTTTTATATGCAGCTTTATTGTACAAACTTCCTGGATAGTGATTGCAGTCGTATATTTCAGGGATAAAAACATAAACAACCCCAAACCTATGCAATCCCTACATGTTCCCAGAATTAAAGCCTGATGGGCCTCCGTGGCTTCACCCTAATTTTTTTACTACTATTTTATTTTATCTTTTAAACATTTTTATTTTTAATTGGCACATAGTAATTACACATATTTATGGAGTATGTTGTGACATTTCAGTACATTAATACCGGGTAATGATAAGATTAGTGTAGTTGATATGTCTCTCACTTCAGACATTTATATTTATTTGTATTAGAACATGCAAAATCATAGCTATTTGAAATATTCAGTTAATCGTTGTCCACCATACTGATCCTATCGTGCTATAGAACATTAAAAGTTCTTCCTTGGGCTAGGGATAGAGCTCAGTTGATAGAGTGCTTGCCTTACATGCACAAGGCCCTAGGTTCAATCCCCAGCAACACGAACAAAAAGAAGAAAAAAAACTCTTCCTTCTAGCACTGTAAAATAAATAAAGTTATTCCTTCTATCCAATGTGCCCCCCTTTAATTCATCTCTGGCCCAAAAAACGTTAATGCCATTTGGGGTCAATGTTGTTGTGGTCTTTATTACCATAAGTTATAATATTGGAATGTGTGTTCAGAACAGAGGTGGCAGGATCCAAATCATTTTTAACCTACTCTTTTTTTATTAATATTACTTTTAGTTGTAGATGGACACCATAACTTTAGTTCATTTATTTATTTTTATGTAGTGGTGAGGATTGAACCCAGTGCCTCATACATGTGAGGCAAGCGTTTTACCACTGAACCACAACCGCAGCCCTTTGCACAGAATTCTTCCACTGTCAACATTTTTTAATTATTTGGTTTTGTAGGTGTCTCGGATTGCAGACAGTGAAAAAAGTGTTATGTTAATGCTGGGACGCTGCCTGCCACACATTGTTCCTAATGTACTGTTGGCAAAGAGAGAGGTAAAACACATCAAGTATTTTCACCTTAATAATGCCATCATGTTGTCCATTTTTTGTCATTTTTGAAGTTTAGTGTTATATTTTTATTTTGTTAAAGTCTGTTACTTGCAATCATATTCTTACTTTTGTGCATGCATCTCTGCTCCTAGAGAATGGTTTTACACCTCTGTCAGGTGAGTTCAGTAAAACTGCATGGTATTCGTGTTTTTCCAATTTTGCTTAACGCATTATTAGCTTCTGCAACACTAACTATTACTGTAGGTCCATTTATGTGTCATGAACACTTTTTATATATATATTACCAGTTGACTAATTTGTTTCTGCTATTATAATGTACTTGTTAAGTATTGAAAATTAACAGGGGCTAATAATTATGTAATTCTTTCCTCAGATGTACTTGTAGTTACTTATTATAAATGTTAGTTTTATTATGTGTTTTTGCCAGTAACACATGATAGTGATAGAATAATGATAGTGATAGGATAGATAGAATAGATACTGACTGTAATAACTTAAATACCTTTAGAT
Organism: Spermophilus citellus; assembly: GCF_964194105.1. NCBI lineage: Eukaryota > Metazoa > Chordata > Mammalia > Rodentia > Sciuridae > Spermophilus > Spermophilus citellus. The sequence goes on from NC_138198.1 coordinate 117,177,359, forward strand.
TTTACCTTGTGGATAACTTGTTGATAGATTCCTTAAATAAATAAGGTACAATTACAGGTATATATTTTATTCCATATAGTCAAAAAACTTTCTAGGAAGTTATTTTCATAGTTACATTTATAAATCATATTTAGCCAATAAAAGATTAATGAGAATTATCTGTAATCTTATTTAAATGACAGTAGATTATTTATTTGCTAATAAATTGTGTCTTGAAATTATTCAGTTTAAGAGATAAATTTCCAGTTCACAAATTTTTTATTATAAATGGATTGACTATTTTAGAATATAAGTTTCTTAATATTTACCTCTAATTTTACTTATAATTCATGGGACCTACAGTATGATAGGTACATGATGCATTGGCAAAACCCATTTAAAGCTCATCCTTAGTTATCCATTTAGCAGAAGAAATTTGTACTGATCCTTAAGAAAATTTAAATGTAGAGTATTAAAAGCTTTTATTCTTATAGTTATTTTTTAATTCCAAGAGGTTAAAAAACTATTTGTGCTGGTCATTTTATTTTTATCTAATCATTTAAAAGCAGTAAGAATAAGAATTACGGATGTTTTCTATGTCTTGAAGGATCAGTGTCCAATTTCAGATTGTTTTGCAGTTCTGCCTGGCAGAATGATGTTTGAGCTTCTTTTTCTTTTTCAGCTTGTAACATAACCATGCATTAATATTTGCATCCCTTTTACTATATTTTCTTAATATATCTTTAAATGTCACAGAAACCTAATTATGAGATGAAGTTTTAGCTTTTTTATTTTAGTTTTCCATATTATCATAAAAGACTAGCACTAAATTCTGATTGAACTGCATGAAATATTTATAAATTTGCATCATTGGTAATCAGACACATTATAATTTATATAATATATATATATAGATGGATATATACTCACATACACATACATATATCTACTTTGAGATATGTTTACTTTTCTGGCTGATTGTTAAATTTTTAATGTTTAAAAAATACATAATTATAATTTCATGAAGGACTGATAATTTTTATTTATATAGTTATTTGTTTCTTGTCCTGTTTATCTTAAAATTAGCCATTTGTAATAAAACAAAGTTATCTTCTCTCAAAATTAAATTGCTAAACAAGGAAATTTATCTTGGTCTGGTTTAAAACCTGTCCCTGGGCATAAAAAGACAAAACCAGGAGCTGGGGTTGTGGCTCAGCAGTAGAGCACTTGCCTAGCATGCGTGAGGCACTGAGTTCGATCCTCAGCACCACATAAAAATAAATAAAATAAAGGTATATTGTGTCCAACTACAACTAAAAAAAGAAGAAGAAGAAAAGAAAAAAGTTAAAAAAAAAAAAAGAGAGACCTTATGTGTTTAGCACATACAAAGCCCTGGGGGGTTCAGTTCCCAGCACTACAAAAAAAAAAAAAGAGTGGAAGTTTTGTTTCATTACATTCCTTGAATTACTTTTTAATATTCGACCCCAACTTCTTAAATCTACATTTTTTAAAAAGCTCGTCTTGGGGCTGGGGATGTGGCTCAAGCGGTAGGATGCTCGCCTGGCAAGCGTGCGGCCCAGGTTCGATCCTCAGCACCACATACAAACAAAGATGTTGTGTCCGCCGAAAACTAAAAAATAAATATTAACAAAATTCTCTCTCTCTCTCAAAAAAAAAAAAGCTCGTCTTGTGTTGAAGGATTAATATTTTAGATTTTTTCTTATTACGTTTCATATACCCCCTGTCAGCATAAGCCTTTTTATTGATATGTTAGTATGGTTAAAATGTTTCCTGTTTTTTGTTGTTGTTTTTAAGGTTTATCAGCAAACTAAAGAGCATAATAGTATCCTAGCTGATTACATAAAGCATTAGAAACAGTGTATATGGTTTTGATTAAGTAATATATTCACTTCATGTAACTCAATGAAAGCTTTTCTGTTTCCCCTGTCCTTTCACAACTGTTCCAAACAAAATATTACTGACTTCTAGAAGGTGTATTTTTTCAAGTCCTTTGATAATTTTATTAATTGGATTCTTTGTTCAAGGGGTGGAGGTTACTGGGGATTGAATCCAGGGACACTAACCAGTGAGCCACAACCTCAGCCCTTTTTATTTTTTATTTTGAGACATGTCTAGATAAGTTTTTCAGGCTGGCTTTGAACTTGCAATCCTCCTACCTCATCCTCCCAAGATGCTGGGATTACAGGCATGCATATCATGCTGGGCTTTTGTCTTATTTTTGAGTTATAAAAATTCTTTTTTCTGGATATGAAACCCTTATTACATATATGATTTGCAAATATTTGCAAATATTTTCTCCTATTTTTACATTCTTGATAATATTCTTTGATGGGCAAATGTTTATTTTTATGAAGTCTGATTTATATATGTTCTCTTCTATTGTTTTTTCTCTTGGTGTCAAATCTAAGAATTCACTGCAAAATCTAGGGCCAAGAATACATACTTCTGTGCTTTCTTCTAATAATTATATAGTTTTAGTTTTAGATCATTTGTCCACTTTGTGTTAATTTTTATATAGAGAGTAAGGATACAGGTTTATTCTTTTTTAATATTAGCTATCCAGTTGTTGTTTCTGTATTCAACAGAAATAAATTTTTCCCTGTTGAGTTCTTGCCACTTTTTTCAAAAATCAGTTTGCTATATATTGTTTATTTCTGGACTTTCAGTTTGTTCCATTGGTCTGTATATCTATCCTTGTGCTACTCCTATACTTTCTTGATTGCTGTAGTTGTTAGTTAGTTTTAAAATTAGGAAGTATGAATTTCTCCAATTTTTTCTTTCTTTCAATATTGTTTGTGTGAGGATTCTTCAGTTCTGTATAAATTTAAAGCTCAACTTTGCATTTTTGCAAAATGGATCATTGGACATTTCCAAAGCAAAGGGGGGGGGGGGGAGTGCAAATTTTTCACTTGATTAAATTTATTCCTGGTTATTTATTCTTTTGGGTGATACTGTATATGACGTTGGTTTCATAATCTCCTTTTCAGGTTATTCATTGCTGGTGTATAAGAAATATAGTAGATATTTGTGTATTATAAGATTCACACACTTTGAAGATTTGCTGAATTTTTTATCTACTCTAGAGGTTTTTATAGTGGTTTGTTTCAAAAGGATTTTGTGGTGTTTTCTATATGTAGAATTATGGTGTCTACAAACAGATCCTTTTACTTGTTTCTTTTTCAATTTGAATAGCTTTTTTTCCCCCCTTGCTTTTTATTGTACCAGTACATTGTTGAATAGCCTTGATTTCGGAAAGCAGATATCCTTTTCTATTTCTGATCTGAGGGGAGGAATACTTTTTGTGTGTGTGTGGGTTTTTTTTTTTTTTAACCATTCAGTATGATGTTAATTCTAGAATTTTTATAAATGCCTTTATGGAACTAAGGAAGTTCCCTTCTTTTCCTGGTTTATTGATTGTTTTTGTCATGGAAAAGGCATTGAATTTTGCCACATGCTTTTTCAGGATCTGTTGAGAAGTTAATAATATTTTGATTAAATCTTATTATGTTGAGCCACCTTTGCATTGTTGGGATATCCATCCATGTAGTCAAGATTTATAAATTTTTTTATATGCTTTTGGATTTGATGTTAGTATTTTGTTGATCCATTTTGATTATATGTAAGAGTTATGTATATGTAAGAGATACTGATTTATAGTTTACTTGTTGGATTTTTGTCTAGCTTTGTTATAAGGTTCAGATTATCTTCATAGGATGTGGAGGAATTGTTCTGTCCTCTTCCAGTTTTATCAGTTTGAGTAGAATTGGTGTTACTACTTCTTGGAATGTTTTTTGAAAGTCACCACTGAAGCCATCTGATCAGACTGACTTTGTTGGGAAAGCTGATCATTGATTTGATCTATTTACTTCATTTCTCCCCTGCCCCTTAATATTTAATCATTCGTTTTGTTTTACATGCTTTTTTCCTCCTGCTTTTGTGTTAGAAACACACACCAATCTTATATTCTTAGGTGACTTTTTTTCCTAACTTTAAAACCCTCAAATAATAATATCTTGGGAAAATAGACTGTACATAGGAAATATTTTGGAAGTTTGTTACGAGAGTAAGGAAGTTAAATAAAAATAGTTATACAATCATGTAAATATTTCTAAAGAGATTTGCTATATCTAAAGACATTTCATTAGAAATTGTTTCACTCATAAGATTAATATTAATATGCTAGAGGGCTTTCCTACTGACTGTAAAATTCAGTGGGTAACTTGGGACTTGAGAGGCAGGAGATCCTTCAAGTAGAGAAAAATAGATTTGTTATTAAAATTGCAAAACCCAAATGAATTACAACTAATGTTATTTACTTAAATAAAGTGCAAAATCCTAATAATCCCATTAATTAATTCTAAAAGTCTTAGAAAACATATAATAGGATTATCACACTGATTTCTTCTGTAATTATCAGAGGGCAGTCAGTTTTGTATTTCACTTCTGTACACACTATTGATTACTATCCAGATGGGAAAAACTCATTTTAAAATATTTAAGATTCTTATTACCTCTAAATGTGGACATACGACTTTTCATATGTGAGAGAAAAAATTACCTTTGGATCTAATGTTACCATTAGAGTATTATTGTTATTGTTTAATATTACATGGGGCATTAAATCTAATAAGCTTAAGGATTTTTGTCATTAAAAAGGATTTAGATATATCTTAAATAGATATTAAAAAGGATCAGATATATCTTACATTGCTCTAGTTTCAATATGTTTCTTTTATATTTAATGTCACAGAGGCATTTTTAAAACACTTATCAGTTGTCTTGAAGAAAATTCAGGGACCATTTTTTAATTGTTGCATCAGAATTGTAAGAAAAGTTTTTAAAAGATGATGGAGCTGGGGCCATAGCTCAGTGGTAGAGCACTTGCCTTACATGTGTGAGGCACTGGGTTCGATCCTCAGCACCACATATAAATAAATAAATAAATAAATAAATATCGTGGCTCAGCAGTAGATTGCTTGGCTAGCACATGTGAGGTCCTGGGTTCAATCCTCAGCACCACATACAAATAAAATAAAAATATTGTGTCCAACTACAACTAAAAAAATAAATATTAAAAAAAATTTTTTAAAAGATGATAGATTGTTTCTAATGGAGAGACGAAACCAAAGGAAACGGATTGATTCAAATCCATAAATTTATAAATAGAGTGAAAATGATAAAAATGGATTGTTGAGAAAGGCTTTGGTAAGTGCTATGTTGAGGAGGCTTTTTGAGGCCAACTTTAATTTCATAAGGAAAAATTAACAGCAGTAGATTAAGAAAATTGCTGCATGTGTTTGAAATATTTTTCATTTCTACACTAATCTTAATTCCTACATGTTTCGCATGAGGAAACTAAGAAGTTTTTGCATTTCCTTACATTCTCAGATTCTAAGTAGTGTACCAAGACAGAAGCTCTTCTAGTTCCTGGGCCAGTGATCTCAATTTTGCACATGTGTAGCCATATTCCAGTTACAAGATTGTCGGTATTAACACAGGACACTAAACCTTCCTTTTGAGTAAGGATTACTGAGCCTCATGATAAAATAAAATGTAAGACGTACAGAATAAACAACAATAAAATTATTTTGTTATGCTTATTTTTTAGATAAAGCTAAAACACTACTACTACATGTTTTGAACTGTGTATGTGCAATTATAGTAAATATCTTTTATTTATAATTTTACCTTTAAAGAATAATGAACTAGGGGAGAATGAAAAAATATTTTAAGTATACATGTAGGGATAATAAGAAAGTAGAGAGATTAGGAGGAAACAAGAAAATTATCAGGAGAGAAAGATCTGACATAAAGAGTAAATATAAGTAAAACTTTTACATCCCTTTTGATTTTCAGGCATCAGAATAATTTCTCCTTTAGTTGGTGCTTCCAGAATAACTCCCTTTCATCCTTAAGGTTAATACTCTAACCACACCCTTTTAATACTTTGTGTTAGTTCTCATTAGTGACATTGGGTCTCAGCAGCCTAAATGGAATCAACTAAGAATAGTCCTTGGTATTAATGGTCTTAACCCTAATATTGTTAAACTTACAAATCAGACAAAATATTTAATATGTTATAAAAGTTTTATTTTACCCTACAATATCAGGACTAATCCAGCAAGCATCACATGAAGTGTCTAGTGAAAATATTAAGTGGTGGTGGTGGTTGTTTGTGGGGTGTTGGTTGGTTGGTTGGTTGGTAGGTAGGTATTGGGAGTTGAACCCAGGGAGCATTTAACCACTGAGCCACATCCTAGCCCTTTTTATATTTTATTTACAGACAGGGTCTTGGTGAGTTGCTTAGGGCCTTACTAGTTGGTGAGGCTGGCTTTGGACTTGTGATCTTCCTGCCTTAGCCTCCAAGCCACTGGGATTGCAGGTGTGCACCTCCACACCCAGCAAAAATATTAGTTTTAACATATCCATATACTCTTCCTCATTTCAGTCCAAAATTATTTTCCCTATTTTTTTTTCCTTTTTCAGTTACTTTGTAATCAGGAACCTACAAAGGCTTACAAATAGGAAGATTGAAAATGACAAAACAATAGTTTTCAATTTCTTCTACTACTCGTGTATCTCCTCTTTTGTACCATAAATTTAAGATTTAAACCATATAGTTATAACATAATATATAAAGGCTTCAGAAACAATGGAAAGGGCCTTGTAGTCATGCCTTTAGGATTAATAATCAACTTGAAAAATTATATCATCTATCTAAGCAAGCATCTTCAAAATGAGGAAATACTTCTTAAAGTATAAACTTTTATCATATTTTTCTTGGGTTTATATCATTCTCTCCTTAGTACATTATAGTGTTTACTTTAAAATAGCTTCAAAGTATTATTTTTAGAGTATTTGTTTCCAAAAATATTTTATCACTTTTGGACTTTTATTCCCATTAGATTTGAAAATCCACTCCAAAATTAAAAGTATTAATACACTTTAATGTATTCAGTGTTCAGAATTTTATCTTAATTTGATTAAAACGTAAAATAACCTTAGTTTCAAATATTTGTGTGAAAGAGAGAAGTAAACTTTTGGCTATTACATTCTTACAAAATGTTGAATTTACCTCTGCACGTTGAACATATGGTACAATGTACAAAATATGTTTAAAAATTTATAGTTTAACTTATTTCTACTGATATTCTGTGCTATTAAATGCTGAGAAGATTTAACAACCTGTGGCGGTGTTTTGTTTTGATTTTTGTTTTTTCCTGTGCTAGGTATGGAACCAGAGCCTCTAGCATGCTAGGCAAGCACTCTGCCCCTGAGCCAGCTACCCCTCCAACTCAGAAATTATGTTTATAATTAGCCATTGGATTAGATGCCATTGGATTAGATGTGAAGGGTTTAAAATTGTTAGATTCTGTTTAATCCTAAGGAAGATACATTATATTTGTGGATGCAGGGAGGGTTGTTTTTATTTTCTGTTATCTTTTTAAGTTTTGAAATATAGTGAATTTCTGCAAGTTTCACTTAAAAACAGTTTCACAATTAAAATTACTATATCTGCTTGTCAAATGATGGAAAGTTATTTAGTGTAAAGAACTAGTGGAACCTTGGGAATTACTGGATAAAATAACAAGGTTAGTTGACTCTTATGTAACTTTATTACATTATTATTTATGCTTTCCAAAACCAGCATAAGTATGTTTTAATGTTTTCAGTGTTTCAAATTATCAAACTTAGAAAATTAAAATTTACTCTTTTTTATGTTGATGTTTAAACATCCTTTAAGAACATTTTGCAGTGTATTTTCATTTTGAAATTTTCCACCTTCATATTTCTTCAGGAGTTGATCCCCCTCATATTGTGTACAGCATGTCTGCATCCTGAGCCTAAAGAGAGAGATCAGCTTCTCCACATACTTTTCAATTTGATCAAGAGACCAGATGATGAGCAAAGGTGGGTGTGACTACTTCTTTGGGAAATAAATACAGTATTGATCTATTCACTTTTCTAATTTGTCGACAAGATGGGCATTTTAATCTAAATGCCTTTTTTCCTTCCCTCTATCTGTTCTAGTGGCATTGGAGCTTTCACTATCCTGGTATCACTCATTGATAGTTTCAAATTCTAAAAAATGCATTTCAAAGCATAATGTCCAATATCAAGTTACCTTCCCTTCCCATTTTCTTTTTTAAGGAAATCTGGAATTTATGACAACAAACAAAAAGATAATGCAGAATTCTCTGAGAAATTTATCCTACATATAATAAATAAAACCTAAAGCAAAAATAACTTTTTAAAGTTAAAGTTTCTAAAAGTCACTAGACAGGTACAGGTTCTGATGGATATTATCTAAATTATCTTGTATTTTTGAGGACTAATTCACATTGAAATTGTCCTAAATTTTAGTGAAATTTTATTTTAAAAATATAAATGTTTATTTTAAAAATATAAATATTTTCCCTTGAACACTGCAGGATATTTATTTTTTTTATCTGAAAATTCTGTCTTCTACTAAAACACTTTGCTGTTTTCTAGTAGAGTTTCCTAGTAGTTAGTGATTAGATTATTCTCTAAACCCTCAGTATAAGGAAAAGGGAGCAAACAGGCATTAGGGTCTTAATAGGGGCCTTACAAGTGGTATAGATAAGTTGCATATTGCCCAGAAAACTACTGTTCTTTTTTCCCTTCCAAATGCAACAAGCCATAGTTAGGTGACATAGCATAAAATTGGACATACCAAATGATCTCTCAGGCATTGTAATATTCCACAGATAGAAAACTAACCTTCCTCCAGGAAAGAGATTTTCAAAGAAGCCTGACTTTATCTGCCTACATATGTTCTTGGCACTGTTTTTAATGAGTACTAAGACCTATAAAAGCAAGCAATAAAACCTTTATAGATTCTAAGCTACTTCTTATGATAAGGAAATGCTCTCAACGGAAAGCAAGGTTTGCTTTTGTTTTCTTTTGTTTTGGGTTTAAGGTTGACATTTCTTTATTTTGTTTCCAATTTGGAATTTGCTAGGAAGACGTGAAAATGTATTTTTAAAAACTAAGATATAAATACTAAGCATTTGTGAGAAAAAAGTTTAACAGACAACCATTTAAAGGATCTGAGAAATTTTTCTGTTACTCTAGTGTCACTGAGTGAGGCTGGATTAAGGAGACCAATCTAAGATCCTTAGTTTTTATTTTGATGAAAGTATTTTTTATTTGAGTGAAAGGTAGAAGGGCCTCAGTCATTTGTTCTTTTATGTAAGGCAGCCTGTTACTTCTACCTTCCTTTATTGCCCAGACCTCTGTATCTAATCAGATGAATATTTCCAATAAACATGAAATATAAGGAAATGGACAGAGGGTGCCTTTCATCCTGGAATATATGGTCTTTTGCAAAACCCTAAAAGCCAGGTAAAGACCAGAAGTTGCCCTAGAAGTACACAGCAGGTGTTAATTATTCATACATTATATTTGGTTGAATAAAAGCTCCAGATTGTCTCATCTTTTACAATATAAATTCCCATCCTTGTCAAGAAATACAGATATTGAGAAAAGAGAAAAGCAAACCTAGATTCTGCAGAACCAAATTAAATTATCTTGTTTCATGTACCTGAGCTATCTTGGTAGTAAAGCTGTTAGTCATACTCTCTCCCTCCCTTTCAAAATAAACTGGAGCTGGATCAATTTCTTTTGAAGACTAGTAAACAGAATTGACATGAGCCCTATAAAGTTCTATATAATGAAAATAGCAATTCTTCTAAAAATTCAGATTAAAAGCATTTCCTGAAAATTGATTACAAAAAAGAAACATTATTTGGAATCCTAAAACTCTAGAGGCAAGAGCTCATGGTTGTTATAAAACAGGAGACGGGAACAAAAAGAAATGTAAACTTAGATGGAAAAGACTGTTTAAAGAATAAGAGAAGATAACAAGGAGAAAAAATATACAATATTTTCAAATTTATATTGAAGACAAATTAATAGATTGGACATTACTGAAAATTGAATCCGTGTTGTAAATCATAAATTTCAAATTATTGGTATACCGCTGTATCCACTGGCCACTTGAAGGGTTGAAGAATTGTTTGCCCAAATGTCCATGGTTTTAGTAATTTCCAGGAATTCTTTAACACTTGCTGTTTATTCATGATGATGGACAAAATGTAATGTATATGTTCCCAAGATATTATGCCTTATTTTTCTGTAAAATGTTTTGAAAAACTGCCTTTACAAGGCATGAGTTATATTATATCAATAGATTAATAGCCTTGAAAGCATGTTGACATGAACTACTGCTTCATCCGATAGAAGTTTATAAAAATGCATGCATAAAGCTTAAATTTTCCTTCATAAACTTCTGTACAGCCATTTAAAATTTTCCCTTATAATGACATTTTCACAAACTTAACCACCATATATTTTATCCAAGTCTTTCTGTTTTAAAATGAGCAAGTTTGTTAATCCTCTGAAATATGTCTGCAGTCACTACCTCAACAGTGAGATCCTAGTTCCTCTTTAATTATGAATGAAGTTTGAAGGTACATGTAAATTAACAGTAAACATTTCTTGTATTTTTTTAATTAACAGAGGAAACACTTGTTCCATTCACAAGGTTCTACAGTGTTTTCATTCTTATTCTAATTCTCATTTTGAATTTGTACACTTTTGTATTAATTACCTATGGGCTTCTAATTTGAATATTTCTTTGCCTTCATTTTTCATGCTCCATTTCTCCCAGGCATCTCACAGATGAACCTGGTAGAACATGATCATAATAGTTATGCTTTATAAGAAATAACATATGAATTTCTGTGTCATAGAGTTATCCATAAACCATTTACATTGTGTCTAGAAGGATAGTGTTTTGTTTTGATTATTCTTGAGACCATTTGCTCATATGGAAAGACAGGTCTGAGTGATGAGTTATCCTTAAGCTAGTGAGAGGGAAGGGCACAGATCACAATGATTCATCAGAATAAAAAGACATGAGTTTTGATCAAGCAACAATACTCTCTACTTCAGAGAGTAAAAACCTTTAAATATTAAGGAAAGTTGTGCAAATGAGGGCTTGCACAAATATTTTTTTAATTATGGTTGGACACAACACCTTTGTTTTATTTATTTATTTTTATGTGGTGCTGAGGATCAAACCCAGGGCCTTGCACACGCTAGGCAAGCACTCTACCGCTGAGCCATAACCCCAGCCCTCTTAATGAGAAAAAAATGCTTTTTTGTTTATAATAATAAACAAATTGTATCATTTGGTAGGTTTATGCACCTTTAGGACTAGGTTTTTGGACTTAAAATTTTTATGTCTTCTGAGAATTTGAGAGAATCATGAATAAGTGAACCATGAGACAAATCAAGCTCAAAATTTAAAATACAAGGAACTCTTCAACAGCGAGTACAGAAACAGTCTTGTTGACTTTGAAACTCTTATAGTAGATATCTCTCCTGCTCTTAAAATATGTGAAAGCAAGTGGAGAGGGTCAAGTGTAATTTATACCAGCAGCCTTCACATGCTAGTCAAGTAAGAATAAGATAAATTAAATCACCATATTAGTGTCAATCATTGTGATCTGAAATTTTTCTAAGAACAGTTTGGTGGTACTGTATAGGAAAATTAGAATTTTATTTTTTCCTTTAAAAATATCATTCTCTAGCTTGGTAACTGAGCCCATTATGCCCTAGTATCCCATATGTAGGACAACTATAAAAACCTTAACAGGGCAAATAGTTTGTCTTTTTTTTTCCTAATATTTTATTAGTTGTTGGTGGACCTTTATTTATTTTTATGTGGTGCTGAGAATCAAACCCAGTGCCTCACACATGCTAGGCAAAGCTCTACCACTGAGCTACAACCCCAGTAAATAGTTTGTCTTAATGCAAGGACATAATGATGTATATATGTAATTATGTATATATGTAATGAAATACATATATTATGTTTTTCTTCCTAGATTTTCAAGGCAAAACCCCAAGTCTTTTAGAATCCATTTTTAGACTTTGCATGTAAAATTTATAGGTGCCACCTAGTGGCCAAAAGTACTACTAGCTTTACTTCAGGTTAAGCTACATCAGGAATTAAGCACTGATTTCCATTCTTTATCTGCTTTCACCTTTCAGAAATATATGACTGTTTACTAAAATAGACTAATAAATTAACAATAACCTCTCTAAAACAAATAACAAATGAACAAAGCAAAAAATATAAGATAGCATAGTATATTTGACATGATCTGTTGTTATTTTTCATTAATGACTCTTAGGCTTCTTTGATAGTATCCTAAGAAAAATTTTTATGTTAAATATGCTTTTGCCAGTTCTTGTTTTTTTATCTTTATTTTATTTTATTTTTTTATACCTTTATTTTATGTACTTATTTTTACGTGGTGCTGAGGATCGAACCCAGTGCCTTACACGTGCTAGGCAAGTACACTACCACTGAGATACAACCCCAGCCCCTTGCCAATTCTTTTTTAACCACTATAACTGACGCCATATTTCTTCTACCTGTGTTATTTACTAATCATGCAATCTTGGTTTTCTTTGTCATAGGGGGCCATTTTCTTCTAGTGCTAATAGTGATCTGTAGGCCATCTGACCTCTTCTATTTTAACTATATTTCAAAACTAAAATATTTTCTAGAATGTTGAATATTTACTTTGCTAATAAGAAGTTTGTTTTGAAGGACCTAATGTTTTTTCCTATTGAGATTTATGTGTATTTATGATAGTGATGATTTGAAGTCTCTGATAAGTATTCAACATACTTAAATCCTAAGAAAATTGATTACAGCCACGTGGGGTGGCACACCTATAATCCCAGCAACCCAGGAGGCTGAGGCAAGAAGATAGTGAGTTCAAAGCCAGCCTCAGCCACTTTAATGAGACCCTGTCTCAAAACATTTTTAAAAGGCTGGAGATGTGGCTTGGTGGTTAAGCACCTTGATTTCAATCCTTTGTACCAAAAAGAAAGAAAGAAAAGAAAAAGAAAATTGATTAAATTATCAAATATTTCTGAAACATACATTACATATATATAGTGGGGGAAATATTGGTCATATATTAGGAAATTTTCATGAAGGAGTAGGCATCTAAAGTGGCTTGAAATTTTCTTGTCACATTTTCTTTCTATTCACTTCAATTTATTTGCCCTCCTAAAGTGGAAGGGAATAAAAAAAGTTAAAAAAGCATATATAGAGAGAGAGAAATAGACACATCAGGTATTATAAGTATTAAGGAGAAGCATGTAGATAAAAGTAACAAGGATTAGGCTGCAAGTGTAGCTCACTGGTGTTTGAAGGCCCCAAGTTTAGTCTCCACCACTGGAGGTGGAGGGGTGGGTTGCAGGCATTGTGGTAAATGAGTAGCTGTTTCAGTATACAACAAAGATTTAGGAGTAACTCTTTTTAATTCTTGGTCCTGTTTGTGTTTTCTAATGTAAATACAAGGTTGTTGGTTTTGTTATTGTTTTTGTTTTGTACTATTTTTCAGGCAAATGATACTGACAGGTTGTGTGGCATTTGCACGTCATGTTGGACCAACACGTGTAGAGGCTGAACTCTTACCACAGTGTTGGGAACAGGTAAATTAACTATACTAGATTTTGCCTTAGCTGTTAGATTCTAATTTCTTATAAAGGTTTATATTGTTTTTAAATGCCATTAGGAAATTTATGGAATGTAAATTATGCAGCTATTTCTATATCTCAACATAGTGATTTACAATTGCTAAAGGATGCTCTGCAATATTGTCCTTTATGCACTCATTCAACAAATACTTATGAAACACTAATTTCAGTGCTAAGTATTTGTGTAGTGACTAGGGATATAGTGGTGAACAGAAGAGACATCCTAGTAGGAGATTAGAGTTAACAAATAATATGCTATCTTGTAGTGAATATACCATGAAAAATGATAAAGCAGAAGAAGGGTTAGATAAACATGAAAAATGCTTTCCTAGAATGGACGGTAAGAGAAGGGATATCTGAGAAAGTGATGGTTAAGCAAGAATCTGAATGAAGTAAGATGAAAGAAGTACAAAGGGCCTGAGATGGGAATATGCTTGATGCATTCAAGGACAAACAAAAAGAAAATGTGTGTGTGTGTGTGTGTGTGTGTGTGTGTGTGTGTGTAAATAGAAATGTATCTTGTATATACTGTATACTTGTATATAATATAGATACATTTGTATAAAGAGTAGACCTTTTATATGGGAGGTTTTTGTATTTATAATTTAACTCATTATTTTATTAGCAGTACTTTAATTTTGTATTGAATTTTGGCATTTCCATTCTACTTTAGAACCTGGAATTACTGACTTTTTAGATGATGTTTAGATCATTAAGCACCTTATTTTTCCACCTTAAAAAAAGATAGATTTCTCATTTATGGAGACAGATTTTATGGCCTTGTTTACAATAGTACAGTGAGTTTCTTAAGAAAAATAATGATCTCTGGAATATCACTAATGTATGTAGTCATTTAGAGCTCTAGTCCTAATTTCTTTGGTCATTTTTCCCCCCATTAAATATGGTGGATCCACTAGGTTCAGTATGTTAAGTGAACAAAACATATAGCAATAATTACCTCTAACAGAGTCATACATCTATATATTATAGTGAATACTAATATAGGCTGAGGTCTAATCAAAGTCAAAATTAACTTGGATATATAATATATGCAACTTTGAATTTATAATTATATATACAGTTATAAATGTGTACATTTTAACAGTTTTTTTTATTGTTTTCTTTTTTTGAGAGAGAGAATTTTTCAATATTTATTTTTTAGTTTTCGGTGGACATAACATCTTTATTTTATTTTTATGTGGTGCTGAGGATCGATCCCAATGCCCCGCGCAAGCCAAGCGAACGCTCTACCACTTGAGCCACATCCCCAGCCCAACACAGTTTTTTAAAGTTAATTCTAATAACATATAGCTAGCCCATTTAAAGTATACAAATTAGTGGTTTTTGTATATTCACAGTTATATATTCACCACCACAGTCAATTTTAAAATACTTTTATTATCCTAAAACAAACACTGACCCCTGAATTTGGTTCTCAGTGAGGACTATTTTATGGTTTCCTTAGAATTCCATATGAATTTTAGGATTAACTTGTAGATTTTTTATAAAGAGCCTATCTGGAACTTTTATAAGAAACTCATTGAATCTATAAATTAATCTGGAAAGTATTTCCATTCTAGTAAGTCTTCTAGCCTATGAATTAAGGTAACCTTTTTATTTATTTGGGTCTTTTAAATTTTCTTTCAATAATGGCTTGTAGTTTTCAAAATGTAGTTCTTTTTTAAATTTATTCCTAAGTATTTTATTATTTTTGTTACTATTATAAAAAGAATTATTTTCTTAATTCTATTTTCAGTTTGTTCATTTCTAATATGTAAATTACAATTGATTTTCGTATGTTCATTTAACTTGGAGACAAAAGAAAAACAAATTGAAACTTTATATGTACCATATTCTGACATTCAAAGCATTCTTGTTTTTGAGGTAACTGTATCTGGATTAAATTTAATTTAGACATGTCAGTTATAAACATCTCTACCACCACCTCTTCTGTAACATGAATAAACATGGATATCAGGGATCTGTCTAGCCATCTACCTCAAGTTTGTTGCCCAGTAGATTACTATATAATTTCTTTTCTTAATTTTAGGCATCCAATACATTATTGAATTATGTCACCTTTTCATATGGGAATATGAGAACAGATATACTTCTTTTCCAGTCAAAGAAAGATTTATATTCTATGAAGAAGACATACGGGAACAAAACCCAGTATGTGTCCTTTCTTTTGTTATTTTTTGTTATGGTTCAGTGTAGTCATAACAATAGCAAAACCCCATCAGTTTGCATATGCAAACAAAAAATAAAGTCTTCTTCCTTTAAAAAGAAAATCATGATTCTAGTCCATCTGGTTAAATCATTGATTAACTTATGTCCTAACTCTTTAGCTAAAAAGACTGGCATATATTATGGACCATATCTATATGATCTAGAAGCTGGATTTTGCAGATTAAAAATCTATGACGCTATTGCTAGAGAAAGGTTCTGATTTCTCCTGACATCCTAAGGAAAGTCTAGTCTTAGGGAAACACATAATTTCTAGACACCTTGCCAAATTTTCATCTTTGGTTTTCCCTTTTTTCTTTAACAGATGACCCCTGTGACCTCATGTTTAGGCTCTCCTTGATTCCCTTATTCCTGATCCAGGTATAGCCACACAGGGATTCCCAGAAGTGGAAAAGGAAGAAGCTTGATTGCGTTCTTAACAGGATTTGTGGTGAAAAGTAATTCTCTGTTGGAAGAAGAGAGGGTATGTTATTTATGCTTGATTTATTTATTTTTTGCTCTAGATTAATCACAAATACCCAGAAAGACGACTACTTGTGGCGGAATCCTGTGGAGCATTGGCACCTTACCTTCCTGTAAGAATTGTCACTGTTTTTTTAAAAAGTCTTTTCTTTTATAATAATAGAGAAATATACTTTCAAGTGTCTTATACATTTTAATCCAAATTCTTTTAGGCATGCTGTCTTAAAAAGAGAAGGAAACAAAAATGGAAAGGCTCATATTAATATTGTGTGGTGGACAGATAGGTATATTACTGCTGGTTTTGCATGAGTATAAATATATTAAACTGTATTACCAGAGTGGGCTGGGAAACCTGGATACCTGATCCTTTCAAAAAGAGGATCATGAAATGAAACTATTTTCATCATAATAAAACTTTTCTTAAAAATTTTTATCACATGTTGACGTTTATAGTGTTGGTACCAAAGCAGTATTGGGCAAAAAGTGTTCATGCATCAGCACTATCAAAACAACGCTCCCCCAAATGTATACTAATAATGATTGTATTCTTCATGGCCATACTTTGGCACAATAAGCCAATTTCACTTAAAAGGGAGCTGCTCAATCAGTAAAATTATTTTTACTAAATTTTGAACCTTTCCTCTTTAATACTCTATAAGACAAATACAGGGTATTTGTAGAAAACCCATTTACTGTGTACTGAAATCTAATAGCTGTTTCCAGAAAAGTACTTGTGAAGTTGTTTGGGCTGTGAATTCAACTAACCCCTTTTTCCCATAGGTCACCAATTTTTTTTTTTTTTTTTTTTTTTTTTTTTTTTTTTTTTTTTTTTTGGTGGAACCACTGACAGTTAAGTTGTAGCTATTCAGACTTAGGTACGTGGCAGATATTTTCATTTTTGTGAAGTGAGCCTGTCACTTCAAGGAAAACAGTCAGATAACATTTGTTACAAATGATGAAATTGGAGCTTTTAGATGAGTTCTAGAATTTTAGAAAACTTGTGTCTGCCACTGTGAGCTTGACAACTTCTAAATATATATAGACTCTTTGATGAGATTGTGGAATTTTTTTGGTTATATAATTAAATGTGTCAGTATTTTTAAAGTCTGCATAATGTTATGGTCCATTTTTTTTCCCAAATAAACAATGAAAAGTGTAGAGACAATAAAAATCAGATTGACAATGGAATTTAGTGCATAAAAAAGTGTTTGTTATCATGGAGACATTTTTATCTGAAAAGCCTAGTAATATACTTCTCTTCCTTTTTAATGACACCTTCTGTGAGGTCATCTTTTCTTTAAATACTTCAACCAAAACAATGTATCACAACAAACAGAGTGCAGAGCAAATAAGAGAACTGTCCTTAATCAGACATGAGAGAGGCTTGGGATAATATATAAAACATTCTTCTCACTGATTTTTGTTTTGTATTGTTTTATAAACTGTCATTTTAATGAAATATTATTTACTATTTATTCATTTAATGAGTTCTTACTTTTTAAATTAATTGATATATTAAAATCTTTCAGTTTTAATTTCTAATCATGGTACTATAAATGAATATTACCCACCCAAAAAAAGCTACCAGAGGTTCTTACTAATTTTAAATAAATAAATGCTTTCTGCCACCAAAAATATTGAGAACCACTGGATTGTTATGCTTTTATTGGATTTACTGGACTCGTATACCTTCTCATAGGTCCTTGTTCCTTTAAAAGGGAACAAGGTGGCATCACAATTATTTTAATTTAAATACTTGACACACTGTAGCTTGTATACCAAATCTAACCCATTGCTTGTTTTAGAAGTAAAGTTTTCTTGGAACACAGCCACACCCATTTCTTTATGTATCGATCTTTGGTTGCTTTCTTGAGAGTTTGATTGGAAGTTCAAGCAGAGGAGCACTACAGTTACTTACATACTTAGTACCAAACAATGGTCCTCTTCTGGTGTGGCAGGGAAGCCAATCCTACACACTTCAGTGCCTAGGAACACAAGCTTTCCAGGCTTAGTCACTGAGCATATTCACACCCACATGTTCAGACCCCTGGACTGCTTTAGCTGGTCTCATGAGCTACCATATTCAAAGGAGAAGCCAGTTGGGCTCCCTTTTCACTTTTTAGGCCTGAACCCCCTGGGCCCCATTGTCTCTAGATGAAGATCTTACCTCTGAAGGGAGAGAGAATTATGAGGAAGGGCTAGTCCTGGAGGAAAATGCCTCACTGGATAGGAAGAAGGAGCAGGAAGCTGAAAATTAAGGAACATGAGCAGATGGAATCCCAGAGGCAGCTGTCGGAGGCAGAACAGAAACTGGAGTTGACTATTGAGGAATTAGGAAGCTGCAACAGAAAAGTGAAGAAATGGAGAATCTACAGAAGCAAATTGAGTCCCCCTCCAAATTCCAGTTCTGTATGGCTACAAGAAGACACAACCCCCAGCTCTCACCCCGCAGCTCCTTTCCCAGAGTGGGCCTACATGCTCTACTCCATATATGACTATTTATCATCATTCCTGGGCCATGGGCCACCTCTTCTGCCCTACTGGCCTTTGGGACCTCAGCCATCACCCCTGCCTCCAACATTTGTATAACCATTTTGAAATGTGAAGAGGACATTGAGCTATGGTATACATGCTGTGGCTATGATGTAATTGAGAACATTGAGATCTGGGTGTTTTTCCCTGTCCAGTTCTACTCCTCTCTCTTTGATCTATCACAATGCAATTTCTAACAAACGTTTTGCAGCCATTAGGGGGGGGGGGGGTTGTCCTATTCTATCAGGGAAAGTCTTCTTCTCTGATGGAGCACCCCACTTTGGGAAGGGTGCACATCAGTAGTAAGGGAGGAAGGAGACTCCTGCCTAGTCAACCAGATTAGCCAAATCAACCCTAGTGATCAGTGAGAGGACATGTTGCAGCCAGCAGCTGTCATATCCAAGTTTATTTCTTACTACAACTGCAAAGTTGAATAGTTACAACAGAGATCTTTTTTTATTCTCAAAAACCAAAAGTATATACAATCTAGCCTTTTATAAAAAGTTTGACAACCCCTGCTTTATAGGGACATTTTTGTAAGATTGTTCTTTTAAAAGGCTACAAGAATTGTACCCTAGTGCATGGGCTATTTAGTTGCATTTACTCAAAATTTCTGGGTTGTTTTTTGGGGATTTTGCTTTTTGTTTTGATTTTTTGCTTGTTTTGGGGTTTTTTGGTGGTTTTTTTGGGGGTGGGGTTATGAGGATCTGACCCAGGAGTGCTTTAACACTGAGCCCCTTTTATTTTTCATTTTGAGGTAGGGTCTCACTGAGTGGCTAAGGCTGGCCTCAGACTTGCAGTCCTCCTGACTAAGCCTCCAGAGTAACTGGGATTATAGGTGTGTGCCTTCACAGCCAGCTCTCTGTGCGTTTTAAAAATTACTTATATTGCTAGTTGTCTCTGCCTCTTGCTTCTTCCATCATTTGCATTTTTTATTTGTGACAGTTTCATATTTATCCTAACCAAAATAGCATGGATTTATAATCCTATTAATAATACATTGGAGTTCTTCATTTCTCATACCTTCACCAGAGACAGGAATGATGGATTTTTTTTTTTTATCCTTCATTTAATGGGAGAAAACTGGTATCTTATTGTTGGGATAATAACAATAGGAGCATACAAATGCTTAGATGAGTTGGACTACCCTATTATGTATTGTTCCAGATCACATGAGCATCACTTTTTTTGGAAAGGGTAAGTAAACTGTTCCACTCTTGATACTGGAATACTTAGTGGTCTTAATAGACATAATATTTCCTCACTGGATCTTGTACTGGAGCAAAAACTACAGCAGTTCCTTGGTGCAATCATGCCTTAAATAGAGTAATCCTACTGATCTGTCCCCTAGACGAGGGTCCCTATAGCATACTAAAACTTATAATCATTGTTGACTTCAGCCCAGATCAATGTAAAACTGAAGTTTGCTTACCTCCCTTTCTTGCCTTGTGCTAACGCCAACCAAGAATCCCTTTGAGATCCTTTGCATTGTTTTTAGGGCAGTTTTTAGCCTAAAAGGTAAATTCAAAGATTGTGCTAAAAGGCATTTTCTAAAAGTGTTCAAAATTTACTAAAATTTACTCTTGTTTCTAAAAATTCAAAACAAAAAACAACCTTTAAAAAAATGTCAAGCACTGGTCTGCATACCTAATCAAGCTATAAATGTATGAAAATTGTCACCTCCTCCACCTGTAATCTTGTTTTATTCTGTTACTCACAGAACTGATCTACATTAGTTTAGGTTTAAAGAATTTTATGAATCAACCAAATTGTAATAATAGTCCAAAGTAGGGTGGGAGGGGCATGCATTTGAATTTTGATAACTCTTTATCTTAACCTCAGCCATTAATTACCCTAAAAGATTTCTTAATATAACTGGAAAAAAAAATTGTGTGGGGGCTGGTGGTATAGCTCAGTGGCAGAGTGTTTACACAGCATGCATGAGGCCCTGGGTTCTCTGTGCAGCACTGCAAACGAAGAAAAAAAAGAACCTGTGTGACATCAAGACATTATGTTTGACCTTATATTAAATATTAAAATAGCAGTGCCTTGCTATTCTATATTTTAATTTTTTCTTTACTTCTTCAAAACAGTAAGAATGCCAGGATTTTGTATTTCTTCATCCTATCTCAGGCAGATGTTCCAATTTCCAGAGTAGTTGTCTCCTATTATAATTCTCAGCACTCTTCTCTGAATTGAACGAATAGTGGTAAGAGAATCATGGTCCATTTGCAACAGAGTGTTGACTTTGTTGATTTGTTAAACATGTCTGATAGAATGTCCTATAAGGATTTAAAGAATTTTTATATTTAGTAAAGGTATAAAAACATGCTGAAAGACAATGCTGAATTCAAGATAGGTGTTTTTACCTCTAAAGAGAAAGGGTAGAGAGAAGGACCAGGGAGAGAACAATATTTTGGATATATCTATAATGTTTTATCTTTGAAAAATAAAAATTTGAAGCAAATACAGAAAAATGATAATGTCTTTTTATCTAGATTTCAAACACATAAGTGTCTGTTATTACTTCCTTTTGTGTTTTAATGGAAATAAATAGTAAAAACATTTTGTTTATTTTCAGAAAGAAATTCGTAGCTCCTTGGTTCTTTCAATGTTGCAACAGATGTTAATGGAAGATAAAGCAGATTTAGTAAGAGAAGCAGTGATCAAAAGCCTTGGAATCATTATGGGATACATTGATGATCCAGACAAATATCAACAAGTATGTGTTTTTTATAATGAACCTCTTTTACCCCATTATAAAATTCCAAATAATACAATTTTGCAAATCTCTGATTCAGATACTTAATCTATAGTACGAATGATAGGTGTGTCAACTTTAATCAATTGGGAATAACTTATCAATCTTGCAACTCAGAGGAAAGACTGCTGTGATTCATTTATACTCTGTCAGCACTTTGTCGAGAAGTCAGCAACATGTATGCCGTGTTTTCCATACCTTCTTTTTGGTTTGGTCATCAATAGATATGTAACATTTAAAAAAATCGGGAGGAGGTAATATTATGAATAGCTTTCTGTCTTGTTTAAAGCATTTTCTAAGTTTCTTAAAATCTGTATTTCTTATTTTTATTAAGCTTTTTGGAAAGTTTATTATTTATTCATTTTTTAGTTGTAGATGGACACAATATCTTTATTTCATTTTATGTGGTGCTGAGGATCGAACCCAGGGCGTCACACGTGCTAGGCAAGAGCCCTACTGCTGAGCCACAATTCCAGCTCCAAGAAAGTTATTCTTTTAAAAAATCTCCTTTTTCTTTTTTTTTTCTTTTTTTGTTTGTTTCTTTGGCAGGGTTTTGAATTGTTGCTGTCAGCCTTAGGCGATCCCTCAGAGAGAGTAGTTAGTGCAACACATCAAGTATTTTTACCAGCTTATGCTGCCTGGACTACAGAACTTGGAAATTTACAGTCTCATCTTATACCTACACTACTGAACAAGATTGAAAAGCTTCTTAGGGTGAGTTCTTCCTTTGCTTATATAGTTTATAACAATTTAAAAGATCTGTTGTAAGCCATGTTAGGGCACTAATAATTGCCACTTAGTTGAATATTTTGATACATTACCAGTTAAAGATTCTCTTAGACTGGACCCAAAAGAGATTTGAGGTGGTTTTGCTTTGCCAAAGCTATAAAAGAAAAAAACAGCATGGTCTCTGTTTCTCAGCTCAAAGAGCACCTTTATGGAAGTAACTCACAAACATTAATCAGAAAGCTAGCTCTACTTAACCTTCTGACAACTAAATTATTTTACAAAGCATCAGCTTCCAGTTCCAGAATACAGAGATAACTAAAATCTGAGTCTGTATGGCTTTTGTTTATATGATGTCAATATTGCTTTGCCTCTGCTTATTATTCCAATTATTGCAGTTATTCATTTCCTCACTTTGTAAAGTGAGCTTTTTCTGCTCATATTAAGAGAACTGAAGTTGGGAAGGAAAAAAAAAATGATAGCAACTTCTTGACTAATTTTTGTTCTGAAAAGTTCTTTTAGATTCTAGAAGAAAAATTTAACATTTCCTGAACATCCATTACATGCCATTAAGATAGATGCTTTAGATATAAAAATCCTTTTTCATTCTCGTAACCCTTTCAATTTATTTGTTTTATGTGGAGTCTGTGACTTGTTGTTTAAGTAACTTGCCAGTATCCCACAACTGTCACATGACAGAACCAGGATCTGATATAAGTCTATGACTCCAAATTTTCACCATTTCTGCTTCAAAATATTAAAAGACAATGCTCTTAATCATAAATCATTGCAACTTTTCAATAGATGTATCATACGTGTTCACATGTATTTATTTAATTTAAATATTGGGCTGTTCTATCTACAAATTTAAGAATGTATTTTTTAGAAACCTTAAGTAGATAACCAGACTAAAGTATACTGTTCTGTGAAACTTAAGGAATGTTTTTTCAAATGTTTTGCATTCTTAGAATAATTCATAACTGGTTTTTCTTGTTCCATTTTATACCACAACTAATTCCACATTACTATTAAAAAAAATCTGTAATATGCAGCATAGATAGTAATTCTTCCATGAATAAATTAACTAAATTAGAACTTGATAGTAGATAATTCTTATTTCTGGTTCTGACAAGAGTTGCTATTTATTAATATGGTAATGTCATCTCAAGTGGATTTGAGCAGCAAAAATGCTTTCATCTCTGGTGATTCTTTTTTCACTTTGTTTTCTGATCCCTTTAAACTTTTTTGTCATCTTTCTTCTGTTTCCTTTTGGAATATCTTCTCCTACATTTTATTTATGCATAGGATTATTTTAAAGTGCTTTTAGTACTTGCAGATACAAGTATCACCAAATGTATAAAAGGACCAGAGAGGAATCAGCAAGCACTGTTGCTAATTTGGCCATTGAGTATTTAAAATTATTCCTCTGGCTCACTTTAATTTCTTTACCCTAACTTATAAATTTTCACAAAATAAGACCCTCCCTAAATAAAAAGAGAACCTATACAAAATGTCCCAACTTTGGAAATGACTGTTGTGTTTACCCTTAATGTTTCCGTATGAAACACTATTACTTCTGCAATGCCTTATTTTGAATGGACATCTCCATTAAGTGTTATGTTTTGAATCCAACATACAGGTCCTTAAGTGTTTTATTTGCCTCAGAAAGGAAAAACATCATAAATCAAATTAGCAATGTAATTTCAGAAAACTAAAATTAGCTTCCACCTCCTTATATTTCAGGAAGGAGAACACGGGCTGGATGAACATAAGCTCCACATGTATCTTTCTGCCTTGCAGTCTTTGATCCCATCTCTCTTTGCATTAGTGCTACAAAATGCACCTTTCTCCAGCAAAGCCAAGCTTCATGGTGAAGTGCCACAGATAGAAGGTACTGAACTTAAATTCTGAAAGGAAGATGTAGAATATTAGCAGTTTAGCTTCCCAGAGACTTGTTTTTGATGAAAATTCTAAAAGCCACTGTATAACGGCATAATTACTAAAATGTATTTTATGGGTAGGATTTTGTCTTTGTAGACTATATGTCTAAAGTAAGCTATATGGCTTCATCTTTTATGGATAAGCCTCATGATATTTATACTTTTCATTCTTAAGACTTTCTTATAGCCTTCATTGGGAGGCTAGAATAAATGCTTGTGAATAAATCTGAATCAATGAAAAAATTTACTTAATACTTTCTAGTTTAGTATTTAAAACTGGTCATTTACACTTTCTTTATGCATTTTTTCCTCCCCACTTTTTCGTTTTCTTTTAATAGGGGAAGGTAAATATTATTTTTTCCCCACTCTGAGTTCTTAATAGAAAGGAATATAAGAATATGTGGCAGAATTTTCTTTTTTTCCTTGGAAGAAATATCTTATTTTCAGAAATACATGAAATTGACACAGAGGCCAGATAGTTCCTGTCTCACTTTCCAGGTAGCCAGTAAGTGATCTTTGATAAGTGACAACTCCACTGCACCTAAGCCCCAAGATAAATGCCCATAAAAAAAGCTATTGCTATGTGTGAGATACCTTTGCAACTTTTTCAGATTTGTGCAGTTACCTATGTTACTGGCTTCTGATTTCTGATTAACAAATAATTATGACATTGAAACATCAAGAGTTAATGTTTTCATAATTATACCTTTTCTATAAAGTAAGCGTGGGCTACCTGTAATCTTTGGAGATAAGAAGCACTATATTCCAAGGTACATGAAGCCACAGACTAAAAGTAATGTGCGCTATTTGGATGCCAGTTTTGTTTGGAAAATTAAGAGTGGATGGAGTAAATTTAGTTTGATATTTTTTAATGATATTATTGAGGATAATAAAAAATCAAACTTCATAAGATAAAGACTTTGAAGATAAGACTTTAATATAACTGGTCAATTCTGATTCTGCCATTTTACTCATTAAAGCACTTATTCTGCCTGGAGATTTTCCTGTCTTTCCAATTCCCCCTCCTCTTCTTTCTGTTTGGCTGTATTAGTTTGGTATGGCTGTATTAAGAAAGTACCATAGACTAAATTTATTATCTCATAACTCTGGAGGCTGGAATTCTGAGATCAAAGTGTTGGCAGAGTAGGTCTTTCTGAAAACTATGAGGGAGAAGGTATCATTTGCCTCTCCCCTAGCTTCTAGCAGTTTGCAGACAGTCTTTGGTGTGTGTTAGCTTTTGGATGTATGATCTCATTTTTCTGCTGTTATCTTCAGATGGCTCACTGTCAGTATGCTTCTTTCTGTGTCCAAATTTCCCCTTTTTATGAGAACATCAGTCATATTGGTAAGGGGCCTACTACTTCATCCAGTATATGACCTCATCTAATGTATCTTCAATGGTACTGATTCCAAACATAAGACTCCGGAGGGGTGGAGAGAACCCATTTCAACCTGTAATGCTTGTTATTTCTTCATATACTTAACAAATAGTCCTTTAATATCAGCTGTTGGGAAGTTTTTATTAGAGATTAGGTAGAACAATTTCAAAACAATTTCTTTACCATTCTGAACATAGTCTTTCTAACATTTATGTGACTTGTGATTGTCATTATACCAAAAATAAACTTTTGTTTTCAGTTCTTGTTGACTTACTTTGTGGCTTTTAACAGTAGGTATAAATATTAATATTATTATATCCTTATAAGGTTATAATGTCTTCACTATATGTAACGATTTATTATATCTTCATTTAAGGGATAATTTATTTCTTTCACAATTTAATCAATATATCAGGCACTGTTTTGGACATTTGAAATAACCAAATTAATAATAGGTAGCATTCTCTGCCATCATAGAGTTTATATTCTTATGGCAGGGGATACATCAAAGATTCATAACAGCTGTTGGGCAGAATCATTAAAAATAAAATGCTAGTGTTTTGCCAGCTAATTTAAATAATGTCTGGGAATCTTTCTGTATTATCATGATGTTAGATACTCAATTTTTTTTTAATCACAGTTAAATAGAACAATATTTTGAGTCTTCTGAATCATTCTAATTTTTTTAGAGGGAAAATTGTAATTTTATTTTTTTTATTATTTTTATTTGTTTTACTTAATTGTACATGACAGCACCATTCTAATTTCTTGCCTATAACTATTCACAAAATTACTTATTTTCAATCATTAGACTTATCTTTAAACCTTTCAACCCTACTCTTTTTTACCATAAATTCCAACATATCTATTTTACTTTTAATTAATTCATTTCATCATACTATAGCAAATATAATAGAATGTGTCTGAAATTATATGAGATATGTTTTGACAAATATTAAATACAAAAATCCCTTATCCCAATCTGTTTGATTTCCGGGTTGGGGTAGTGAGGGATACCATATCATCTAAATTTCTTCCTCCTTTTCTTTCTTCCTGTTTAATGATAACAAATGGAAGAGTTCAGATAGAAAGAATAACCATTGTCTATACTTAATATATTATTATATATCTGGTGCCACATAGGAATACAGTAATATTTTAATGTTGTCTTGGAGCATTTTTTAAATTGCTTCAAATTTTCTTAAGTTCAATAATTATTATTAAATATGTTTTGAGAAAATGTTGCCTCGTGTGTCTTTTTAAGGTAATTGATGCCTTTGTATAGGAGTTGCCTCCAGTCCAAGTTACTGACCTACAGCTAATGAGCTGTGGGCATGAATTATTCACTTAATAGTTATCCAGGAAGTATTCCCTTAATAAACTGGGATCTGATTACTGTCTGTAGGATTATAGATGTTATTGATGTTTAAACTTTTAAAATATAATAGTATAGCCAGGCATGGGGTGGCACATGCCTATATCAGCCATTTGAGAAGCTGAGACAGGAGGATCACAATTCAAGACCAGCCTCAGCAACTTAGCAAACCCTGTCTCAAAAATAAGAAGAGCTGGGGATAGAGCTCAGTGGTAAAGCACCTTTGTGTTCAATCCCCAGTACCCAAAGAAAATAAATGAATAAATTAAAAGTAAAATAAAATATATTAGTATGTATATGAATATGCATATGTGTAAACATATATGTATACATGTGTACATTCATGTTTTATTTACACAATTTTAAAAGTTTTTTAGTTTTCCCTCAAAATTGTGAAAAGCACATGATATGGAACCTTGGTTTTAATGTCCATAGTACACTGTGCTTTATCTTACCAGACCTTGACTTCAACATTTCTTACTAACTTTCTGTTTATCAAATGCTGAAAAAAAAATTTTTTTTAAAGATACAATGTTGGGGAATGAACACTGAAGAAATGCACTCAGTTCAAGCTTTAGTGTATTTTATGTTATTGTTCTTTGCTATTAAATGGTATTTTCCTACTCTTATTAGTTTCTTACTCCCTGAAGGAAACATTTTATTATTTATTATTTTATGGACATAAACAGTATAGTGGAATTATAAGTATTTTTATATTTTTAAACTAATTTCAAATTCACATTTTATGTAGGAGCCTTATCTTTGGCTCAATTTTAATTTAATCAAAAATATGTTTTTATTAAACTTTCATTACAATATTCATTTATTAACTATATAGTCCCATAAAATCTCAATTTTTTGAGATTTGTTCAAGTGACAAGAATTTTTTTCATTTATTTTCCATCAATGACTTGATGAATATGTTCCAGTTTTACAGTTAAAGTTTATAATAAGCAAATTAAGTATTAGGGGAAGGACCTTATTTTTCTTTTGACTGAATAGCTAAATTCCCAAATTATTGTTTTTTGTGTAATTAGTATACTTCTGTTATTTTTAGTGACTAGGTTTCCTCGGCCTATGTCACCTCTTCAAGATGTGTCTACTATTATTGGAAGTCGTGAGCAATTGGCAGTGCTCCTACAACTTTACGATTACCAGCTAGAACATGAGGGTACAACAGGCTGGGAGAGTTTGCTATGGGTGGTCAATCAATTGTAAGTTACTGTCTCCATATTTATTTGCTATACCTAATCAGTTCAATGGAAGATAGCTCATATTTATCCTTGAAACTGAGGGACAAAATAATTTTTAAAACATAAAAAAAAATAATTAACTTGGCATCATCAATGATAAATTTTGTTAGATTTACCCACCCCCCAAATATGTAATTAATTATCTTTGAAGAAGTTGCTTTTGTATTATATCAGAGCAACCAGTCTGCTTCCTTATTTGTGTATTAATGGTGATGGATTTTAAACCATATCCAGACTTCTAATTTTTTTGTTTAAAATGGATGCTGTGTTAGCCAATCTCTTCTTGGATTTGAATCTCATTATCTCCGTACTCAGAACTCTACCATTAAGATTTTATATATTTTATGCCAAGCTGTTTTATCTTAAAAAGTTTTTTCAGTAGAATGTAATCTTTTTCACAAGGTTCCAAGCAATTCCTTTGTTTTCAGAAAACAAAACAACAGCCAGGCATGGTGCACACGCCTATAATCCCAGTAATTCAGGAAGCTGAGGCAGGAGGATCAAAAGTTCAAAGCCAACCTCAGCACTGTTGGAAGGCCCTAAGCAATTTAGTGAGATCCTGTCTCAAAATTTAAAGAAAAAAAAAAAAATTTTTAAGGGGTTGGGGATGTAACTCAGTGGTTCAGTGCTCCTGGGTTCAATCCCTGGTACCAAAAAAAGAAAGAAAGAGAGTTTTTGAATTTGGATTGCATTGTTCCAGAAATTGTCAAGGAAGTAGTAATTTATATGTATCCCCTGCCTGTTTTTCTTTCCTTTCATATTCAGGTTGCCACAACTTATAGAAATAGTTGGCAAAATTAATGTTACTTCAACTGCCTGTGTCCATGAATTCTCCAGATTTTTTTGGCGCCTTTGCCGGACATTCGGCAAAATTTTTACGAACACTAAGGTAAAAACTTGAATTTCATATTTTCTTCTATGCAAAAAACATAGAAATATAATATGTTAATGCTGTAACAGTAATCGAATATAGAGTAAGAAAATGAGCCCTTCCTGATAACTTAGAATATTATGATAATAAAAGAAATTCTAGTTGATAGTAGTCTTATCTTTATTAATGTTCAGAAAATGGCTTACCTAAGTTTAGTTTGTATCCACACTAGTAAGATTTACTCACTGCAGATATCTCAAAGGTTTTCAGCATAGGAAGTATCAATTAAGGAACTCAACCCAATTCTATGAATATACTTTTTGTACTTACTACCATCTACCACAGGATCTGGAAGCAATTGTTTGTTCAGCACACTTGGATAAAAAATCTGAGGTGATTGTGGAACTGCAAAACTTTCTATTTCGAATGTGCTATAAGGATCCTACCTCTTCGGAATAGCATGGACACTTGAGATGTATTTTAATCATTACCCAAAGTATAATTTTTTACATAGGCCTATATGGGTTATTCTGTAGGTTTAGGTATTAAAGTCAAAATGTTCTAAGATCCCAATTTCTTCTTTAATACTATTACCCCATTTTTCTTTATAGCATATTGTTTAGTTGTTTGGAGATCTAATAAAAACATTAAAAGTGTATTTGTTCTAATCAAATATTAAAGAAGACATTTAAAAGTTAACATTTAAATATTGCATTTATTTTAGTGCAGCTCTTTATTATTAAATCTGTAGTTGCAACGTTTAAAGCAAAAGAGTATTTAGGTTTTGTTCTATTATCTGCTGACTAATGGTCTGTGACCTTTTTTTTATTAAAGGTCAAATAATCTGAGTTTAGTCTTTTCATGTGTGAAAGGAAGATGTTTCACCGTCTTTTAATTCTATAAGTATGATTTAGTAGATTAATCTTTAACAATGGTATTTCTCTCAGTTTAATTTGAAGTATATGTAAATTAATATGTTGGCCTGTTGTACTCTAATCAGAAAGCAAAAACCAGGTCTTGATATTAATGTAGGAAAATCATTTTACATTTCTCATTAACATCTAATTGTCAAATATAATTTGATTTCGCTGTTATCAGTATTGGCAAAAATTGTTCAACATGTCCCAAACAAGAAGCTGTTTTTTCTTTTAGAAAACCAAGTGGGAGTCATTTTAGCACTTAACACTAATTGATTGTCTTCAGTAGTCTAAAATCTTGTGGTAATTCTAATAATAAAAAATTGAAACAAGCATTTGCTCTAACTTAATATACTTAAGTTAAATTCTTTACTTGATATTTAAATGTTAAGGAGTGCAATAAAAGATTAAGATGGATTTCACACGATAAATATGTTAGCTGTGAAAGTACCTCAAATAAATTATTTCTTTTTTTTTTTTTTTTTTTTTAAAGAGAGAGTGAGAGAGGAGAGAGAGAGAGAGAGAGAAGAGAATTTTTAATATTTATTTTTTTTTAGTTCTCGGCGGACACAACATCTTTGTTGGTATGTGGTGCTGAGGATTGAACCCGGGCCGCACGCATACCAGGCGAGCGCGCTACCGCTTGAGCCACATCCCCAGCCCAAATTATTTCTTTTAAACATAATCAAATGCTATTTTTTAGTAATTCTAATCAGATAATAGCAATCTAAGTAAAGCTTTTTATCACTATGTTCACTTTTTAGGAGGCAGTAATTTTGAGCATTTAAAATGATTTTGGGACTTGGCGCCATGGCACACACCTGTAATCCCAGCAGCTTGGGAGGCTAAGGGAGGAAGATTTCAATTTCAAAGTCAGCCTCAGCAAAAAGCCAGGCACTAAGCATTTCAGGGGGACCCTGTCTCTAAATAAAATACAAAATAGGGTTGGAGATATGGTTCAGTGGTCAAGTGCCCCTGAGTTCCATCCCTGGTACCAAAAAAAAAAAAAAAAAATCATTTGGGGGCCTGGAAATGGAACTTGGTGGTAGACTACTTGCCTCACATGTGTGAGAAGGCCTTTTCTTTGATCCCAATACCACAAAAAATAATAAATGAAATTATCTTTGAAATAATTTTAATTTAAGGAATAAAACCAAAGGCCATCAGAAAATACTTGTTAACCAAAATTGATTTTTATTCTTAAAGGTGTTATTTTTAGTAACTTGATTCTTGTATTTAATATATTTCTGACTACTTAAATAGTCTATAAGCAAAATAAATTAATAATAAAGAGTAGTAGCAGCAGTGGTAGTAGAAGCAGTAGTAAACATTTTATTAGTCATTAACTAATCCATTGAACTTGAGACTTTTTGGATCTTCTCTTTGGGCTGCTTAGGTCAAACCTCAATTCCAAGAGATCTTAAGACTGTCTGAAGAAAATATTGGTAAGTTTGTTCATTACTATTTCTAAAAACAGTTGAATCTCTTTATTCAGAGAAAATGCTATATTCAGTATATTTAAATTATATAAACCAAAAAATACAATTTGAAAATGCAAATTTTTATTATGGAAAATTTTTATTATGCAATTTTTTATTATGGAAAATGATCACTTAGTTTTACAATTGGTTACATCTAATATATTCTTCCAATGTGTGGTGTCATGAAATTAATCTTTGTTCAGATTGATTTTAAATATCTACCTTTATTGTAACCAAATTGAACTAAGGCTGAGCTTCTCAAACTGGATACTTGTTAACTTGTGGGAAATGGTAGAAGGAAAGTATAACATGCCCCCCCACACCCATTTTATCTTGTTTTTTTTAAGGTTTGGGGGCTTCTTTGTTTTGTTTTTTTCTTGTTGTTTTTGTTTGACACATGCTCCCCAAAGGTTATTTTTAATAGCTTTTTAAATGATTGGTGTTTGAAATTCATATTTGTTAATATTACATGTTTAATTATGAACTCTGGTGATAAATTAGTGAAGAAAAAATTAAAATATTTTGGAAACTGACATTTTTTGGAATTATTAACTGAATGTTTGCTTGTTCAGATAGCTGGTGATTAGCCTCTGTGTATACAGTTCACATCTATGAATAAAATTTACACTTATGTTCCTAGCCTCAGATTTCTCTCTCAACTAACTCTGTCATCTTATATCAGTACACTTGTCAAGAACAAGTTATTTTTATCAAGAATAAACAAAGCTTAATACTAAATTCATGTGAAAATGAAGCTTTCTGTTTTTTTGCTAAAGTTTCTTCAGAACAGTAGATAAATACGTCTTTTCAACTCAATTTCTTTATGACTTTGAAAATAATTTAAAGCCATATAAAAATATAAATATAATAAGAAGAAAATTATATGAGCATTGAAGCAAATGTAAATCACGTAAAACAGTACCTGATGATCACTAAATGAG
Organism: Spermophilus citellus; assembly: GCF_964194105.1. Lineage (NCBI taxonomy): Eukaryota > Metazoa > Chordata > Mammalia > Rodentia > Sciuridae > Spermophilus > Spermophilus citellus. The sequence goes on from NC_138198.1 coordinate 117,209,831, forward strand.
AGCTATTAGCACTGTAAATAACTCACCTCATTATCTTCTTTGGAACTTTTCTTTGAAATTGTCCACAAGTACAGTAAAAGAAATTTTTTTTATTAAAGTCACTGGGCACACCTCAGAGGCTGTTTTAGTTAACCTGATTCTTCCTTGCTCTATGAAAATGATAAGGGTGCTGAAAACTCTACTGAGGGTGCAATAAGTGCTCTCCAGTTATGGTAGTACTGGAAACTAGGGAGAATCTCATATCTGAAAGCCGATTAAATAATATAGATCTAGGATCCTGCTTTTAGCTGAGTGACTCTACATTTTACAAGCACTGCAAATGGAAAGCATTAATGTTTTGGAAGAAAGACCTAGCTATATGGGTAATTGAGATACTTTTTTATAAGTTCTAATTTCTGATTTGGGAAATAGGAATATAACATCTCATTTTGGTTATTAAATTTCTTTACCATCTATCAGAAATTTTTACTCTAATGGTCCTTCAAGAAGCATTATGTTGTATTTTATAATAACCAGTGGAAATATGCTTTTACTACAGTGTTTTCCAAATGTGTAACCTTGCTAAAAATTTTTAAGTATTATGACTTTTTTTGTTTACATCTAAAACATACTTGGACTTTTAAAAATATTTTAATAATTTTAGATTCCTCAGCAGGAAATGGGGTCCTCACTAAAGCTACAGTCCCCATTTATGCAACAGGAGTCCTTACGTGTTATATTCAGGTAAGGGAATAATTCTTATTCTCCAACAAAAGTACCTTCAAGGAGTTGCGAGTAGAGTGTTTACCTAGCATACACAAGGTCCTGGGTTCAATCCCCAGAACCACCCAACAAATAAAAACAAAGAATCTTCAGTTTAGAAAAATACCTAGTATTATGTTTTCTCTATGTGAAGACATAAATTATAAATCTGAACCCAAAAGAAAAACAAAATTTTAAAGAATGTGTAATGGAGAACATATTTAAATAATATGACTGAGTAAAATATCAGTTAAACAGTAAGTTTAGAGATTATGGGCTCTTTGATATTTTGTTAATGTTAGATTGTACTTATTTAGTAGAGTTTCTTTGTGTTTCATAAGAAAATCATAAGATTTTCATAAATAAATGACAGCACATGTGTTAGGTGATACAAATTACAAAATGTTGTAGAATACTTTGTCATTGTTTTCATCACAGTACTTTTTAGTAATACTTTATTATTTTTTGTAACTACATAATATCTGCCCCTAAACGTAATACCTTATAATTGTTACAAACCATTTTATTTGTTCATTACTCTTCTATCTGGGCTTTGTTCAGCTGGCTTCTCTTCTGTTGCCTTGGTTTGGTTGCTCATATTGCTGCATTAAACTAGTCTGTTGGTAGGGTCTCAGGGAGGTTGGCTGATCTCCACAATCCATGTAGTTTCAGGGCCTCTCTTTACTCCATGGCCTCTGGAGCAGCAGAGCCAGGACTTAATACCTAGTGGCTGAAGGCTTCCCAGAGTGCAAAAGCAGAATTTGCTAGGCTAAGGCTCGGGCCTAGAATTAGTATATCACTTCTACAGTATGTTGGTTAAATAAAGTCTCAAGCCTAACCCAGATTTAGAAGACAGGAACTAAGCCAGAATGTATATTAAGAGATGTGGCTCATTGATTGCCACCAACTGAACAGACTACCTAACTATCCTTAGCATTGTTTTAGGTAAATAGCACATGATATAGCTGAAGGCATATTAGTAGGCAACTAAAAATGGGTGGAATCTCTATTGCAGCTTTGCTTTGATACTGATTTGTTACTCTCTACCTTTTCACTAAATGCACTGCTGTCTTTTTAAATTGTTATATCCTTCCTTTTTCATTTTAATCATTGATTTTTGCCAATCCTTTATCTTAACCTCATTCAAAACTAACCTATATAGGGGAAAAAAAGATAAATAGTAATATAGTCTTTCTTATGTTTCTTTTTTAGAAAATATTGTTAGTTGTAGATGGACACAAAACCTTTTATTTTATTTATTTCTATGTGGTGCTAAGGATCGAGCCAAATGCCTCTCATATGCTTGGCAAATGCTCTACCACTAAGCCACAAGCCCAGCCCTTCTCATGGTTCTTTTGAGATATTTAGAAGCTATTAATTGTTGACCTCTTATGTCTTCTGACAACTTAACTTCATTATATATTTATTTTCTGATAGAATATCGGATTCCCCTTTTTTCCAGGTCAGGTTAATATATAACATACAAAGTTTTTAGTTTTTTATTTTTTTAACTCCCCTAATTTAGTAGGTTTGCTTTATCTAATATTTCCTTTTTAAAAAATTTTTTCTAATTAGTTATACATTACAATTTTGATATACTGTAAACAAATGGAGCATAACTTCTCATTCCTCTGGCTGTATATAGTGGATAGACACTTCAGTAGTGTATAACATTTCTTAATAAAAAATTTCCTGATTATGAAAATAATAATAGCTCATTGAAGAAAGCTTTGAAAATTATAGATTTATTTTTAATCAAGGGAGAGCAGCTGTTTCTCTTCAGAACACATTAGTCTATATTTCAATATGCAGTTTTTCTCCACTAGAATATTACAAAGATAATTTCTTGGAAATCAAATTTCTACTACTAGGAAGATAACTATTTTAATAGTTTATATTTAACTATGTAGCTCCAAAATTCATGGGAACTAAATTTGACAAATTTTAATGAATTTTTTTTTAATGTTCTAAATCACGACCATTCAAAAGAACTTTCTGCAGTGACAGAAACAATGTATATATGTGTTGTCCAGTAAGGTAGGCACTAACTACATGTGGCTATTAAGCCTTTGAATTAATTATAGCTAGCGCAACTGTAAGCTACTGAATCTTTTGTTTTATTTAATCTTTCATTCAAATTTAAATAAAAATAATCACATTTGACTAGTGAATGCCATATTGACAGCACAGGTCTAAACCAAATAAGATAGCTTTTGTCCTTATGATCATACATATGCTTAAAAAGTATCTGTATTTTGTTTAAAAATAGATGGGTAGGGGCTGGGGATGTGGCTCAAGCGTTGGCGCGCTCACTTGGCATGCGTGGGGCACTGGGTTCCATCCTCAGCACCACATAAAAATAAAATAAAGATGTTGAGTCCACCGAAAACTAAAAAATAAATATTGAAAAAAAATTCTCTCTCGCTCTCTCTAAAAAAAAAAAAAAAAGATGGGTAATTATGGTATGTAGTCCTACTTGATTGCTTGAAAATTCATCATCAATATTTTTCCTCTATAGGAAGAAGACCGAAAACTGTTGGTTGGATTCTTAGAAGATGTAATGACCCTGCTTTCACTATCTCATGCTCCTCTTGATAGCCTGAAGGCTTCTTTTGTGGAACTGGGGTAAAAAATAAATTGTAGTTTACAGTTTTTTAAAAGGTACATAAAAGAAAGAGATAAAAGATCCAGGTAACTGAGAACCAAGCAAGGAAGGGAAGCCCCAGGATGATGGCTAAGGGAAGTCCCACTCTAATAGTTTTAAAGCAGACCAAAGGAGCGCCTACCCAAATTGGAACAGGACTAGTTTGAAGAAATAGGGGAGGAGAGGGACTATTATATGTTTCAACTATTGCAAAAAACAAGTAATAACAGGCTTTTGAAAAAAAGACAAGTTAACATTCTCAAATTAGATTTATGGAGTGCAAATTTTGTCTCATTACACAATAATTCTCTTGGTTTTGAGACCTAATTTTTTTGTTTTGTTTCGTTTATTTAGATATTCTTAATACTTTTTAAAATCAATTCATTGTAGTTTTAAATGGAAAGGGTGCAGATAGGTTTTCTTTGAAGCAATTGGAATAATAAAACAACAAATTTGAAAAAAATGTAGTTTCCCAGAACTGAAAAAGCACCTCAACTAAAAGCCAGCCCCCTAGACTCCTTTTTCCATTATGTTTGATTTGCTTAGTTGTACTCATGATCTCATTATCTGGCTGCTAAAGTAGCTTTGTCTCAGTCTTTACTGAAAACAAGCTTATGCATTTATTAATTATACCATATTATATTTGAATATTTTCATAGCCAACATAGTTCTCCATACAGGTGGTTTTAGTTGATCTTATTTGATCCTACAGTACAACCATATAACATAAACAGGACATGTATTGCTTCCCCAAGTTTTATAGGTGTAGAAACCAAGACTCACAGAGGCTGTAACTTACCCATCTGATTCTTATTAATGCTCTTTCCTGTTTTCTCCTAGAGAAATCTTTCTTTATTTATAATTTTAGTTTTCATTCTATTAAAATGTTAAGGTTTCTGGGCTGGGGTTGTGGCTCAGTGGCAGAGTGCTTTGCCTAGCATGTGTGAGGCACTGGGTTCGTTTCTCGGCACCACGTATCAATAAATTTAAAAAAAAAATAAAGGTTCATTGAAAACTAAAAAAATATATATATTTTTTTAAATGTTAAGGTTTAAAAAAAATGTTAAGGTTTCTGTTGCAATTGCAGATGCTTAGAGAAGCTGAAAGAATGATTTCTGAATGTGGTTTATGGTTTTATTAGATGACTTTATTTTTTAAAGAACCTTAGCTATACAGCATTATGCCATATGTTCTGCCAATATTTTTATAATTAATATTTTTTATACATAGTGTATTTCAGTACATCAGTAAGGCACTGTGGCTTTTAATTTTAACAATGGTAATTTTTTTCCAGTGCGAATCCAGCTTACCATGAGTTGCTGTTAACTGTTTTGTGGTATGGTGTTGTCCATACTTCAGCACTTGTAAGGTGTACTGCTGCTAGAATGTTTGAGGTATGTTAATATGTGTCTCTGTTGATTCCAAGTAGAGGGAGAGGGGGAAAAAATTTTTAAGTGCTTTGTATACCATGTTGATATATATTTTATGGCATTGAACACTGTCTAGTTGTGTACTGTGTGATGGGGCAGAACTTTAGCTTTGACATATTTTCTAGCCTTATTGGTTCCTTAAATGTTATTCTCAGTTCTAGTTCTCAAATTCTTGTAAATCTTATTTTAATTTCAGTCTTATATAAATCTTTCTGATTCTACTTTTCTACTTACTGAAGTAAATGACTAGTTAAATAAACTAAAATAACCTGGGTATCTTTTAAGTTATGGATTCATTAGTAGCATTAAAAAATCAATTATTACAATTATGGAAATATTTGATTTATTCATTACTTCAACTTGACTATTCCTTCTTCACATGTTTTATCTGGAATAATATCCCTATACATTAACTGCCAATAGACTTAAAAATAAAGAGGAGATTGTTCACGTAATTTACCTTGATTTTATGAAATTGCCACCTACTCAAGTTTGAAAATTGAAATATCTATCTGTTGTACCCATCAGGTAGCAAATTACAACATAGCCAAGTATATTCTTATAGAGAGACATTTTTAGAACTTCAGTCAAGCACTCAAGTTGGTTTAGTCTTTCTTGATGCTTTTGTCTTACCATAGTCAGGCTTCCTGGGTTCAGCTTCCACCTCTGCCACCTGGTGATCTTATAAATTACTTTGGCAAATTTGAACTTCTTCATATCTGAATTTCGTGATCTACACAATGAAGACAGTAATAAAAGTGTTCATCTCAAAGGACCGTTGTTAATATTAAATGAGTTAATGCTTGAAAGCTACTAATACAGTGTCTGGAATATAAGAGCATATAATAAATGTTAACCATCATTATAGTTTTTATATTCACACTATTACTTCACAAAATAATATAATAGTGCAGGGAATAAATATATGCTTATCCAGACTTATCTCTAATGTTCATGGGATTCTTTAAGCATTTATTTCCATAAGAATTAAATATTTTTGAATTTCATAATTTCACCACAATTTAAGACAAATTGCAGTCAAAAGTATAGAATACGGATATACTTAAAATATTTTCCTTCTAAATTTTTTAAGATATACTATTGCCTTCTAAAAAATTTAGGGCTGGGATTGTAGCTTAGTGGCAGAGCACTTGCCTAGCACGTGCGAGCACTTGCCTCAGCAGCACCACATAAAATAAATAAATAAAATAAAAGTATTCTGTTTAAAATAAATAAATAAAATGAATAAGAATTTTAATATATCAATTAGATCCATGACATCTAAAGAAAATCCCATTGTATGAGGAAGTTGAAAATTCTCTCTTCATATTATTCCGTCAGTTGTTTTACATATTTGATTAAAAATCTGTAATCCAGGGCTCTTTGTCCAGGTGAATGCTAAAATAACTATTTGGTTTTATGTCTAGTACAAGTTGGTTCTGGTTACAAGGAATTTTGATCTTTCAGCATGCTGAAAGATCATTGTAGAAAAATGAAAGACATTGTAGAAAAGTCTCTCTTCACTCTCATCTTCCCCCTCTAAAGAAAAAAGAAGTAACCTTTTAAATGAAGAGCTCTCTTTAATATGTTCCCCTCATGGGATTTTATTCTAAGACCAAAAAAGCTAATTGTTTTTCTTAAACCCTTGCTTTCTAAAATGTATGTAGGCACTATTGAAACATTTATATATAAATATAAATAAAATATTTTATACATATATTATATATATAAATAAAAATAATTTAAATAAATAAACTGAAACATCCCTTGTTTTTGTTTTGTTTTTCAGCCTTGTTTCTTATATGTAGCTATTGTCTGATCTGTGTCAGTACTGGTCTGAAAACTATATCCAAACTTAAGCAGTTTTCAGTGTCTTAGGTTGATTATGAACTTCTCAGTCTAGTTTGAGAGACTTTCAAAATTCATTTATGAGGGCTGGGGCTATAGCTCAGTTTTACAGCACTTGCCTTGTATGTGTGAGGCACTGGGTTCAATCCTCAGGACCACATAAAAATAAATAAAGATATTGTGTCCATCCACAATTTAAAAAAATTATTTAATAAATTCATGATAAAGATTTTACAGGGCATGGTAATACACCTATCAGTAGGAGAAATTAAAGGTCCTTTTTCTTTAGTGATCCTTATTTTAAACAAAATTGTATTAAATACAGTTCATGAGACTTCTTTTGATATTAATGCTTTATAATGAGAGTTATGGCTGATTCCCCTCAAAATGAATTATATCAAGATGACAACATAAAAGGAGACTTAAAATAACTAAAAAATACGTGAGAGCAAAAACTCTTGAGGAGAAGGTGAAAAATGGATATATCTGGAACCTAGTATAAAGTACTGAAGTCAAACAAGAAATTAGCCTAGTTTTTAGATGGTAAGGCACAAGGGGAAACCTAATCAGTTATATTGTTCTCATTGTTAAATAAGAGTCCATGTCTTACCTTTTTAAAAGGGGAGCGTGGCGTCTGGGATTGTGGCTTAGTGGTAGAGTGCTCGCCTACCATGCACGGGGCCCTGGGTTCGATCCTTAGCACCACATAAAAATAAATGAATGGAATAAAGGTATTGTTTCCAACTATAACTAAAAAAAAATAAATATTAAAAAATGGGGGAACATACTGTGTGAGTCTTACTGTGATGCATTAGCTTTTCTAAATGATGCAGTAAAAAACTTCTTTCATATAAGTGTTTTTATTGTATCAATCATAAGGAAATCAAGAAGAAGGCATGGACATTAAGTCAGATAAGACAGAATCCATTTTCTAGTTCCACTATTTATTGGCTCTAAATGCCTGGATAAATAACTTCTCCAAGCCTCAATTTCTTCAACTGCTAATATGCTGCTAATAATGTACTTGCCTTATATAAAAATCAAATGGTATATTGCTTGTGAAGTGCATAATAATAATTGATAACTCTTTACTTTCTGATTTTCTAGTTTAAGAAATTGAACTTAATCTCAGAGCAGCACAAAGTTAAACTTGTCCCCTAGATTATCCTCTTTTTTAATATTTTTAGTGGGCACAAAAGTAGATATTTGAAGATATACTTTATGGATTCAAAATCTGAGCTATCTTAGTTATAAGATGATACAGAGAGAAGGTTTTCTTTAATAGTATTTGAACTTTCTTCTCCTGTTCCTTTATACCTGACATCTATAACTAAGGTAATAACGAAAGTTCCTTTGTGGTTTATTCCTAATCATCTGTGGTTTTATATAAAAATTACTTCAGAATTTGGAAGTAGATTCTAAAATGAATTCAGTTGGTAAGTGGAAACAGATTATTCAAAATTAAGTATCTTCACATAAAGTGAGGTATGTTCTCATGTGTTGCATAGGGATGTTCACATATGCACATAATGATTTCTGTTATTAAAAATTCCATGGCATCTTGATCTTCTGTGAGGACTAGTTCCATTATTAGGTGAACAGACTGATTCGCATTTAGGATTAAAAATGCTTACACTCTGAAGTTGAAAAGAGGGTTTCCCGTCTGTATTTACCTCAAATTTAGTAATCTTTATAAAACAATAAATGCATACTGCTCAATATGGTTCTGTTTTGCAAATTAGTGTTATCTAATAAATGAATTATTTTAATATATTCTGATTATGTTTATTTGAAAATTTATTCAAGATTTTAGGGAAATATAAAACAAAGAACTGATTAAAAGTTAGCTACCAAACTTTTAAAAATTAATTTCATTTTCCAAATACATCACAAATCATATTATTGAAATAGTTATAATAATTAAGTTCTCGTTTGTTTCTTGAATGCAAATTCTTTATCATATAAGTATATTATGTGAAAATCAATAGTCAATGGTCCTTTGAGTTAAATATTGCCATTTTCAGATAATAAAACTGAGTTTCAAGAGATAATGTAATATATCTACAACTACAAGCTAACAAATGGAGAACTGGAGTCTGAACCCAGAGCTGATTCTCAAGTATATTACTCTAGAAGTATTATGTTGCATTATGCTCTATACCTCTAAAGAGAAAGCTCTGTGATTTAAAAGGTTGAAAATTTCCCTATGTGTTTTTTAAATTTACTTACTATAGAACAATCATAAGCAGTTTAGTCATGTCTGTTAGACATTTCAGTTTGGTTTAAAAACAGTTCAATTTGTACCATGTTGGTCATAATTAAACCACACCAGATTTCCTTTGAGAATTTAACCATAACACCTTGTGTGTGTCCTCTAAGTTCAATTTTCTTTTCCTCTTACATTATATTTTAATTGAACATGGAAGTTACATAGACTATTTGACCAAAAGTACACTGCCATTCAATCAGTGATGAAATTTCTTTTCATAGCTGCTAGGCTGTTTAAGCTTTTATTTTCTTGCTAAGCATTCTCTGCCTTTGTAAAGCACTCTAGTAGCTATATTTGCTTAGCTTCTAATTTTGGTTTTGCTTTATGTTTTCTCTCTTTCTCTTGGTTGTCCCTTTCTTCTTCCCATGACACTGTATTTGCTCTTTTCGTGCATCACCTGTGAATACCCCCTGTGCTGACCAATCAGCTGTTGGTGAAGGGGGTGAATGAAACTCTGGTAGCTCAGAGGGTTGTTCCTGCTCTCATTACACTCTCCAGTGACCCTGAAATGTAAGTGTCATCCCTGCCTTTTACGTTCAGCATCCCTTTCAAAAATGTGCCTGTCAGGAAATAGCCATCAGCTTTAGAATTCATTGTAGAAGCTCTTTGAAATAATAATACTGGCTGGGCTTGGTGGCTCAGGCCTATAATCCCAGCAACTCAGAGGCTGAGGTAGGCTGAAGAAGGAGAATTACAAGTTCAAGGCCAGTCTTTGAAATTTAGTGAAATTGTGTCTCAAAAAAATACTGTTTTTAAAGGCTAGGGGTGTAGATTAGTGGTAGAACACCCCTTGATTTAATTCTCAGTACCACAAAAATAATAATAGTAGTAACATTACTGGATTATGCTTATTTGATTTTTAAGCTTTATCATGTTACTGTTCATACATCGTTTTTTTAAAAGCGAACCCTCACAGTAAGACTAATTTGGAGGCCGCGTATTGGCAAAAAAACATATCAGTAGTATTAGTATTCAGTTAACATTTTCAAACGTAAAATGTGCTGATGGACTATTTCTTCCAAGCCAAGAAAGGATGCTCTGCTAATCTCACTAACAGGTTGTTACCAGTAAGTGTAGTGGCATGAACCAAAGGCTTAACATTTTAATGTCTCATGTGAATGACTAAACCAAGAAAGGCCAGTGAGTCTGCCTGCCCATCCTCAGTCACAGCTAACCCAGTTCTCATTCCAGTTTACCAAACCATTTTTTATTGCATGTTGACTGGTTTACAGCTGACTCTTCGAGGCATGAGTGAAGCGTTAGTTGACAAGCGGGTTGCTCCGGCCCTTGTTACCTTGTCCAGTGATCCTGAATTGTGAGTTTCACAGACTGCGACCTTAAGTTATCCTGCCTATCTTTTTGAGCATTCTTCTTGGTCTGCTTTTTAAAATTTTTAATTTGTCATTGCTAGAGACTAATACAGTATTTTTACCTACTATGATTCACATTTTATTAATACTTACTTTGTATGTCAAAGAAAGTTTCAGTTTCTTTCTTTTTTAATTTCTAACAGCTCTGTCAGGATTGCCACAATTCCAGCTTTTGGCACTATTATGGAAACAGTTATCCAAAGAGAGGTAGGAAATCACCAAAATGTATTTATATATGTGTATCTCATTGAGGTGATGGTGACACATTACCACATGTGTCCCCATTGATAGGGGCAGAAGGATTATATCTTTTGTTATTTCTTAGTTGTGGGCAGAGGAGTATCTCATATTTGAAAGCAAGATAGCCTAACTTAATAATAGGCATATCCCCATATCCTAAGGAACTAGTCCATATTCCATATGTCCAGTCTTCTCAACTAATTAATTAATTAATAGGCCAACCTCAGGTCTTCTAAGTCTAACTGGATATTGGAGTTTTGAGTAAGCTTTCAAATCAAGCCTAACTCCAAAGTCTTATATTTTCTAGTAGACTTTTAGCCAAACTGTGTAAATTCTTGATTGCAAGTTTGCACAGATTTGAAAATTATTTTACAAGGTAACAGTAGGAACACAAATCTATTTTACAAATGAACAACAGAAAGCACCTGTATTCTGATAACTATGTCATTGATGCTACCAATCTGGTATCATCTTAATACTACATCTGTCACTAGTGATTCAAGAGAATACCAAAGCTTTCCTCCCTAAAGGTGTATTTTGAAACTGTGATTCCATTTCAAGTTTTTTAGATTCTGTCTGTAACATTAACTGTAAGACACATCTCAAAATTAGTATCAGAGGTTTATTATTTGTTATCATATTGGACATGTCTTTACACAAATGAAAAGCCCTCTGGATTAGAAAATAAATTACTTGTGGATATAGTCCCTGGTCACTTAAATGTAAATAATGCTTTTCATTTAATGACATTTTACCAAAAAAAGAAAAATTTAATATAATTTCTTTGTCATAAAGATTAAAATTAAGTAAATTAGTTAGAAACATTTTAAATTTTTCTTGGTGAAGCAACAGAAAAAAAAAAACATCATTCTGCAACACTTGCAGTCTTGGCAGAATTTCAACATATTCTTAAATCCTAAAATAAAAATGTCTTAGGGAAATATGAGTAAGATATAAGTCATTAATGACTCATTGCTTTCAGAAGGTGGATGATTGGGTAACTCATACTGTGACTTAAGAGTTATCATTTTGATACAAAATCATAAATTTAACCATCTTTGCCCTAGTTACAGGGTTTTTTCCTTTTGATTTTACATTTTGTCAGGGAATATTTTTATTTAAAAAAGAAAGAATTAATAAGAATAAAAAATGTGAAAGCTTTTCTGAGCTAAAAGACTACATAAGTATTTTATTATATCCAAATGTCTAATTTCGTGGGGTTATGAATTGTTTGAACTTACTGCTGTAAGCTATGTTTAGTATGTATATCTTTCATTTTAACAACAGTATTCATTTTTAATATTCTATAAAATGACAATATAATATCCAATTTTAAGTTACTAGAAAGAGTGAAAATGCAGTTGGCTTCTTTCCTGGAAGATCCTCAGTATCAAGACCAACATTCTTTGCATACAGAGATCATAAAAACATTTGGTAGAGTTGGGCCTAATGCAGAACCCAGGTTCCGAGATGAGTGTAAGTTGCATTTTTCTACCTTTTTTCCTGAATTGTCAGATCCTCAGAAGCTTCTCTGAGGATTTGTCACATGTTAAATAAAGCCTTGACTGCATTTTATCTTTTGTATGTTGAAAACTGAACTCAAAACAAGTTATTTATTATGAATCCAATGTGGTAATTTGACATCATAAGGTGCTAATTTATCCATGTTTGAGGAATATAGAAAATTTCAGTACATATTTAGACAGAAAGACATACACATATCCACACATGTGTATATGCATACCATTCAAGTTCTGTTAACTATTAACTGCATGAATGCTTTATTCCACAAAACCCCCCACACCCCTATTCCTTACTACATGTTATATTATCATATATTCAGTACATAGTATCTATTTGGTATACTATATATCAGTTGCTCTAATACATATGAAAAGTTACTCTAAACTTCATTATTATAGAATCATTTCTTAATAACAGCTAATTGCAAAATACTGTGCTGCCTTGTATTTTGATAGTTTTTATTATTCATAGGGAAATTTTGTATTTCTAGATAAATTTTTTATTTTTAGTTTTAGGTGGATGTAACATCTTTATTTTATTTTTATGTGGTGCTGAGGATCAAACCCAGTGCCTCAACAATGCTTGATGAGCACTCTACCACTGAGCCACAACCCCAGCCCCTCTAGACATGATCTTATGAAAGCTATGCATTTCTCCAACTAGCATGTTGTCAGCATGACACACCACTTTGTTTTAATGCAGTTTGTTGATCCGCTAAATGATCTGCATGATTATCTGCTAACACATTTTCTCCAGTTTCTCTTTTTTTTACTGTGGTCCTCAACCTTTATGACAACAGTTTCTTTTGGTAGCTTTAGTCCATCTAGAAATTATTTCTCCAGAAACACATCAGTTATCATTGTTATACTTCAGCCCTTAATTTTAGCAGTTTGTCATGATTTAGAAAGGGCCACAGGTTCAACCACTTAATAATCAACTTGGTTTCTAATACAGAGTTGGATTCTCCAGTAAACTAGTTTTTGCAAATCCAGCCTGATATTATTTCTTACCATTTTTAAGATAAGAGTAATCAAAAAGTATTAAGTCAGTATTGAGGCTGCAGGGTCCAAAACATATGTTGAGGGAGGACACCACACTTCAGAAATGGTCTTTTCACTGTGCAAGTGTATTCATAGTTAACCGACCAACAGAAAAAGCATTGGTATTTTAGTTTTGCAATAGGGCTAGACCCACATGTGGTAACATCAAATTGACAGATGATTTTAGTAGGAGCTCTGAGGTACTTTGACTTCATGGAGGCTGTAATTACTCTTAGGCAAAGAGAAATTCCTGTCTTCTGGACTAAGGGGATAGTATAAATGTATTGGGTCTTTAGGTTATACTGAGTTAAAAACCTCTCGAGCATGATCTAACCTTTGTATGTACATTCAAAAGAAACACTGTTGATCATCTATGAAGGATCAGTCTGGATTCCTATACTTTTGTTAGATCATTGGAGTCTTTTTTCTCAGTCATTCTAGGTCTACAATTATTTCTCAAAGCAAACATAGTGTCTGTATCTTAATTTTGAGGAACTTTTAAAAATAATCATACTACTTCATATGACAGATTATTTATAGAGTAGATACATACCTATTATATTTGTAGGATTTGCATAACAAGGAACTTTCTTCTCATAGTAGCCCTAAATTAACAGTTAAAAATGGGCTGAAGAAAAAAAATGAGTTTAAGAGAAGATTTAGGATAGAAATTCCCACTGCTTGGGGCTGGGACTGGGGCTCATCTAGCGCTCATCTAGCGAGGCGCTGGGTTCGATCCTCAGCACCACATAAAAATAAATAAAATAAAGTTATTGTGTCCAACTACAACTAAAAATATATGTATTTAAAAAAAAAAAGAAATTCCCACTGCTTTAGTAGATCTAGTAAACCATTGTCCCTGACATCTCCTTTAACTTATCATATACCTGCAAATACATTTTCATACAACCTTTCACGTTTTAATATAATCAGAATGGTTTTTAAGATAAAAATCTCTCCCCACCTTCACTGGATTTATTGTCCAGTGAAGTGGCTTATTTAACTGTACTCAAGCAATTCCCTTTTGGAGTTTAGAGGAAGAATAGAGAATTTGGGAGTGGTAATGTCTTCCTTGGAGAGTAGCATTTTAGGTATGTAGATTATTTGTCCCTCTACTTCTTAACTAATAGAGGACATTAGTGCTTTCATTAGCCATTGTTTTTCTAACTTTTCGTTATCTCAGGAACTTTGGTTCTGATTTTTAAGAACCAGTTTTTTGGTTTTTTTTTTTTGTTGTTGTTGTTGTTTTTTTTTTAGAGAGAGTGAGAGAGAGAGAATTTTTTTTTAATCTTTATTTTTTAGTTTTCGGCGGACACAACATCTTTGTTTGTATGTGGTGCTGAGGATCGAACCCAGGCCGCACGCATGCCAGGCGAGCGCACTACCACTTGAGCCACATCCCCAGTCCCAGAACCAGTTTTTTTTTATCTGAAACCCTATGGAGTTAGTTTGTTTTTAGTTATTTTACTTTGTAAGGTTTTCTAAAAATATTCAGTGATATCCTGGAAATTTGCTAGAGGGTCAATTTTCCATTACAAATTAGTTTTTTTTTTCTTGGTTCCTTATTTCACATCTGAGCACATTTATTTAAAAAGAGGAAAAGATTTCCTTTACTTTTACTGCCAGATCTACCCTAGAATATTTTTTGAAAGTTTTCTGAAATATAGTTTTATGAATTCTGTTGTTGATTTATCTTTATTTTAGTTGTGATTTTTAAATCTTTGTCCAATCTGCCCTGAAGATTTCCTATTCTTTTTCCCTGTGAAGATTAATTTTAGAATTATGCTCACCTAGGCTACTAAACCTTTTCTTAGTCTTTAGTATCCTACTGCTTTTAACCATTTAAATCCATCTGATGTATTAAAATTAAGTAATTAGAACAGATGAGGTAGCCCAGGATAATACAAGTACAGTGAAATCTTGGATTCTATAGTACATTTTTATGTTCCTGAGAATTAAGGGGATCCTTATGTAAAGCCTTTAACTACCTCTACTTTAAAGTTTAAATTAACTTCTATAGATTTATCTTTTAGTCAAGCATTTTTAAGGAATATTATACAGTATGATCATTGTATTTTTTAGAAAAACTGAGGAAAGGTCAAAGACTAGGAACAATAAAAGGGCTATGCATGATTAGATCAAATGGCAAGAAAGGTAAGTTTCAGAAGGTTGGGTTAGAAGAGAACTATAACCTTTGGGAGAACCTAAGCCATCTCTCCTAAGAATCCTAGTTTTAGTGGGAAATGTTATTCAGAAAACACAGTCTTGGGCACTAGGGATTGCTCATTGCAACTGCATAGGTTATTATTTCTTCAGTCATTGCTTTTACTTTATTTTTTTTTAATTTTTAGTTGTAGTTGGACATAATACGTTTATTTTATTTATTTTTATGTAGTGCTAAGGATTGAACCCAGGGCCTTACGTACTAGGCAAGCACTCTACCGCTGAGCTACAACCCCAGCCCTCCCCACCATTGCTTTTACTTTAGTAGTAGGCTAACTGTATTTATGAAGCTTTACATTATTCTATAAGGGTATTGAACCCTCAGAACTTAAAAATTCAGGCACCAGTGCCATTTGACATTATTTTTTATGAAGCATTTTAGAAACTAAAGGTAATAATATTATTAGGGAGTAAAATAATATTATTGAAAAAACATTGTGAGTTATTGAGAAAATAATAAGTATATTATAACAATAATATTTTTATTAAAAAGCTTGTTTGTAAGGACAAATAACACAAGATATAGGTTGTTCATATTTGTGTGTGTGTGTGTGTGTGTGTGTGTTTCTTTTTTCAAAATTGGGAAAATGAATTACAGTGAGCCAAAATCACCCATGTGCATCCCCATAACTAGTTAATAATTACAGTAGTAAATAATCTATTTCTCCCAAATCCCAGATCACTTTTTGTTTTGAAAAACATACTTTCTTCCTAGTAAAGAAAAGAAAGCATAGAATGTTGGTAATCTTTTGAAAGCATCCAGCAGTAAATAAAATTTTAGAAATTAAAATGGTAAATCTTTTGTAAAGTATGAGGGTTTCATATGCGTGTTTGGGATAAAAATGTAACAATTTCTTTTTTCTTTTTCAGTCGTTATACCACATTTGCATAAGTTAGCCTTGGTGAACAACTTACAAATTGTGGATTCTAAAAGACTGGACATTGCCACCCATCTTTTTGAAGCCTACAGTGCACTTTCATGTTGTTGTATCCTTGCTTTATCAAAGTATATCTACCTTTTTGTAACCAATTTTACAATGAACCTTAGCTTCAACTTATTAATATGTAGAAAATTGAAATTTTTATTTTCCTTTGTCCACTTCTTTTTTACAGTTGTTTTATAATTTTAAAAATAACTTAAAATTCTGTTTATATTTCTACCTTTTTAAAATAATAAGTTTCTTAGACCGAATTTTATTATGTTAATCAGCTGTGTAACAGAGCAGAAAATAAAGCCAGAATGAATTATAGTCGAGAGACTTCCATTTATCAAAAGACTGCCTTATATATGTCCTGGCAGTTAAGTTTTTCAGTGAATATTTAATTGTTGGTATCCGGTGAATTTCTTTTACAGAGGTATCACTCATTAGAAAAGTACAGGGACAACTAGGAGAAAACTTAGATCATATAAGCCCACATCAACTCTATATTGTAAATAAATAAGCTAAGGCTTAAAGATGATAGTGACTTATTCTGTTTTTATAGTTAAAAGCAAAACTGTGACCAGAACAAAGAACTTTAGTCATTCTCCCCCAATTCCCATTAAATATTCTCTTTACTATCCTATGCCTAGTAAAATAAAAACTAAGAGGAAGTAAAGATGGGCAAAATGAATACTAACTTCCTGGCTCTTATTGAAAGGCAGAAGAGTTCAAAAAAGGAAATAAGAGATTGAAAAAAGAGTGGAATGTTGAATATTCAAATAGAACAAATCTGCACACTAGACACAGAATCAGAGAATTATGATATAGAGGAATCGGAAAAATGATAAGAGGTTCCTGGAAAAAACAGCAAAAAGGAAGTTTCAGGTTTATGATTTCTGATACTGAGTATATAATGTTCTTAGATTTTTACATTTTTCCCAATTGTTTACACATGGTTGCTTATTACTATTGGTGCATTTGAATTTATATAAAATAGTGAGATTCATTGTGAAATATTGTACAGCATTTAATAACAAAGTAAGCAGGTACTTTTAAATAAGATAAATGCACAACACTATTGGCACTGGATTTTTGACCAGAAAGTATCGTGGGAGATTGTTTTTACTCAGAATAAAACAGAAAAAGTAGAAAAATAGAGCTATCTATTAAGGAGCTGCATGTCCTTTTGAAACTATTAAAACTTTTAGATAATTGGATTCATTATTGAGTGTATTTTATTTTTGGAATCTACTACAAATTACCAAATCATATGGATGATATAAATCATGTTCTTTGGAATATAGATTATGAAGTGGGCATAAGTACCCTGTTTTAGTAATATTGTACCTCAATTATGTGTGTCATCTGTAAATTTAATTCCACTAAAAGGAGAACTTGCTATCATTCCTGATTTATCTTTTTGGCTCTTTAAACTTAGAGAAAATAGAGGAAGCAAAAAGAGGAACTGATATTCTGAATTAGCAAGGAAGAATTTTTTAACAATGGAGAAGCGACAGGATCCCTGCAAGAAAGTAGTAATAACACGTCAGAGTTTTATCACAAAAGAAGGAAAATATTGTTTCATTCATTAGACTTAAGCAGAACTCATGTATAATATTAGTAGAAAGTTTCTAAAGGAATGTGCCAAAAAGAAAATGATCAAAAAGATCAAAATTTTTATCTTTATAAAATCCAAAAATAAAAATTTTTATCTTTATAAAATAAAATTTTCCAAGTGGGAAAGACATTGGTTTCTGAAGAGTATAGAAGTCTGTATAGAAAAATATTATCATGCATTTCAATACACAGATTGTTCCAAAAATAAACACAATAAAAAGTTTTTATAGCAATATGGTATAAGAAAAAACCATCCTAACAATAGTGCTTAAGAAGTCATGTTTAGGAAAAGCTAGAAGGAATTTAGAAATCTTTAACCTGGAGAAGAGATAACTTGAGGATAGAAAGATATTTTGACAATTGCAAGTACCTAAAGGTTAGAAGGAAGGGTAGGTACTGTGTAGCTAAAGATACAGAGCTAACACTAAACAAGCTGAGGTTCCAGAGAGACCAGTTTTGTTTATGGGGAAAACTTTATAATTGGTCTATCTAAAACTGCAGTGATCTCGCTTATGAAATTATAAATATGCTATCATTATGAACAATTAGAACCCTTTTGACCATCATTCATCAATGAGGTAGAGACTATTTCAAACATGAGTAAATGATCTGTATATTTGCAGAGCTTGAAAGACTATGATTCTTTGGGGAAAAGGTGAACTGAAAGGAGGAAAGTATCTTTCCTCTTTTCTCTAAATAAAGCCATCTTAAGCTTCTCAATCTATGCCCATATTTCTGACATCACAGGCTGCTAATCCAAAGGTCACTCACAGCTTTATCTTGGTGGTACTTTCCCCATATCTAGAGAAGAAAACTACATAATCATTAGGTTGCAGCCCTCTGTATTTCTATATTTTTAGTGACTATGAATTTATAAGCCACTAATTATAGGAGCTTTGTGCACAATTTTTATTTAAAACTGTATTTTCAAGGAAATATTTATATATTATGCTGATTTTTCTTGATAATTTTTATTAAAAATTATTTTAAAATTTATTATAATTTATAAAAATTTTATTTTAATTTTTTTTCAAAAATAATTAAGCCATCTTTCTAAGGAAATTTATTTAGTGGCATTTTTTACTTTAATATGGTATAATCTTTTTAAAGAACTATTTTAAATAGATAACAGCTAGAATAAGGTAAGAATGTGCCAGAATTGATGTGAATGAACAAGATGAATTATTTTCTTGACAAATATATCTGCTTTCCTAATTCTTTAGAATGTCAAGATAATCAACAGAAATTAAGATGAGCAGGAACTATAAGTAATACTACACTGATAGCAAAATCTCTTATTACATCAAAAACTCTGTTATCCAAGTCTATCAGAACCAGTAGAAGGTCAGTTCAATAGGATGATTAAAATAAGAAACCAGGAAAATGATATAAACCTTAAATAACTTATTTTAACTTAAAAATATACTTGTATTTTTATCAATCTTGATATAAAACTGAGGCATCTCTTTTGTGTGAATAATTATAGTTAAATATCTTTCTTAGATAAACCACATCCATGGTGCATTTGTGTATAATTTTAAGATTAAGGTTCTCTTAACAGGATACAGAAACATTTCTGATACTGAGTATATAATGTTCTTAGATTTTTACATTTTTCCCAATTGTTTACACATGGTTGTTTGTTACTGTTGGTGAATTTGAATTTATATAAAATAGAGGGATTCAGTGTGAAATATTATACAACACTTAATAACAATGCTTTAAGCAGTTTGCCCTTTTTTTCCAAAACTTTCAACTTAATTATCATAGAAACATTGATTTTCTTTTCATACTCATTTAAATCTGATTAAGTTTCATGATTTAGTTGTCATCCTTTTTTCACACATTTACACAGCATATTATTGAATTATGGGATACCAGAATGAATGCCACTAGCATGAATAGATTGTGAGAATAAACACAGTAACCTGCTCCAAATAAAGAATCATACAAGACTGTTTACTTACTCTGAGCATCAATAGAACATAGTCCTCCTTTCAGAGGGCTTCTTTATATATAACCTCTACTGTTTGGTTGAACATTTGGTTTATTAAATTTTTCTTAACTACCTTCTCTCAAGTCATTTCAGAGGATTTAATGGTAAATCATTTTTTACCTGGCCTCAGGTGTTTACGCACTGACATGGAACATCTCTCTCCAGAACATGAGGTAAGCCACTGTGATTATCACTGTTATCACTGTGATAACACTGTTATTATTTGATATGTTTCAATATCTCCAATATGTTTCAATATCTCCTGTGCAAGCTTTCATTACTCTTTATGTAAGGCTTGATTGTGATATGCTGTGTTTAATTTTTTTCTAATTTAGCTCAGTGTTATTATTTGATTTATTTACTAGTTGTGATATTTCAAGCAACTGCTTTAACATCTTGAATCCTCTGCTTAATTCTGTGAAGTAGATATAACATGCTCACCTTCATTTTAATTAATAAGAATTTAATAAGATTTACATGGGTGAAATGTTTTATAACTATAAAATGTTAATTATCTCTATCAACTTTCTTAAAAGCCAAGTTTCTATTTTCTATCTCCATTTCTTCATAACTCTTTCATTTCTTGCTCTTTGCCTCCTGCTTCCTCTATCATTTGTATCCTCAAGCTATTTTTCTGCCAGCTTTTCCTATTATGTTTGACTTTTTTCTCCTAAGTGAAACAAAAGCTTCCCTTCATTGTTTCCCATATCTCTTTTTCTTCTCAATGTCTCTACCCACTCTTTTCTTTTCAACTTTCACACTGTCTATTGGTACATATGCCTACTTGCAAATCAGTTCCTTAATTCATCTTCTTTTTGTTGTTGTTGTTCAAAAAACTAAGAAGCATTGAGTTTATTTACATCTATGAATTTTTTTTAAATTAGACACAAACTCAACAAAAGACTTGTTCTTCAGTAATATTAACTTTTGAATTATTTTTTCATGTCTTTATACATGTAGTATTTTTTTTGCATTAAAATTCTTATTACACATATATACCACAATTTTTCATATCACTGTTTGTATATAAAGTAGGTTGACACCCAATTTGTGTCTTCATACATGTACTTTAGATAATGATGTCCATCACATTTAATTCAGCTTCTTGCCGGTCTTCAAAACATTCCTTTATTTCCTTCAAGTTTTTGCTTAAATCTCAACTTTACCTCAGTGCCTACCCTGAACTAAAGAAACCTAAAAAAAATAAATACTATTAAGTGATTGAGATTTGGGAGTGGGATAGGCAAGGAATGCTGGGGAATTGACTCAGGGCCTTGCACTATACCCAGCCCCCAGATTGAGATCTTATATGAATCCTTTAACAAAGTAACTGCTATATTTTTAAAATTTTAATCAATGTGTTAGTTTATGAGATACTCAATATTTAGTTAAAAGTTTAGATAAAACCATCGTGTTGTGCTCTTCATTAAAGTAATTTTTCTTAATCAGGTTATTTTAAGTTCTATGATCAAAGAATGTGAACAAAAAGTAGAAAACAAGACTGTCCAAGAGCCTCAAGGGTAAGACATTTTTTCTTTAAGGCTTCATATTTACCTTAATTTTTCTATCTAAATATTGTTTATAATGTTTCATGTTGTATTATTTTGTAGTCATTTATTTAGAAGACAAGAAAATTATTCAGTTCAGCTGTTCTTTCAATGCTAGTCCATAAACCATCTCATCAGAAGTATCCCGGGAATTTAAAACTCGGATCTTGTCCTCATTCTTTGTACCCTCCTCTCAATATTGTGATTCACTTTAGGAATCTTTACATTTAACAGTCTCCAAAGAGATTTTGCTGTGGAGCTGGATCAGGAACTCACTGATCAAAACAATATCTAGAAATTTGTGTCAGAAATTTGTTAGCTAGGTGGCACATGCCTGTAATCTCAGCTGCTTGGAAAGCTGAGAAAGGAGAATCATGAGGTTAAAACCAGCCTCAGCAATGGCAAAGCCCTAAGCAACTCAGATCCAAAATAGGGCTGGGGCTGTGGTTCAGTGGTCAAATGCCCCTGAGTTCAATCCCCAGTATCAAAAAGAAAGGAAGAAAGAAAGAAAGAAAGAAAGAAAGAAAGAGAGAGAGAGAGAGAGAGAGAGAGAGAGAAAGAGAGAGAGAGAGAATTTTGTCAGAAGTTTGAAGATATAGCTGTTTGCTTCATAAACAATTGTAAATTTGGGAATGTCATAGCCAAACTAATGCTTCTAAACAAGCTAATTAGAATTCAGAGAGTCAATGAAATTAAAATGTGACAAGCCAGGCAAGGCTTGGTGGCCATTACATATAATACCAACTACTCTGGAGACTAATGCAGTTAGAGACCAAGTTAGGCAACTTAGTGAGACCCTGTGTAAAAATAAAATAAAAAGGCTGGAAATATAACTTAGTGGTAGAATGCTTGCCTAGCATGCATGAGGCCCTGAGTTCAATCCCCAGTACTGGGGGAACAAAAAATAGTGAACACAGATGAGGAAGAATAATTAATGTTAGGAATTCAGAAAAGGAATAATTTACAAATAGACTTTGTGTACTTTAATTCTTATTGAAGTAATCTTCAATGATTAATTTTAAGTGGATTCAAACATTAAAAAAAAAAAAACCCTCAGAGTGTTTTCTTTAAGTATAACTATTAGGAGTACGTTTCATCCTAGCTACTCTTTCATACACACAGAGTCTCTTAGTCTTTGATGTAACAGAACTTTTTTTTTTTTTCTAATTAAGCTTACTAGGATAAAAGGAGCTCTTCTTCATACATACCTGCTATTTCAGCATTGGAGGATTCAAACAATAAGAAGAGCTAACTAGGCACAGTGGCACATGCCTGTAGTCCTAGCAACTCAAGAGGCTAAGGCAAGAGTGTTGCAAGTTTGAGGCCAACCTCAGCAACTTAGCAAGACCCTGTTTCAAAATTACAAAATAAATTTTAAAAGACTAGGAATATAGCTAAGTGCTAAAGCAGTCCTGGATTTGATCTCCAGTACCCAAAAATAATAAAACAATAGTAATGTAATGAAACAAAAATTTCTGATCTAAACTAAATCTCCAAAATAAACACCAAAACAAATACTTACATTTATTTATTATATGTTAAATATCAAGATTATTTGGTGTCTTCAGATTATTGTTTTAAAACATGAAAATCTTTGGAACAAAATTCATTTTAAATGAAATTTCATGGATCTAAATGTAGGAATTAAAATAGAGAAAAATATCTTTGCAAAAGATTGCTTTTTCTATATGTGACCCTTTTTTAAAAAATTTTTTTAAAAAAGCTTTACTTGTGTAATCATGTTTTTTCATGTCATTCAGATCATCTGTATTGTTACTGATTTTTAGAGAATTTCAAATAAACACAAGAATGAATTCCCATGTTTTAATCACCCAGCTTCAACTCAGTTTTATTCCACTATTATACCATTTACTTCCCTTTCCTATATATACAGTGCTATTTATCTTTAAAAGATAACAAGTATTTTGGGGGCTGGGATTGTAGCTCAGTGGAAGAGCACTTGTAGCATGTATGAGGCACTGGGTTCAATTCTCAACACCACATATAAATAAATAAAATGAAAAAGGTCCATCGACAACTAAAAAATACTTCTTTTAAGAAAAGGTAAGGGGAGGCTGGGGTTGTGGCTCAGCAGTAGAGCACTCGCCTAACACAGGCGAGGCCCTGGGCTCGATCCCCAACACCACATAAAAATGAATAAATAAAGATATTGTGTCCAACTACAACTAAAAAATAAATATTTTTAAAAATCTCAGCCTCTCAGGAGGTAACAAGTATTTTTTAAAAACATAAGCAATAACAGTAACTCCTTAATGTTGTCGATTCTTTTGTCCCCATTTAAATTTTGAATTTTTTTCATGAATATTATCTGATTTGTTATTTAATGTTTTTATTATAGTTTGTTCTTTGAGTCAAGATCCAGATAAGTTCTGTACATTATATCTGGCTGATATGTTAAGTCTCTTACTCCATAGGTACAAGGTTCCACTCCTCTTTTATTCTTCATAAAATTTGCTTGTAAAAGAAACTGGGTCATTTGTCCTTGAGAGTTTTTCACAGTTTGAATTTTGCTGACTACATTTCCCTTGTATTGTTTAACATGTACTTCTGTATTTCCTGTAAATTTGGTAGTTGGGTCTAGATCTAGAGACTTAATCAGATTCGGGGCGTCTTTGTTTCTTTGGGCAAGACTACTACTTTTTTCCTCATAAGGCAGATAATGTCTGCTTCTTTCCTTTTTTGGGGATGTTAACAAGCTGTTAGTGACTAAAACCTAGTTCCACTAATTCATTACAGGTTACAAAATACAATACTCTCTAATTCTGTCATTTCTATATCATTTATGAGCCAGAATACTTCAGAAAAGAAAATTTTTACCCCGTATGTACTACCGTGACCCAGTGTATATTGTTTGCATAGTAAAGATAAAATAAATGTTTGGGTTTTTTTTTTACCAATTTTCAAAAAAACTGATTCACTCTCTGGTGAACACCACAGTTGTTTTTAAGTATCATTATGAACTCGTGTATTTAAATACAGTTGTTATTCATTGCATCGAATTATTCTAATTGAATCACAAATTATCCCATCTTTAGCCAATTTGAGCCCTTTCAAGTTGACATGTTAGTCCTGTTGACATGGCCCTTCTTCGCAATCTGATATGACAATATCATAAACATACTTTGAGAGTAAGGGTCAGAGAGTAATATGGTTACAACTTTGTATATAAATTGTTCCAAGTAATTTTAAAAAAAATTTTTTTCATCATTAAGATTTGCAAAACTGCCAGGCATGGTAGTACATTCCTATAATCCCAGCCGCTCAGGAGGTTGAAGCAGGAGGATCTCGAGTTCAAAGCCATTTTCAGCAAAAGCAAGGTGCTAAGCAACTCAGTGAAACCCTGTCTCTAAACAAAATACAAAATAGGACTAGGGGTGTGGCTCTTTGGTTTAGTACCCCTGAATTCAATCCCCAGTATCCCCCCCCCAAAAAAAAAGCTTAATGACATGGATTTGTTGTTGTTGTTGTTGTTGTTGTTGTACTCTAAAAGTATGTTTTGAAATATTTTGTACTTGGTAAGAGAGTTTTCTATAAACACCAAATGAAGTAGGAAAAATATTATATGTTAATCTTTAACTTAACTCATTTTGTAACAAAAAAAAATGTGTGAAAACATTAACCATATTATCAGTCAGTAGATATACAAGAGAGAAACAATAGAATTTGGGCATGATTCCTTCTACCAGGAAGCTCACATCCTATAGTTAATCAAGACATTTACATAATTTTAGCAGAACAGAGACTTAAAAATACCAAATAAATAATACAGGAAGTAATACACTGAAGAAATGAGAGGAAATCTGATACAGTTTTTCATGTGCAAAAATTTCTTCATTTTGGGCAGTGTACTCAGGATTGGAAATAAATAAATAAAAATAAGTAGATAGCTTTGCCCTTCAGTAATTTATTTTAGAGCAAGCCTAGACAAGATATGGAAATGGCATTGTGGTCCCTATTGTAAGTAATATAATAAATCCATGATGAAATTATACTGGTTATGTAAGTAAGAAAATGGTCTTAACTACCAAGGACAGCCAAGAGAGGTTCAGTGGAAGGCTTGGGAGCCTCAGCTCTACCATACCTGTGCTCCCTCAGATCTTCACACAGATAAGTCCATCTGCTAGGAATATTCTTACTCTGTCTTAGCTACTTCCTATTGATCCTTCAGGCCAAAGCTTAGATGTCACCTCTTCAAGGAAGGCTTCCTTCACTATCTCCTCCTCTGAAGTCTATTATAGATCAAAAATACAAGAGGAAAACCTTGAACGGTAAAGAGAACTGCTTCTAAGTTCTAAGTGAGAATTGGGGCAGATAAATGTTGCGTTCCTCACGACTAAAACACTCAAGGTCACTCCAGGTGAACTGGGCTGCACGAAATAACCACACAAGAGACAGAGATACCTTTTTCTTTGGGGTCCTGTGACAGCTCCTCTGACTTTAAGGGTCTGCAGAAAGAAAGAGTGCATGCTGAACCCTTTTATTGAGGAGAATGCAAATGAGGCAAGGGGAAAAGTTTCAGGGATTGAGTCTAGCTTCGAGATGTCTGTTGTCAGTAGGTTGACTGACATCTAGGAAGGCCACACCCAAAGGCAGAGCAAGAGAAGGGGACACACAAAGGGCGTTTCCATGGAACATTCTATCCCAAATAGGGCAAAGGGGTAATTTCACAAAGGAACTGATGAGCGTAGCTCAGTCCATGGGGCGACACGCCTACATCAGAAGACGCGTCCTCAAACTTCCAGGACCCGGGCAATGTCCAGGTCACTATGAGATGTAGTGACGGTCAAAGCCTCTCTGCTCAGGGAAGGAGAATGCAAATCATTCAGAGTGACTACCTCCCACAGATAAAGGTATTAATATATGCGCTGATATTTGCTGTGACCCAGTAGGATAGCATTAAATTAATTGATTATGATAAACATTTTTCCCCAAGAAATAGAATCAAATAGAAAATATAGAGTATGTCTATTTTACTTAGTAAGGATGAGTATTTCTTTATAGATACAGTAGGTATCTCTTACTGGGAATCTTTTTCAGAAAGTTTAAAAGCCCTCATCTACAAGAAGGAAATATAGTGCATAATTATTTTAATATCCTTTTTGTATTCATTAAATATTTAGTAAAATTCACTGAACACTTACCTTGAGCTATTGAGCAAGCCATAGTGCCTTTCCTCAGAGTGTTTGCAAATGAAGTGGAAAAAAGAAGCAGTTAAAAGCATAGATTAAAATAATGTTAAAAGACCAAAAAACAAAAATCAGTACTGTGTACAATGATAAAAGTTATAGAAGACCATGTGCTGGGAATGGTAGGTAAAGTATAAGTGGGTGAAGATGGGCAGGTACAGAACTTTGTATTGCTACACTAAGAGGTTAGGACTTCATAGATCAGGAGTTAGCAAGCTTCTATAGACAGCAAATACTATTTTAAGCTTTGAAGACCATACTACCTCTGTCACAACAACTCACTAGACTATTGTTATAACAAGAAAGCAGCTATTGACAAAATGTATATAAATAGGCATGATCCAGTTCCAGTGAAACTTTACAGTAGTAGGCAGAAGACTAGATTTGGCCCGCTACCTGGAGTTTCCAGCTCTTAGGAACTCTGGGTCTCAAGCTTTAGGGTTTGTTAGAATTAACTAGAGATTGCTGGGTGCCATCTCCAGAGATTTTGATTCAGAAGATGTAGGGTGGATAGGGTTGTGGCTCAACAGTAAAGCACTCACCTAGCACGTTCAAGGCACTGGGTTCCATCCTCAGCACCAAATATATAAATAAATAAAATAAAGGTATTGTGTCCAACTACAACTAAAATTATATATATATATATATATATATATATAAGATCTAGTGTGGAGTCTGAGAATTTGCATGGCTGACAAGTTCCCAGGTGATGTTGATGCTCCAAGTCCAGGAACCACACTTTGAGAAACACTGCTTTTTAGAAGTTGGATTCTGATTAAGAAAAGCAGGTGGAACAGATTGGAACGCTATCATGGGATCCATGTTGAGATCAAGTGTGAGTGTGGATGCAAAGGTAATAGGAAGTGACACTTTCAACCAGATAACACTCCAAGCGGTTTTAACATCCTTGATAACAATTGTCTTAATAACCCTACAAAGTG
This sequence comes from Spermophilus citellus, assembly GCF_964194105.1. Taxonomy (NCBI): domain Eukaryota; kingdom Metazoa; phylum Chordata; class Mammalia; order Rodentia; family Sciuridae; genus Spermophilus; species Spermophilus citellus. The sequence continues at coordinate 117,237,391 of NC_138198.1, forward strand.
GATACTATTCCTATTTTCATTTTATAGATGACACAGAGGTAGGTAACTTCCTCAAAAGTCATCAGGCTTCTAAATGGAGGAGCCAGAATTCCAACCCAAGCATTGAGGTTCTTAAGACCATGATCTTATTTCACTGCCTGGGGCAGTGAGTTTGAGAAGATAGATTACAGATGTACCTCAAAAAAAAAAAAAAAAACAGATGTACCTCAAATGTGAACTCAGTTTAGCAACAGATTTAGATTGAAGGAGAACAGATATAAGAATTCCCAGATCTCTGATTTGAACATTTAAGTGGATAATACACAGTGCAACAAAACAGAACTATATGAAGAACAGTTCTGAAGAGGAATATTAAAATTTGAGGTAGAGCTAGGGAAACACTACAGGCATTTATTTCGTTGAGATTTAAGAACTATTAATATACAGGTGGTAGTTAAAGGCTTAGGTTCAGGGAAGTGACAGAAAGCTAATAGCCCTATGGGGAAGGTACTAGATTGTCTCCCTTTTACAGATTAAATAAAACTTTTTCAAAGTCACGCAGCTAGTAAATAGCCAAGATTTGGACTCATCCCAGACTTGCTCCTAACTATTATTCTTTAATATAAATGATGAACATGAAAGGGCCAACTTAGTACAATACACAAAAACTCCCTTTTTAAATAGTAGTTTCCCTTTTGTGACACCAATTTAGAATGTATTGATAATATGTTACTAAAGAAATGAAAAGTGGATAATTTTGTTTTTTTAATTGCTTTACATGAATTTTTAAATTTCTTTCTTAGCTCAATGTCAATTGCTGCAAGCTTAGTGAGTGAAGATACAAAGACGAAGTTTTTAAACAAAATGGGTCAGTTGACAACATCAGGTGCCATGCTGGCCAATGTGTTTCAGAGAAAGAAGTAGAAGGAAGAAGGAAACCCCCAATAAACACTAAGATGGACCTCAAGCAGACTGGCTCCTTGTACTTGAAGTACTTGCCTTTTTTAATTTCCTCAGTTTTGTGTTCTTACGTTATATTTTTATCCTAACCTCCAAAAATATTTGCACTGCTTTTGAGTATTGCTGTATATCTTCTGTTGATTTGGGAATTACAACTGTGGTAATAGAAAATTGATTGGTTGGTCTGTACCAAGTCCCTCTTCTATGTTCTTATCTTTGAGAATAATTTTATATATATATATATATATATGTATATATATAGTGAAGAGGTTTTTGTTTTGTTTTTGTTTTTTATTTTTGGATGGGATATTAGCAAATATCTGTATTATACTCTAAGCTATTACAATGGTACTTAAAATAATGTAAATTTGAAGTCATTGTTATAAAGTAATAAAAGTGGAGATTACTTAAGTATTTAAATTATGAAAGAATAATGAAGACTTTTTATTGTTTCCTAACTGACTAGAAAGAGCCACCAGCATTACTCTGTGCCTTTTGGACTTCAGTTTGTGTGTTCTGTAGGAATTATGTGCATTCCATTCACACAGTATTTCTTTAGGCTGCTGTGATGAATTTGAATTACAAATCCTACAGCAAATAGATAGTGACGAAACTTTCAACATTTCAGAGCTCTCATGAATATTCCTTAAGTAACTATTTAAACCTCCCCAGCACTTACATGCATGTAATGGACTCACCTGAGAAAAGACAGCACATAAGCATGGGGAGTAATGACCAAGGTAAACTTTGCAAAGAGTGTAGTAGATTTTAATGCTCAGAAAAAAATGTAACTGAGAAGAGCTAATACTTGTGAATTTTTTCCCAAATCAAAATACAAAAAAAAAAATATGGTTCGGATCTGAAATTTAATATCTTATTTATGTAAAACATTTTCTTGAAGATGTTTTCTGATGATTTTAATTCCATAGGTCACCTTTTCATTCTGTGTGTTACAGAGAAGTATTGAAAAGTTAAGGACATTTGGGAAGTGCTTTTTTCCCTCTAAACTAAAAGTGACATTGGCTAAATTATTATTGGTTAGTTACCACCTTAAAGTCTATTCTTAAAGTGACTATTCTTGTGTTTGGTGTATTTAAGTTAATATATAGTTCCACTGGGATTTGACTATTGTCTCTACAGTAATAGAGCTTGAAGTAGAAAAGGATGCTGGACACAGAAAAAGGGTGATTGGTTTGAGGGGTTAATGTGAGGCTTTTTTGAAAAATGAATATTTTGATAAAAGAAAATCATCATTTGAGCACGGTTGATACTCATAGGTGATTCTCATATTTGTTGTATAAACTGGTTTAATATTCTTGGAACATAGTTGGACTATATTCACTTCCTGGGAAAGCTAGCTTACCATACATTCAAACTTACAAAATAAGTTGCAATAGGCAAAGCCATTTAAAATTTTCATTCTAAAATTATTTCTTTTACCTACAGTGAAATAATTGTTGACAAACTAGTTCTTCTGAAAACTGTTGGATTGTAGGCATTCCTGAGAAATTGAAAGTGGCTACCTTTCATGTCAAAAATGTTGATCTATTATAAATAAAATGTTTTGCATACTTGTTTTGTTTGGGGCTATATGTTTTGTTTTCATTTGGAAACTATGTCCAGTCAAAAAAAAAAAGAGCATATATTCATAAAAATGTACTTATATTTTAGAAATTTAATCTATATAAGTTACTAATATATTTCAGGGATGACTCAAAAGAAAAATATTTAAATTCTCCCTTGCTTTGAACTATAATAGAATACATCTATGTTACTAAACAAATAGATATACTGTTCCTCCATATCCATTGAAATTGATTCCAATCCTTTGCAGATACCAGAGTCCACAGATGTTTCAATCTTTATAAAATGGTATATTATTTGTATATGACCCAAGCATATTTTCACATGTACTTTAAATTATCTTTAGATTACTGACAGTATCTAATACAATATAAGTGCTATGCAAATAATTGTTTTACTGTATTGTTTAAGAAATATTAACAAGAAAAGAAAGGCTGGAGATATTTGAAATAGAAGCAGTTTTTTCTTTCTGGAATATTTTTAATCCATGGTTATGAAATACGTGAATGGAGAGAGCTGGCTGTAATGCATTTCTGTTGTGATAATTTTTATTAATTAATGAATTCATGTACCTAAATGCTATCAGCAAAAGCAGTCAAGCCATCCAATATATCTCAAGTGAGTCTTCCTTAGTTCGCTTTCGTATATCTTAATATCATTAAGATTTCACATGTTTGGGGGGTGGTGGTTGTTGTTGTTTTGGTAAAATATGGATTTTTTTTACAGATAGACGCTAATTATTGATTCTAAGTATGTTCTTCTAAAGCAGGGAATAAAACACTGATACTATTTCTTTTTAGACAGAAATTTAGGGTTTAAGTATTCGACTTAATAAAAAGCTAATTCAAAATTATTTCTATATTTCTAAAACAATCCAAAGATTTTTTTTTCAGAAATTTGAAAGTGCCATAGTTAATAATTTAGCCAAATTCTTTCAGGTACATACTTGAATGGTAGCCATATATATCTGCATACACAGGAGTTCTTGACATTCATTTCCATCAAGCACCCCTCTTGAAAGATTACTAAACATCAAATTGACTTCCAACCTGAATGAAATTGTTGTTGTTTTTTTTTTTATTGGTTGTTCAAAACATTACAAAGATTGCAGAATCACATCGGTTACACATCCACATTTTTACATAATGCCATATTAGTAACTGTTGTATTCTGCTACCTTTCCTATCCTCTACTATCCCCCCTCCTCTCCCCTCCCATCTTCTCTCTCTACCCCATCTACTGTAATTCATTTCTCTCCTTGTTTTTTTTTCCCATTCCCCTCACAACCTCTTATATGTAATTTTGTATAACAATGAGGGTCTCCTTCCATTTCCATGCAATTTCCCTTTTCTCTCCCTTTCCCTCCCACCTCATGTCTCTGTTTAATGTTAATCTTTTCCTCCTGCTCTTCCTCCCTGCTCTGATCTTAGTTGCTCTCATTATATCAAAGAAGACATTTGGCATTTGTATTTTAGGGATTGGCTAGCTTCACTTAGCATAATCTGCTCTAATGCCATCCATTTCCCTGCAAATTCCATGATTTTGTCATTTTTTAGTGCTGCGTAGTACTCCATTGTGTATAAATGCCACATTTTTTTTAACCATTCATCTATTGAAGGGCATCTGGGTTGGTTCCACAGTCTAGCTATTGTGAATTGTGCTGGTATGAACATCGATGTGGCAGTATCCCTGTAGTATGCTCTTTTAAGGTCTTCAGGGAATAGTCCGAGAAGGGCAATAGCTGGGTCAAATGGTGGTTCCATTCCCAGCTTTCCCAGGAATCTCCATACTGCTTTCCAAATTGGCCGCACCAATTTGCAGTCCCACCAGCAATGTACAAGAGTACCCTTTTCCCCACATCCTCGCCAGCACTTGTTGTTGTTTGACTTCATAATGGCTGCCAATCTTACTGGAGTGAGATGGTATCTTAGGGTAGTTTTGATTTGCATTTCTCTGACTGCTAGAGATGGTGAGCATTTTTTCATGTACTTGTTGATTGATTGTATGTCCTCCTCTGAGAAGTGTCTGTTCAGGTCTTTGGCCCATTTGTTGATTGGGTTATTTGTTTTCTTATTATTTAATTTTTTGAGTTCTTTGTATATTCTGGATATTAGGGCTCTATCTGAAGTGTGAGGAGTAAAAATTTGTTCCCATGATGTAGGCTCCCTGTTTACCTCTTATTGTTTCTCTTGCTGAGAAAAAACTTTTCAGTTTAAGTAAGTCCCATTTGTTGATTCTTGTTATTAACTCTTGTGCTATGGGTGTCCTATTAAGGAATTTGGAGCCCGACCCCACAATATGTAGATCATAGCCAACCTTTTCTTCTATCAGACGCATAGTCTCTGATTTGATATCAAGGTCCTTGATCCATTTTGAGTTAACTTTTGTGCATGGCGAGAGAAGGGGATTTAGTTTCATTTTGTTGCATATGGATTTCCAGTTTTCCCAGCACCATTTGTTGAAGATGCTATCCATCCTCCATTGCATGCTTTTAGCCCCTTTATCGAATATAAGATAGTTGTAATTTTGTGGATTGGTTTCTGTGTCCTCTATTCTATACCATTGGTCCACCCGCCTGTTTTGGTACCAGTACCATGCTGTTTTTGTTACTATTGCTCTGTAGTACAGTTTGAAATCTGGTATTGCTACACCTCCTGATTCACACTTCCTGCTTAGAATTGCTTTTGCTATTCTGGGTCTTTTATTTTTCCATATGAATTTCATGATTGCTTTATCTATTTCTACAAGAAATGCCATTGGGATTTTGATTGGCATTGCATTGAACCTATAGAGAACTTTTGGTAATATCGCCATTTTGATGATGTTAGTTCTGCCTATCCATGAACAGGGTATATTTTTCCATCTTCTAAGATCTTCTTCTATTTCTCTCTTTAGGGTTCTGTAGTTTTCATTGTATAAATCTTTCACCTCTTTTGTTAGGTTGATTCCCAAGTATTTTATTTTTTTGAGGATATTGTGAATGGGGTGCTTTTTTGAAATTGTTGTTTAAGTCAAGCCATATTCATTATAGATTATCACTGGACTATAGCTACTACTGTACTCTACTTTATACTTTTAATGGGATTCTCAGTTTATGGTGTCATCAAATTTCTCTTTCTTAAAAGACTCTGATAAATTTCAAGATGGTGAAACCAATATTACTGAATTGTTTTCTCATTACTCCATTTTTCAAGACTACCAGTTTGGGTCATTATTCGAACTTTAAGGACATAACTTCCCCCAGATACCACCTTGTTGGTCTTTAAATTAGAATAGCTAACTATAGCTATATAACATTTTGTACCAGTTACCACTTTCTTAACTATCCTTTGTGTAAAGAACGTATCCTTAAAGAGCTTTGAATTAGCAGTTCTAATTTCTAAAATTCTCCAGCATTGCCAGGTAATAAAGTTCCAACTTTAATGTTGGATATTAACTTTTATAAGCCAACTGCATATAAAGTTAGCCTTTTATCTCAATACATGTGTTTGAAAGTTCTATGTACTTTACCTATTTTTGCCACTATTTCAGTACATTTTAAAATAATAAAGAAATATAATCAAAAATAATAAATATATCTGGTAAATTTCTGCATATTGACAAAATAATTAGATTGTAAACTTTTCATACTACATGAGGATGTGAATTTTGTCTATTGAATCAGCACTGTAATTACAATCTGAAGAGGGCCACATCTTATCATTCTTACTGCCCCTTCAGGACCAATTATGGGAAGCTTTTGATTGCCTTCTTATGATTTACTTTGTTTACATGTTTAAGAAAAATCAACGTAAAAAATTCTATTCTCTGTAAGACCACAAAAGTTCATGTAAACTTAACACAATATAAAAATCTAATGTAGGGGCTGGGGCTGTGCCTCAATGGTAAAGTACTCGCTATGCACATGTGAGGCACTGAGTTCGATCCTTGGCACCACATAAAAATAAAAGGTATTGTGTCCATCTACAACTAAAAAAATACATAGTAAAAAAAATCTAATTTATTAAGTTTATTCCTTAAATAATTCCTTCAATTCAGTACTGTGAGAAATGTAAAGTATTTCTCTTCTCCAACAAAGAACAAATCTGAAAAATTTTGTCCAAAGTATACTTTTATAGAAAGGGCTATATTACTAATTTAATTCCTTTTATCCCATTAAAGACTAATTCATTATATTCTTTTCAAGTAAATTACTGCATGAATAGATAAGATATTTTAATGCAGTAAAATTTATATTGTCTACAAACTGGCATATTGTGGTATAGGTATTAAATTCTTTATCAGTAATGTTTTTTAGGGTGTCATTTGTTGATAGCATCTTTTTATAATTTTAACAAATTACTTTCTTACTAGAAAAGTAACCTTTTCTTGAACTCTTGCCATTTTCAATCTTAAATATTTTTAGGATATGCATTTTCAGTGAAGCAAAAAATGTTACAAATATTTTTATGTATTGCTGAGTAATGTCAGTCTAGTAGTTTGTCACTGGCTATGACTTATAGATGCTTTAACTTTATTTCTGGTTATTTTTTGATAGCTTTTTAAATTATTAGTTTTCTCTATTCATAAGCCTTTCCATCATGTATTTAAAAAGAAGCCTTATAGTGATTACTTTCATAATGTAAATTGTTTTCTAATTTAATTTTATATGAATTTTATAAATATAGTTAATTTCTTTTTTTATATATATATTTTTTAAACAGAGAGAGAGGGAGAGAGAGAGAACTTTAAAGTTTATTTTTCAGTTATTGGCGGACACAACATCTTTGTTTGTACGTGGTGGGTGCTGAGGACTGAACCCTGGCCGCATGCATGCCAGGCGAGCGCGCTACTGCTTGAGCTACATCCCCAGCCCAATATAGTTAATTTCTAACAGATTCCTATCACCAAACAATATGAAAATGTTTTTTATTCATCATAGGACTTTTGTGAAAATTATATAATAGTAAACCTTAATGTCTTTTACTATCACAAATGTGTTAGTTCACGGTGAAATTAAAAATTTTAGTTTTCTGAATAATTAAAGAATGGATAAACCCCCCTTTCATATTTTTGTTAGATATTGTTTTCCAGTAAGTGAATGGGTGCCCAGGACAAGTATAATTCAGCTAAAATCACAGTAGAAGGTAGAAGCCGCTTTTGATTGCTACTTGTGTGTACTTTAGCCATCCCAAGAATTTCAAACCTAGTGATAATCAGCAAGCCTATTTTACTTTTAATTTACCAAAAGCTGTGATTAAACTGAGTAGCCAACTTAAAATTTTCCATTACGTGATTTATTGAGGCTTATGAAAAAATATTTTATCCATTGTAATTTTATTTGTCTGTTAGTACACATCTTATAGAATTTACTGGTTTCTCATTTTTAAATCATTTTTTGATTTTTGAAATTTTTCAAAATTTCCCTTCTCAAGTCTTCTGTCTTCATTTCTTGAGGATAATAATTATATTACAGTGACATCGGGTTTTAGTAGTGTAACAGAGAGAACAAAATGGTCTCCAAATTTGATATATCACATTTACCTCCCAAGACCTGAAGATTTTCATGGCTTCAGCAAGAAAATTGGATTCTAACATTTTTCATTATGGATCAATGGTTAGCTGAAGAGATTCTTTCTTTTAGAAAACACTAGCAGTCAGTTATTTTCAAGAAATGTCTGTTCTTATTTTTCTTCCACTCATATGAAAGGTGTAATTACAAGATTTTTAAAAAGGAGCCTAAAGATTCAAATCAAGTATCAAAGGGACCAAGTTCCCAGAAGAATCAAATGTGTACTAACACACGTGAATGAAATTACCACTTAGTTTCAGTCTAAATAATGCTTCCAGGTTGGCCTTTTCTGACCATCCAAACTAAAGTAACTCCCTGTAATTCCTTTATAGCATGCGTGGTTTATCATAATTACTCATATCAGTCCTAATTTTCTTGTTTTTATAAGAAGCCTTTTTTTTTCTCTAGACCCATCTCCATGAGATAAAATGTCTGTCCTTTTCAAACTGTCCACTACTTGAAAAATGCCTGCCATATGATAGGTACTCAACAAACAGTAAAGAATTGGTGAGTCATTGAACTTGTTGGCAGTTCACGCAAGTTTACCAATTAAATTAAAAGAGTGGTTAATAGGTATAATTAAAAGTTCCCCAGAGCAGTATGAGTTTGCTAAAACTACATGCCAAACTAATTCTTTTTTTTCATATTTTTTATTGGTGGATTATAGTTGTACATTATGATGTAATTTGTTGTTACGTATTTGCACATGCCCAAAAAATAACAAAATAATTGGGTTATATTATTCCATTGTTAGTTCCCTTTCCCTCTCCCTGGTCCCTTTCCTTTGTTCTACTGATCTCTCTTCAATTTTCATGAGATCCCACTCCCACCTTTCTTTTCCTTTTTCCTCTCTAGTTTCCAAATGTAAGAGAAACATGCAGCCCTTAACCTTCTGAGTTTAGCTTATTTCATTTAACATAGTGTTCCATCCATATTCCTACAAATAATATAATTTTATTATTCTTTATGGATGACTAAAACTCCATTATGTATATATACCACATTTTCGTTATTCTTTCATCCATTGATGGACACCTAGGCTGATTCCATAGTTTGGCCATTGTGTGCATGTATCACTGTAATATGATGACTTCAGTTCTTAAGGATAAATGCTTAGGAGTGGTATAGCTGTTCATATGGTGGTTTCATCCCTAGTCTTTTGAGGAACCTCCATACTGATTTCATAGTGGTTGTACTAATTTATAGTCACCAACAGTGTAAAAGTCTTCCTTTTTCTCCACTCATCTCCTGCATTTGTTATTGTTTGTATTCAGATGGCTGCCATTCTGACTGGAAATGAGATGAAATCTCTGTAGTTTTGACTTGCATTTCTCTAAATTGCTAACGATGGTTATCATTTTTTCATGTATTTGTTAACCATTTCTATTTCTTCATTTACCTATTTATTAATTGGGTTATTTGGGGGGTTTTGTTTTGTTTTTTAATTTTTATTCTAATTTGTTATATATGACAGCAAAATACATTACAATTTATTACACATATTGAGCACAATTTTTCATATCTCTAGTTGTATACAAAGTATATTCACACCATTCGTGTCTTCATACATGTACATAGGGCAATGATGTCCATCTCATTCCACCATCTTTTTACCCCTTGCCCTCACCCTTCCTCTCCCTCCCTGTTGCCCATCTAGAGTTCGTCTAATCTTCCCATGCTCCCTGTCCCAACCCCACTATGAATCAGCCTCATTATATCAGAGAAAACATTCAGCATTTGGTTTTGGGGGATTGACTAACTTTGTTCTCCAACTCTACCCATTTACTGCAAATGCCATGATTTTATTCTCATTTTTTTCAGTTGTTTCTTTTGTTTCAATTTCATTGATTTCAGCTCTGATTTTAATTATTTCCTGTCTTCTACTTTTGGTGTAGGTTTGTTCTTCTTTTTCTAGGGCTCCGAGATGTAATGTTAAGTAATTTATTTATTGACTTTTTCTTCTTTTAAGGAATGAACTCCATGCAGTGAACTTTCCTCTTCATAGTATCCCAGAGATTTCAATACATTGTATCTGTGTTCTCATTCCCCTCTAAAAATTTTTTAATCTCTTCCTTAATGTCTTCTGCAACCCATTGTTCATTCAGTAGCATATTGTTTAGTCTCCAGGTGTTGGAGTAACTTTTATGTCTTATTTTATCATTGATTTCTAATTTCATTTCTTTATGATCTGATAAAATGCTGGTAGTATCTCTACTTTTTTATATTTGTGGCATAATATATGGTCTATTTTGGAGAAGGATCCATGTGCTGCTGAGAAGAAAATGCATTCTCTCGTTGAAGGATGAAGTATTCTATATATGTCAGTTAAGTCTAAGTTATTTATTATATTATTGAGTTCTATAGTTTCAGCTTTTCTTTGAATGATCTATCCCATGGTGAAAGAGGTGTGTTTAAGTCACCCAGAATTATTGTGTTACAGTCTGACTCTTGGACTTGAGAAGAGTTTGTTTGATGCACGTAGATGCTCCATTGTTTGGGGCATATAAATTTTTAATTGTTATGTCTTATTGATGAAAGTTTCCCTTGAATAGTATGTAGTGTCCTTCTTTATCCCTTTTGATTAACTTTGAATTGAAGTATACTTTATTTGATATGAGGATGGAAACCCCTACTTACTTCCGCAGTCCATGTGAGTGGTATGATTTTTCATCTTCAGTCTGTGGATGTCTTTTCCTATAAGTCTCTTGGAGGCTGCATATTGTTGGGCCTTTTCTTTTTTTTTAATCGAATCTGCCAGTCTGTCTTTTGATTGGCAAGTTGAGACATGACTTGTATTCCCAGCCATTTTTGTTTATTTTTGGTATTTAACTTGGTTTCTCCTTTGATTAGTTTTTCCTTTAGTGTAATACCTCCCTTTTGCTGATTTTCATTGTCATTTTTCATTTCTTCTTCATGGAATATTTTGCCAAGGATGTTCTGTGGTGCAGGTTTTCTAGTTGTAAATTCTTTTAATTTTTGTTTATCATGGAAGGTTTTTATTTCATCATCAGATCTAAAGTTTAATTTTGCTGGATATAAGATTCTTGGTTGGCATCCATTTTCTTTCAGAGCTTGATACATGTTGTTCCAGGATCTTCTAGCTTTCAGGGTCTGGATTGAAAAATCTGTACGTAATCTAATTGATCTCCCCCTATATGTAATCTGATTCCTTTCTCTCATGGCCTTTAATATTTTCTCCTTATTCTGTATGTTAGGCATTTTCATTATAATGTGTGTTGGTGTGGATCTGTTGTGATTTTGTACATTTGGCATCCTGTTAGCCTCTTGAACTTGATTTTCCAATTCATTCTTCACGTTTGGAAAATTTTCTGATATTATTTCATTGAATGGATTGCTCATTCCTTTGATTTGAAACTCTGTGCCTTCCTCTATCCCAATAACTCCTAAATTTGGTCTTTTTATGCTATCCTCTTGAATATTCTGCTCATGGTTTCTTATCATTTTCACTGTGTGATCTACATTATTTTCAAGATTATATATTTTGTCTTCATTGTCTGAGGTCCTGTCTTCCAAGTGGTCTCATCTGTTGGTGATGCTTTCAATTGAACTTTTGATTTGATTTATTGTTTTTTTCATTTCAAGGATTTCTGTTTTTTTTTTTTTTTTGAACCTCTATCTCCCTGTTGAAGCATCTTTTGCTTCCTGTATTTGTTTATGTAACTCTTTGTCAAAATAATCTTTTGCTGCCTATATTTTCTCTCTTATATCATCCTTTAATTCATAGAACATTTTAATTATGTACATCCTGAACTCCTTCTCTGTCATTTCTTCTGCTGTGCTGGCCATGATTCTAATAATGTGGTATTTGTTTGGTGTCACTTTCTTCTCTTGTCTTTTTATATTGCTTGTGTGTCTTCCCTTCTAGCACTGTGGATCCTAGGGATTACCGATTTTACCCTATAGGCTTAGAGTGACCCTGTAAGGTTCTAATACCTCTCCTTTGAAGTCAAGGACAGTGTTATCAGATCCCAATATAAACAGTATACACTCTCAAAACAAATGTTTGCTAATAACGCATTTACAGTTTGGTCACAATGTACAGAAATGGTGAACTCGATTATTATCTACAGTATACTCAGTAGGTTTGTAAAAGGGTTTACGGTTTCTGATGGTGGACAAAGAACTGGGGGTGAAAAGTAGGATGATATGCTGAGGAAGTAGGAGGTGAGATTATAGAGTTATTATATCTCAGGGAATGTGGAAGAGAAATCTAAAGAGGAAGATTAGTAGCCGGAGAAGGAGAGGAAGTAATTTTGGGTAGGCAAGTAAGTGGGAACACAGTAGAGTACATAAAACAAACACATATATATAAAGAAAAAAAATGTTAAAATAGTAGAAATTGGGGGGGGGGGGAGAATATACAACACAACTGTAATATACTATTCTGATGTCCCAGTCCTCAAAATCATAATTTATGCAAAGTACTTGGTTTCACATATGTTGGGGATGTGAGGGCAGGAGAATAGAGAGGGAGAGGAGAAAAAAAAGAAATCTTGAAGGAAGAAACAGGGACTGTTTTGGTTAGAAATCAAAATTATCTTTTCTGCTTCCCTTCTCATCCAATAGGTGGGGTCGTCTACTGTTAGCTGGTATCTCCACCGTCAGGATGGTGAAGGTAACCAGGGTGTCACTGTGCCTGGTTAGTGGCTGCTGGGGAGAGGGGGGAGTTAGAAACTGGGTACCTGGCCAACCGGAGTTCCAAACTGGGAGTTGCCCCGCTGAAGATGGTGATGAAGGTGACCCAAGATGGAGGCACCTGCTTTCAGCGGTGGGGTGTCAGGTTGGGTGGGGGGAGCCGGGCAATGGTGTTGGACAATGAGCTCAGAAACAAGCTCTGTGGCATGCATTGTGTGGCTGTTGCTGACTTCAGAACCTGTGTGAGGTTCCCGGGTGCAGGCAGGCTACTGCGCGTAGGCGCCTATCTCTGCTGCTGCAGAGTCCCAAGATGGTGGCGACCAGGGGAGCCCCAGGTTGGTAGATGGGGGTCCACAAGGAGTGGTGGCCAGAGTTCCTACGTGTGGGAAGCTGCTGGGTGTCCTGTGTGGGAGTGGTATCTATTTTCTGCTTGGGTGGGTGGCTGAGAGTTCTCTGCGGCTGCTGATGGTCCTACTGAGGTACCTGATAGTCCTGTGTGGGTGAGTAGTTGGAGACCTACTCTGAGGCTGAGGCCTGGAGCCCTGCATGGGCACAGTGGCCGTGGCTCGCAGAGAAGCAGTATTCTCAGTACTTGAGTCCCATGTAATTGAGCGACACAGAATACTGCCTCCCTCTGGCCCTCCATCTTGGATCTCCTCAGGTTATTTGTTGTTTAGGTATTATGTTTTTTGAGTTCTTTATATACTCAAGATATTAATTCTTTGTCCAAAAAGTGGCTAAAAAAGATTTTCTCCCATTCTGTACATCTCTCTCTTTACATTCCTGTTTCCTTTGCTGTGCAGAAGCTTTTTACTTTGATGTCATCCCATTTATAAACTCAGCATTATTTTTAAGCTTTAGAGGGTCTATTGAGAAAACTCATCGCCTGTGCCTGTATGTTGGAGTGTTGACTCTACCTTGTCTTCTAGAAGAAGTTGCATAGTTTCTGATCTAATTCTACTAACATAATTTTTATTGACATAAGAGCTATTATGTCAATCAGCAGAATGTTTTAGTATTGTGCATCTTGATCTCAGCAAAATATTTGACTGTTTCTCGTAGCATCCTTATTTACATTCAAGATAGGAAATATGGGCTTAGTAAAAGTGAGAATAAGGAGCTGTGCTATGTTTGTATGACCAGGAAAGTCATAGAGTTTATATTCTTATCTGGCTCTCAGCAACAGCCCTTATCAATACACCTCATCAAGTTGACAAAGTGGTTTGTAAATGTGGAGATGTCATCCTTTCTGAAGATCATTCATCATTGTGTGCCTATTTTATACTCAGCACACAGAAATAGGGAATAAGACTGACACAGAACCCACCTTCACAGAGCTTACAGCCAGACTAGTAAAAGTAGCTAGTAAAAGAAGGGCTAAGTATTTACTCTGGTTACAGTGATTCTTGTTTACTTTGGCTTCTCTAAAATGACATTGTATGTTTGACTAAGAAGAATAGGTTTTAACCTGTGGAAACAGGAAATTTAAAAAAAAAAAAAGTCTGTGCATAGGCTTTGTATGCTATGGCTAGATATTAGAAAGGGAACCTTTGAACAGCTCATCACCTACTTTTCTGGCAAGAATAAGTGCATAAATAATGAGTGATGATAAAAGTGAGGAAGTAAAGAACACGCTTGGAAAGTTAGTTTATAATTTTGTTTCAGATGTGTTAAATTCAAGATGACCCACAGTTGCCTATGGAAATGTCTTGCAAGAAATTATCTAGCCAAACCTTGAGGTCAAGCTTGAAGATAAAAGTCATTGATATTGATATTTGAATAACACCATGGGATGAGATGAAATGGCCTGGGGAATCAGTAACAGTGAAAAAGAGGCTCTAAATCCACCCTGGGATGCTCATACTTGGAAATTTCCACAGAACAAAAGGGGTTACTAGAGTCAGAAGGAGTGGACAATGAGGCAGGAGGGAAACAAGGAGACTATGGAATGAAGGAAGCAAAAACAAGAGTGTTCCAAGGCAGGCTGACTAACTAAATCATTTGCTACCATCAGTCAAAATGAGGATGGATCTACATCCCATTGGAGGATTAGTCAGTTATGACTACAGTAGAGTTTCAGTGGACTGGTGGATGGAAAAGCATGATTGGGTTGAATTAATGAGGAATGGCTTAGCTTGTCTTTCAAGAAATTTAATTATGAAGGAAAGCAGATAGACTATTATTTCAGATATACCATTACTTATGGTAGCTAGAAGAGACATGGAGTCAAGGAAGGGTTTTACTTAGTTTTGTGATGAGAGAAATCATGATCATACACTGTTGAGAATTTGGCAGTAAAGTGACAGATAGTGAGAATATAGCAGCAGCAATAACTGAAATGGAATCCTTGAGAAGGCAAGAAGGGGTGAGACTCAGAACCCAAGTGAAAGTACTAGCAGCCATTGTAATAGGAGAGAAGGAAGAGGGTAGACATGCTTGCAGGTAATTGGTGTAATTAATGGTGGGAAGATTAGGGGGTTTCCACTTAATTTCACCCATTTTTTCAGTGAAGTATGAAGCAAAGATATTAGCTTGGCTAGCATGTAGGCAGTATTGGAGGCTTGAGGAAAAAGAAGTTAAAAATGGTAACTTCAAGAATGGCAGAGTGAATTGTGGGGGGAATTGTACGACTGCCAAAAAGAGCTCACTTGAAATTTTTAACTATGAATTTGAAGAGTGGTCAGTTAGCACAATTATTTGCTTTTCGTTTCTCCAGTCAAGATAAACTGTTCTGGGCTGGGATTGTGGCTCAGTGGTAGAGCGCTTGCCTCGCACATATGAGGCATTGGGTTCAATCCTCGACACCACGTAAAAATAAATAAATAAAATAAAGAATAAAGGTATTGTGTCCAACTACAACTAAAAAAAAAAATATTAAAAAAAAAAGATCAATAGTTCTGGAGCAAATATGCTCTCAAAGGAATGATCATAGTGATGGCCCACACAATCTAAACAAGGTAAAAGGAAAATAAGATATTGGGGTGAATTTGGAGGAAGAAAAAATTCGAGGACTGGGTCTCAATAAAGCAAAAAAAAGAAAAATGTGTTATAATGAGAATTTCCAAGTGTACTGAAAGGATACTTCCTTGGATGTAGAAACCAGAAACAATACAGTATCTATTCTGCCTTCAAGCTCTTAGACAGGGTTTATGAGAAGGAAAATTAAAATCCTCCCCTGAAAATATCACAGGGGCAATGTCCTGGGGGCTCCAGGATTCAGTTAGCATGTGATGCAGCAGATCCTGTAAAGAGGCTGTGGGGAAAAGTGAGATCTCCAAACACCCCTGTGGGTTCCCACTGCCAGTGTCTAGGGAAGAGGGAGAGATTAAATTACTTTTAGGAATGTTCAGAGTGGCTCAGGAATAAGAACTCAGGTTAAAAAAAAAAAAAAAAACTATTGACTTCACTCACTGGTAACCAGGTTTGTGTCAAGATTACACTTGATAATCTGAGAAACTGGATGGCTCCTCTAAACTAGAAGTATAGGTGTGTTGGGCCTCCCTGGAGTCCCAAGATCCTGTTTCCTTTCTGTGTTTTTCCTGTGTAAATGTCTTGGTTGTTTTCCTTTGGAAGTTTAGGATCTTTAATCTTTGTGTTCTGAAATATCAAAATAATGTAGTACTAATAAGGCTATTTTTAACTCAATCTGAAACTTGTCTTTATTCCTGTAAGCTTTGTGCCCAGTTAATAAGGTGTTTGATAAGAAATTGTGTATTTATGCACGCACGAGCGCGCGCGCGCACACACACACGAATGCATACATTGGGGAGAAACTAGCTGTTCCACAGTGTCACTTTTTATCTTTAATATTTTCTACTTTTATTTTCTGAAACAGTTTCTCAACTTTATCTTCCCACTCTTACATTTTTACAGGGGGGAGTCTTTTTGGCATATTTATATTTATTCCAAGAGCTCTTTTGTGTTCTCTGATCCTTTTTGTTAGGATTGCATTCTTGTGTCAGTGATGCAAAAGCTTCTTTAATCTTGGGAATACTAATTAAATTATTTCAAATTTTCTACTTTATTACATTATTCATTTGCTTCAGGCTTCAGTGTGATTTTTCTGTTTGTTCATATTTTCTGTCTTATATTGAATAGTCCCTCAAACATCTAGTCACCTTTAGTTATTTGTTCATATTTAAGAGTCAAATAAGAAGCAAACTAGGACCTTTGTGTATTCGATGTCAGAAGAAAACTGCAGGTCTAAAAACAGAGACCCCCAACTGCTTTAGTTTTTTAGACAACACTGCAAGATTCAGTATCTCTCTCTTGAACAAAAGAAATCATTTATTTTCTGCCCACTCTAATATCTCCTTCCAGGTCATGCAGATTGACCACCTATTTTTAACAACTCAGCGTCTCTAAGCTCAGGACTCCTCTAAGGCAATTTCAGTTGTACAATTTCAGGTGTCATGTGCCTCTATTTGCATCACCCTCTGCAGACTAGAGTTCAGGGAACTGAAGAAAATGTCAATAGTCTGGTTATTGCTATTGAAATGAATATCAGACTATCCTTTTTCTTCATCCTTAGAAGCCTTGAGTTTTCTGCTAGCACTCATGAATCAGGCCAACTTGCCAGCTTGCAAGCAGGGTGAAACTTGTGGTCCTGATAGCCTTCATTGATACTGAAACCCAACAGAATTTTTTCCCATGAGTCTTCTAGAAATGGAGTAATCATATTCGTCTCAGTCTACCTGTGAATCATTTCAGTCCCTATTAACATGATCTTCTCTTGATCCTACTCACTGTCTGCCAGAAACAATGCATATCTTCTTTCAGGGAAGAAAACATCATTCCAGGCTCAATTCAGGTTTTTGTACTGAACATCTTCAGTCAGTGAAGAATTGCCAATTATGCCACAAGATAAAATCAATTAACTGAAAACTATTAGAGGAGGGAAAACATAGAAACCAACTTACACAGGAGCCAGATGCTCGAATTATATACAAACTTTAATATGATTATATGTTCAGGGAAATAAAGTGAAAAATTTAAACAAAAAGCAGAAAACTAAAAATGAATCAATGGAAATTCTTTAAATGAAAAACACAGTAACTGAAAAATCAGAACTAAGTGAGAGGTTTACAGCAGATTGAATATAACTGAAGAGAGAGTTGATCAACTGGCACGATAGATCCAAGGAAAATACCAAGAATTAAGACAGTCTCAAATTCTATATTCAGAAAATAATACCTTTTAAAATGAAGGAAATTAAGATAATTTTAGACCAAAAAAAATCCCCCAAACAAAACAGCATGTATCACTAGCTAAATGAAAGACCACACTAAATGAAGAAACAAAAGAAGTTATTTAAGGAAAAGGATCCTAGATTGTCACCTAGGTAAAGGAATAAGGAGCAATGGAAGGGTTAATTAGAATATACATACTCTAGAATATACATACTCACCCAAAATAGCACACAAGGTGGGGATGGATGTGACTGAATTAAAATAGCCTAAAGTTCTTGGTTGCCCTAAGAAGTAATAAAAATAATACTTTGTGTAAGGCCTTACTAAGTTAAGGATATATGTTAGAGTAGGTAACCAGTAGAAGAATGAGAATCTTCTAGAGGGGGAAAATACAATTTTAAAAAAACTCAATATTTTTGCACTTAATTAGCTTCAGAATATATTGAAACAAAAATTGACAACTGAAAGGAAGAATCATCATGCATTTTTGAGTCTTAATTTTAACCCACTCAGAAATCAAAAAACAGCAGGTTAAAAATCAGTAATGATATAAAGTATTTGCACAACAGTTTTAAATTTGACATGATTTTCTTATAAAGAATTATGTAGAGGCTGAGGCTCCTAGCTGAGTGGCAGAGCACTTGCCTAGCATGTATGAGGCACTGGGTTCAAGCCTTAGCACCAAATAAAAATAAACAAAGGCATTCTGTTTATCTACCACTACAAAAAAAAAATTTTTTTAAAGAATTGTGTACCCAACAACTGCAAAATATATACTATTTTCAAATGAATATGGACTATTTACTAAAACTAACTATATGCTGGGCCACCAAATAAATTTCAATGGCTTTCAAAGTATTGATATCCTACTAAATATGTTCTCTGACCACAGGTTAATTAAATCAATAACAAATATTAGAAATGTAAACAATGTATTTCTTTTTTAATTCTGTTTAGATATACATGGCAGTAGAGTATATTTTGACATATTATTATGCATGAAATATAACTTAGGATCCCATTCTTGTGGTTATACATAATGTAGAATTTCACTGGTGTGTATTCATATATGAACATATGAAAGTCACGTCCGATTTATTCTACTTTCTTATTCCCATCCTCCTCTTCCCTTCATTCCCCTTTGTCTCATCCAATGAACTTCTGTTCTCCACCCCGCCCCTTATTTGTGTGTGTGTGTGTTAGCATCCACATATCAGAACATTCAGCCTTTGTTTCACTGTATATCAGTGACAAAGCCTCTGAGAAGGAAATGAGGAAAACTACCCCATTCACAATAACCTCAAAAAAAAAAAAAGATACTTGGGAATCAACTTAATGAAAGAAGTGAAATATCTATACAATGAAAACTACAGAACCCTAAAGAGAGAAATCAAAGAAGACCTTAAAAGGTGGAAAGATCTACCTTGCTCTTGGATAGACAGAATTAATATTATTAAAATGACCATACTACCAAAAGCACTATACAGATTTATTGCAATTTTGATCAAAATTCCAATGGCATTCCTCCTAGAAATAGAAAAAGCAATCATGAAACTCATCTGGAAAAATAAGAGACCCAGAATAGCTAAAGCGATCCTTAGCAGGAAAAGTGAAGCAGGTGGCATCGCTATACCAGACCTTAAACTATGCTATAGAGCAATAGTAATAAAAAGAGGATGGTATTGGCACCAAAACAGAATGGTAGACCAATGATACAGAATAGAGGACACGGAGACTAACCCACAAAATTACAATTATATTAGACAGAGATGCCAGAAACATGCACTGGAGAAAAGATAGCCTCTTCAACAAATGGTGCTGGGAAAACTGGAAATCCATATGCAACAAAATGAAATTAAACCCCTATCTCTCACCATGCACAAAACTTATCTCAAAATGGATCAAGGACCTAGGAATTAAATAGAAACTCTGCATCTAATAGAAGAAAAAGTAGGCCCTAATCTTCATCATGTGGAATTAGGCCCCAACTTCCTTAATAAGACTCCTGTAGCGCAAGAGATGTAATGTTAAGTCATTTATTTGTTGACTCTTTTCTTCTTTTAAGGAATGAACTTCATGCAATTAACTTTCCTCTTAGTACTGCCTTCATAGTGTCCCAAAGATTTCAGTACGTTGTATTTGATTTCTCATTCACCTCTAAAAATTTTTTAATCTCCTCCTTGATGTCTTCTGCAACCCATTGTTCATTCAGTGGCATATTATTTAGTCTTCAGGTGTTGGAGTAGCTTTTATGTCTTATTTTATCACTGTGATAAAATAAGACACCATTGTGATCTGAAAGAATGCTGGGTAGTATCTCTACTTTTTTATATTTGCTAAGAGTTGCTTTGTGGCATAGTATATGGTCTATTTTGGAGAAGGATCCATATGCTGTGGAGAAGAAAGTGCATTCTCTCATTGAAGGATGAAGTATTCTATATATGTCAGTTAAGTCTAAATTATTGATTGTATTATTGAGTAGTATCCTTCTTTATCCCTTTTGATTAACTTTGCCTTGAAATATATTTTATTTGATATGAGGATGGAAACTCCTGCTTGTTTCTATAGTCCATGTGAGTGGTATGATTTTTTACATATAAATAGATAAAATGGAAGTGTGTCCAACTACAACTAACAAATAAATATTTGTTTAAAATATTTTAAAAGTCAATAAATAAATTTTTTAAATTACACAAGAAATTAATAAATACAAAGTTGCCAGATATAAAGTTGATTTGGAAACATTAGTTGTATTCATATATAACAGCAATAAACTGCTAGTTGTATGTGAGACTATTCATATGAGAAATACCATTTAAAATTTCTTAAATCCTAGAATAAATCTAATGAAAGATGAGGAAAAACCTCTGCACAGAGAACCCCAAGACTTAAGAGAATTTAGAGGTCTACATTGATGGAAGATACCATGTTATTACACTGAGAGACTCCATTTGATCTAATTATAGATCAAGTTGTACAATCCAATCCCAAACAAAATCCCATTCATGTTTTTGTGGAAATTATCAAAATGTTTCAAGATATATTTGGAAGTTCAAAGGGCCAATAAAAACAAACAAAAATGAAAAACAAACTTTTAGTGAGATTTCTTACAAAGCTACACAAAATAGTGTGGTAAGATATAAACAAATAGATAAAAGGGACAGACAAAATAATCCAGAAACAGACCCACATGTGAATGGACACTTATGGCAGAAACAGCAAAGTGGTCAGAAAGGAACGGTCTTTTTCAATAAACATTACTCTGTCAAATAATATACATATGGAGAAAAAATGGACCCTGGTGGATTGTGAATGTAAATTCCAACAGCACAGCAGTCAAGATTCTAAAATGATAACATGGGACAATATCTTTATTCTTAGGTTAAGGATATAACATTTACATAACAGAAAAAGTCATTGATTATAAGGGAAACTATTGATAAATTGGAGACGTTATCCTCAAAAGACACTATTCAGAGATTTAAAAGAAAATCCACAAAGCAGGAGAATGTATTTCTAAAACACATGAGCAACAAAGGAGTCATATCCACACTCTATGCAGAATTCCCACAGACCCATAGGAAGACAAGAACAAATGGAAAAAGGGGCCACAGACTTGAACAAGCACCCCCCAGAAAAGTATCCAAAGGCCAGTAAATTAATCATTAGTCATCAGGAAATAAAAAGATACTAATGATACATCATTAGATGTGATGGCTTGTCATTAAGATGATGCATCACTTAATAATAAATAATCAAAATGAACTGACACTACGATAACACTAAACACCTAGAAGAGCCAAAATTTAAAGGCTGATAAAACCATGTGCTGACAAGGATGTGGAGCAGATGGAACTCAGCACACCCGCCTGTTAAGAGTCAACCACTTTGTACCACACTCTGGAAAAGTAGTACCTACTAAAATTGAACATAAGCCTCCTATGACCTAACAATTTTCATTCTGACAGAAATTGTAGGACTATTCCTGTATTCACCAAAAGACACCCATGAATGTTCATTAGCAGCATGATTCTTAAGAGCCCCAAACTGAAGTTAACCTTAATACCCCTCAATAGTAAAATGATGAATAAATTGTGCCATATTCATACAGTGCAGCACCAGAGAGTAATAACAGGCATGTAGTCCACAAACATGACACTGAACAACAGTTGTACACAAAATAATAGTTTTGAAAGTAAACTAGTTTGTCTCCTTTTGAGCTTTCTATAAATGGAGTCTCTGTTGTAAAAATGATATTATAAATTTAAATCTAATCTAGAAAAATGAGGAGTAATAACTAAAGTAAGCATAAACAGGTTTGGGTGCTAGTAATATTGTACTACATGATTTGTGTGTTGGCTACATGTATATTTTCACTTTCTGGTAATTCTCAGCTCTATATTTTGTTGTACGTCAATAAAAATATTATTAAAAATGGTCACTCTCTCTCAACCTGGATAGGAACATCAGTCATTCATTGAGGCCAGCGTTAGCCTGACCATTCTGGAAGTAGAACTTTGCCATCAACTTATAGGGTAACACAAGTGCTTCTGTACATGGGTAAGGGATGCACAGCCACCTTCTCCAAATGCAGCATCTAATCATTAAAGAGTTAAGGGGGAGGGGGAATAGAGAAGATGCAAATTATATTTATCACGTGCAACCAAAATTTAATTGTGTATATGCTTATAAATGTGGGTCTCTTTAATCATAAATAACATTTAAAGTAGTATCTGTAAATGATTATTTGATTGATTCCATTGGAAGTTATGTTATCTGTAACAAGATAACCAAAAAGTATGTCATAACTACTGGTTTTACTCATAATTTCAAAACTCATTTATGTTGAATACCAAATCTATAGAACTAAAAGTTTTTTAAAAAAAAAAAATTCGTACCAAAGTAAGCAAGAAAGGACCCTATGTATGCAATTCAAAAGTTTTCCTCTTACGTTTGGGTTTCATTGTGCACCTTGATTTATCTCTGGGTCAACACTGATTTATCAATGGTTTGCTTTCATTTGAAAATTGTTCCAGAGCCGGGAGCAGTAGCACACACCTGTAATCCTAGCAACTCATAAGGCTGAGACAGAAGGACTGCGAGTTCAAAGCCAGCCTTAGCAAAAATGAGGCACTAAGCAACTTATTGAAACGCTGTCTCTTAATAAAATACAAAATTGGGCAGGGGGTGTGGCTTGAGTGCCCCTGAGTTCAACCCCCGGTGCCCCCAAAAAATAAAAAAAGTGTCCCAGAGGAGCTATGAAAGGAAGAGTAAAACATTACAGAGTGGGTAGAAAAAACAATTCACTATATGGAAAACTTATGAAGTCCTATGTTTATTTAATAACGTTGTCTTTTATGTATTCTCTTTAGCTTTGTGCCCAATAACAACTCTTAAGTATTGTCATGTGAAAAAATATATAAACTGATTACTTCTTATCCAGCTTGACATTATATAAACATTTCATTTACAAGACTGTGCCTGTTTTCAGGTGCTTCAATAAGACCTGTGAAAATGTAATATAATACATGCAAGCCATCCACCAGAAACAAAAAAAATGATAACCACATTCTTATTTTACCTTTTTAATTCTGAAAACTAGAATTAATGCAGAAGTGAGGATAAATGGGGATTTCCAGGTTGAGGTGCACACTGTCCTTAAGTCCTTTTCAGTATAAATCTGTGATTCTTCTATAGGCATACTGTGCTTTGTTTCTCCCCAGTACAAATAAGAAAGTTCATTGTCAACTGATTACTCTTTAAAAATTGGAAATGCTTTAATTTTAATAAACATTAAAGCATTTATCACATGCAACCAAAATTTAATTGTGTATATGGTTATAAGTGTGGGTCTCTTTAATCATAAATAACATTTATAGTAGTATCTGTAAATGATGAGCAACCACCTGAGCTGTAATTGTGTGCATTCTTCAGTTCATACAGAGAAGTAATATTGGAGATGATCTGCTTCCATGTTTCCCATAATAATCTAACATGTATAGGAAAGAGGATACCTTCATGCCCATTTAATGAATGTTATTAACAAGTGGTATTCTACATTATATTTGTAAAATATTTGAATCATTTGATAGAATGATACAGATAGAATCTTTAAAAAGTAATTTAGTTCTACTGTTCAAAAGTGCTTCCAAAACCAGTACACTCACCTCTGGGACTTTCCAAGCAGAAGTTTTAAGTACTCTAATCTCTTTTGAAAACAGAAGGGGGTAATATTGGAAAAGCGCCAGAAGTAAGCCTTGGTACTTCTCATGAAGTGCCACAGTGAAAGTACCTTCTCTCTCAAGTCAGTTCCTTTTAGCAAAATCACATCTCCTCCAGCTCTCCTAACCACTGCTTTTCCCAGCAAGCCTGTCTCCACAGAACATAGGCCAGATAACCCCATGCTATTTCATCTGTACTTAGGATCTTTCCTATACGTTCTTCACCTAGAGGTTTTTGGTTGTTTGCAGTGCTGAGGCTCATGCATGGCAGGCAGGGGATCAACCTCTGAACCACATCCCCAACCCCTTTGTTGAGAGTTTTAACATTCACTTACTTAGTACACAACTCTTAATTAAAAGTGCAAAAGTATTGGGCTGGGGATATGGCTCAAGTGGTAGCCTGCTCGCCTGGCATGCACGGGGCGCTGGGTTCGATCCCCAGCACCACATAAAAAATAAAATAAAGATGTGTCCACCGAAAACTAAAAAAATAAATAAATAAATATTAAAAAATTCTCTCTCTCTCTCTCTCTCTCAAAAAAAAAAAAGAATGCAAAAGTACTTTTTCCTCAATGTAGACCTTCCTGACTTAAAATGGTTAGGCTTATGAACTTTTAGCTTCATCATGGTGTAAAAGTGTCAGCATTCAATATAAACTGTACTGGGAATTTTGAATTTTGTTCTTTTCTACAGTTTCTACAGCTAGCAGTATACAATACAATCTTCTCTTGCTGTGCTGGGCAGAGGCATCAAGCTGCAGCTCCCAGTGAGCCACCAGATCAAGAAGGTAAACAACCAACACTCTGCAGTGTACTTCGTTGCTTAACTATGACATTCAGTGGATTAGGTACAGTCAATGCATTTCAACTTACACTATTCCTAACTTAGGTATATTTTGATGTAACCACAGCATGCCTCAAGGAGCATTTACAATTTAGAAACATCAAAAATAAGAACAGCACCTTCTTTTTTTCCTTCTGCAACTTACCCAGTGTTAAAATTTGGGTGCTTAGTGAGGCAGGACTGACCCTCTAGAGTCAGACAACCAAGACGTGAGTGCCAGCTCTGCCATTCATTGATAAGTGACCCTTGGCAAGTTATCAACCTCTCAGTGCCTCAGTCTTTATCTGTTAAATGAGAGTAACATCTTCTTCACAAAGTTGTGATGGTCATATGTGACTCTTAAATATGCTATTAGTCTTTGCTATTATTCTTTCCAGAAACTTCTTTATTATTTGCATAATAAAATCACATTTATGGTTGTTGTTTACAAACATGGGATGATACTGTTCTGTAACTTGCTTCTTTTACTTACTATATATATCATCTTTCCAAAATGACTTAATTTTCTTCAATAGTTGCATTCTATTCTAATATTATGATGAACCATATTTTCAACCATTTCTCTATTAACAGACAAGCACATTATTTTCCTTTTGTAGTTTTATAAAAATCTGACAGTAAACATCCTTGTGCTTCTCCCTTTAGAGACTGACATGTTAGATTCCAAGATATGGAATTGCTTCACAAAGGATATTGGCATTTTAAATTTTTTAAGTCAACACTCCCAGATTAGTTTCCAAAAAGCTTTTGGAAACTGGGCAGTGCACCAGCCAACCTACACAGTAAGGAGCTGAAAAGCCAGCAGTGGTGTGACCACGGTGACACAGGTGGAGGGGGCAGAGATGGAAAGATGCTGTTGTAAGTTCTTACAGCACACATAAAGTGGCAGATAACTTTTATATGCAGATTGTGAATCCAGAGCTACCACTAAAACACAAAAGCAAGACAAGATATGGATAAAATGGGCCACCAGTGGAGAGAAAATGGAATCCTAAATAATAATCCAAAACAAAATAGGAAAAAAAGAAAAGGAGCAAAAGATGAAAGAGAAAAAAAGCAATATGGTAGACTTAAATTTCACCATATAGAATCACATTAAATGTGAATGGTATAAATAAATGCTCCAATAAAATCGGAAAACTGGACAAAATGAAAAGCAAGACCCAATTATATGCTGTCACTGTAAACAGGCATAAATTAAAAAGAGAATCAGATATACCACGTAAGTGTTATTCATAAGAAAGATGATGCGACTATACAATTAATAGACTTCAGAACCTGACATCTGAGTAGTTCTACATCAGAAAGGAATGCCCTGGCTGCAGACCCAAGAGAAGTTGTCTAGACTGGTGCCTGGGACCCACCTGAGCTAGGAGGAGGCGGGGCCGAGGCAGGTGTGGTGACTGACAGCCAGAGAAGGAGAGGCGGGAGAGGCAAGAGGAAGTGGCTCTGGACAAAGCCACTGTGAAGGGAAGACCAGCTAGGTGAAGGAGGGCTTTATGAAGCTTTGTGGACGGTGCATGGTGTTGATCCGTTAACCGTAGTCACTGAAATCTCGTGCCTCGGTGGTGGTGCGCCCACCTTCGCAAAGCTTAGCCAGGAAGGGATGGGCGCTCTGGACCGGACCCAGCCCGCAAGGCGGGGGGCGCAGGCAGGCAGGGTCTGATAAAGGTGAAAGACGATTAGGGCGGATGGCCAGGTCAACGCGCCACCAGGAGAGCCGAGGGTAGGGGTTTCCTGGGCTAACTCAAGCACTCTCGGCGACTGACCACCTGGGCCATCAGCGAAGGAACCAAAGGAGACATTGAGCACGGTCATCACTCCCAGGGCGCCCTCCTTCCCTGCCCTCCCCTGCCAGCGCCCTGGGTGTCGCCGCACACGCCCCGCGCTCGGGCGCCACTGACCCGCACCGCTCCGCGCGGCCGGTGGAGGGCGCAGGGCCAGCGGCGGCGCCGGGCAGGTGCGGAGCGGGGCGGGGCGCGGCGGGGCGTGCCGACTGGAGCTGAGGACCGAAGCGCCGTGGGGCCTCAGAGGCCGCAGAGGCCGCGGCGCCCAGCCCGCCTGCACCGCGCCATGGCCCCGCGCGCCCGGCGGCGCGGCCCGCTGCCTGCGCTGCTGGCGCTCTGCGCGCTGTTCACCGCGCTGCAGGTAAGGAGCCGCGCCGCGCTCGCGCGGCCCCACGCCCTCATGGGAGCTCAGGGCAAGAACCAGGAGCCGGGCGGCGACACCGCTGAGACCAGGGGATCGTGCGTGGCACTCTGGCTCCTCTGCCTCCAGAAGCAAGAGTTAAGGCTTTTGGGGGTGGAGACTTGGGTTTTCCTGGAGGTTAATGGAGGTGGACGGTGGAAGGAGGGAAGGCGAGTGGAGACAACTGGGGCGCAGAAGGAGGAGGTGTCCCGGACCCAAACACTAGGGCACCAGCTCTTCCGGACGCCTCACTAAATCTCAGACTTTGATGGTTCCTTTTGATGCCATCCAAACTCTTCTTGAGCACCTACTAAGCGCCTAGGGCAAATAGATCCTGCAGAGACACATAGGTATAGAAAGACACCCAGTGGGAACAGAGAATGAGCGTGAGGAAAATCCAGGGTCCAGACAACCACCGCGTCTGATATTAAAGAGGGCATCTCTCAGGGTTCTGCTTTCAGACTCTTTGAGCCCTTCAGGACTACTGGGTCACTAACTTGGGTTACACACCCTTCCTTATCTCAGTTTCCTTTACACTAAAGAGCAGAGCAGTCCCCTCCTCCGTAGCCTGTCCTGAGTGTACAGGGACAGAATTTAGAAGGTTCTTCAGGAAAACTGGCGAATTTACTTTTTTGTGTCCTGCAAACATTGGGTCCACCAGTTTAGTTTCTGGTCCTGAATAACCATAGAATCACTTGTTCTCGGAAACTCTCTGACCAAGTTTAGGCAAAATCCTTTTTGCAATTGGAGAAATCAGGGTACCACGATATGCTTCAAGACAATATTGGTGCCAGAAACAGGGAGCCCCGCTCTCCATGATCTCAATCTGGGACTGGGCTGGAACTGCGCAGGAATGCATTGAGGCCCACAGAGGCTAATCTCACGGTGGCCAAGGCCCTTCTGAGATTCCCAAGTCCAAGATGCACAGGGCCTTCCGGATGTCCAACTGCAGCTCGGTGGAGTAGGCAAATCAGTTCTGAAGAACCCACCCACCACGCAGCCAGATATGAATTCAGAAAGAACCCTGAATCCTTTGATCCTTGAATCCAGGGGTGGGTTGCCTTTTGTGGGAACCCCCTAGGACCACCCTTACCCCCATACTTAGGAGCACCTCATGACTGATAAAGAGCTTCAGTCCCTTGGGCTGGGGCTGGGGCTCAGTGGCAGAGCTCTTGCCTAGCATGTGTGAGGCACTGGGTTTGATCCTTAGCAGCATATAAAGATAAATAAAATAAAGGCATGCTGTCCACCTAAAACTACCAAAAAAAAAAAAAAAAAAAAACCCCTTCAGCTGCTTGATATTGAGTAGCAGCTTCCCAGACGTTTTCTGCCATCCAGGATTTTCAGAAGATTTCTCCCTACAGTTATCAAGTAGGTACTGATTTTCTGTCCTGGAGGAGAGCTCTATAGTGCAGAAAATCTGGCACACCAAATACTGTACTAGAAAAATCATTTATTCCTGAAAGTTACTCAGAAGGAAGGGTGAATGTTGGTGGTTTTCTTGGTTTCAGCAGTTTGAGATTTCCCTTCTTGATTCAAATTGGCTTAGGCTTCTGTTAACATCTCTCCATAGCAGGGCACTGAGTCCTGCGTACTTGGAGACCTACGTTTGGAGTGAGAAGAGAGGAAAAAGCCAGTTTAGGTGAAAGCCTTGGCAAAAATAGTGGGAATGTGGTGAAGACGGAAGCAGAAAGTTCTAAGGATGATTCATTGTCATTTCCAATCATATGGGTCTCTTAGGATGGTTGAAGGAAAAGGAGGAGGAAAAACCTAATGGATTTTTTTCATTTTAAGCCTTTCAGGTGTTGCTTAATTAAGTGTTCAACAGGTTGAACAGGGTGCTACCTTATGTGAACTAAAGGACTAGGGCTTCAGTGAACAGCTACCACCTAAGAAAAACTCGCCTGACCACGCAGCCAAAAGGCATCTCCTATTGCTTTTGAAAAACTACGTTGGTACCTAAGCATATGACATGCTCTAGGTTCTAATGTTAATAGCAAGTTCTATCAACAGAAGTTTAATTTTCAGAGTGAATTTTCAACAAGTGCTGTTTACCCTGTGTTTTCCTTTAAGCTGTTTAATTATGTACACTTTCTTGTAACAGGAGGCATATTTTATTAAGACTCCCAAGAAATCAATTGGGAACATGTGCTGCTAAAATGCAGGTTATAACTCAGATGATTCCATAGATAATTAGGATACGCATTTGTAAGCATACCTAAACTTGGGCATTGGTCAGTCCCAATCAAACAACACAGGGATGCTTTTCCGCTTTTTTAAGTTTGTACACAAGGTCACCTGGGGAAATGCATTCTCTCTGGAAAGTGGGGCTAGATACAGCGTTACAATATTATCCCCCAAAGACCCTGTTGGTTACAGGCATTCCCTGTGTTCAATTACTGCACTTTGGTCAACCTGTTCTTTTAATCCCAAGACTTAGGAACTTCACTAGCAATCCAGGGAAGTTGTTAGTGATCACACCCTGGGTAGGTCTTGAGGAACTGCTTAGTTGGGGAATTGATTGTACAAAGTAAAGCTGGCAAAAACAGCCTCTGGAAAGTGAATTATGCTGGGCACAGTGGCATGCACCTGTGATTCCAGCTCTTCAGGGGGCTAAGGCAGGAGAATCAAAAGTTCAAGGCCAGCCTTAGCAACTTAGCAAGACCCTGTTTCAAAATAAAAAATAAGGACTGAGGTTGTAGCTCTGTGGAAGAGTGCTTGCCTAGCACGTGTGAGGCACTGGGTTCGAGTCTCAACACCACATATAAATAAATAAAATAAAGGTCCTTCAACAACTAAGAACTATTTTTAAAAATAAAAAATATAAAGGGCTGGGGATGTGAATCAGTGGTAAAGCACCCCTGAGATCAATCTCCAGTACCAAAAAAAAAGTGCATTTTGTACAAACATTGTACATTTATGTTACATTAGATTCAAACCTACCTAGAAGGTTTTAAGTTTTACCTTTTAAAACATTTTTATAGGGCTGGGTTTGTGGCTCAGTGGTAGAGCACTTGCCTAGCACATGTGAGGTACTGTTTGATTCTTAGCACCACATATAATCAATTAGTTAATTAATTAAAGGTCCATCAACAACTAGAAAAATATTTCCAAAAAAATCCTGTAATCATATCTCTGTCGGATTGTATTTATGACTAAGATTTTTTTTAGATATAATAAGAGTATTTACCTTTAATTGGTTTTTACGTCGATCTTTCCGATGGGTTTCAAGTAAGGCCATACAGACACACACTCTTCCTTAAGATAATTGACGATGCACAGACCTAAGGGCAGATGCCCACGTTCCCGGGACATTTAAAGAGTGTAAAACACTGCGCTGGTGAGAAACAGGACAAAGACATCGTTGTGTCTTCGCAGGTGCCACATGCCATAGTGTAGTGGAGAGCACAAGGAGAGGGAAACTGCCAATGTAATAAAGCAGCCTGCGGTGACAGGAAGGCAGAGGGCAGGGCGGGAAGTCCCAGGGTGTGCAGATGGAGGACCCCAGAGGACTTGCTCGAGTGAAGGGTGGGTGGGAGTCAGGGTCAGGGAAGAAGTGGTTGAAGAGGTGGCCGAGGAGGAAGGCTTTCCAGGTGGGGAGGACAGTGAGAGTGGTCCAGGGGTCCTGATTCCAAGGGAATCCTGCTAGAAGGAAGCCACTTATGTTCTGACCTCTGGGTTACACAGAGCTCTTCATTCAGGGGCTCCCAGCAAACAGATGGGGCGTTACACTTTTACAGTTCTGCGATAACTCTTGATAACTCTTGTATGGTCCTTATTGAGGTGGTAGGGGAGACAAATAAAAAGCAGATAGGCTAAGGGCTCTGGCAAAGCCCGTGGGGCAAGCCCTGGAGGAAATCCCCTAGGGTGGGGCTGGGCTGCAGGCAGGTGGGTGCTGCAGGCCAATTTTCTTCCTGCTGCCCAGCCCATCCCAGAGGTGGCTTGGATACGGATGAATTCCCGCTTGAGAACACACAGGCTTAAATGTGGGATTTTAGTGCATTTGGCTGATAAATATTTCAGATGCCTCCCCTGTTATTTCCTTTCCACCACCTCCCCCCAAATGGCCAGTCTGTGATAGGAGGAGCTCCCTCTCTGTGATGATAAGGAACTATGAGTCTGCCTTTTCAGTTATCTATACCAGTCCTTACACCAGGAAAACTGAAACAATAAATATGTGTCCCTGAAGGTCAATAAATCAGTGTTTTATGGGGCCATGGAAAGGGGAGTTCCAAACCTGGGCCTCCTTTGCAGAATGTTGTTCTAAGAAGATGTAGTGAGAACTTTATCTGCCATGGAGTAGTAAAAACATTTTCCTCATTCTATTTGCCTATTTGGGGAGTGCATGAGGAAAAAAGAAATAGTGTTAATCTCACCTGGTGTGTCCAGTGGATTCTAGGATGTGTCTGGGCTCCCCCACACCCCCTGTGGATCTGTATCCTGCCCTGATGGTCCTCAGCTCTCCAGGTGATTCACACCCTGGGGCATCTATCCACTGGCCAGGTGGCCACCCCAGCAGAGCTGATGGCCTGTCTGCTGTCTCCTGCCCCCATCCACAAGGGCATCATACGGGCTCCTGGCTTGGTGTGCCCCAGACCTGGATGGGTAAGCTTCTGCTCCGTGGGTAGTTTTTCCCTGAGCACCATTCTGTCCTCTCCCTGATTATAGGAAGGCCTTTCTCTGTTTCCCACTAGGGCGATGTGTGGACTTTCTTGAATATCCACTGCTAGACACAGTTTAGGTTTTTGCTTCCAAGCACAGAGCCTGAGGAGACCAGGATGGAGCATGGCTTCACCCAACAGGCTTGGTCCCTCTGAAGTTCTTTCTTCTGAGGTTGGAAGCTGCGTGGGTGTTCAGGGAGGTTCCGCACAGCTGTGTTTTCTGTCCTGATTCTGAGAGATTCTCTGAGTCTGTTTCCTGCCAGTGTTCCCCAGGCAGCTCCCTGTCTGTGTCTGTCACCGGAGGGCTGGCCCCGGGCCGCTGTTCTCACAGCAGCGCGCTCCAATTGCAATGTGCTTTCAGACTAGAAGCCCAAAGGGGCCCCTGTCAGCAGGCGGAAATCACGTCCTTTTTAGCTGTGATGATAACTTTATATTTCTATTTGTTTCGTTGGCCACCATTAACCTTCAACCTTTGATTGTTGGGGGTTGCCACATGCAAGACATGGCTTTCAGTTCAGAGCTGTAAGACTGCAGGTGTGTTCAATGCAACAAGTTCAACACCCTCTGCCTACGTGACACTCTGCAAAAGTCTAGGAGACACAGACTAAGGACCACATCCCCTGTCCCCAGGAGATTCAGAGTGCAGACAGTGAATACATAGGACACTGTTCCTGGGAGCACATCAAAGTGTGGTGGGCACACAGGACGAGGAACGGTGACCTGAAGTGTCGCAGATCTCCCAGTCCTCCTTCCTCGTAGTTGCGCGTGTCCAAAGCACTGCAGAAAGTGCAGAAGAGCGACAGCTGGGCTGGACTTCCACGGTGCTTCACGTGGTGGTGGGAATGGCGGAGTGTTTTCAGGGAGCTTTAGAGAATGCAGCAGAGGAAGGCAGAAGCCTGCGCTCAAGGCTTCATGTGCAAGCAAAATAGTTCAGATGTAATCTTGCTGCACCTCGGGCCCAGGAGGGACACGATCAGATTTGTGTGTTATGGGGAGGAGCACCGAGGGTGGGGCCCGAGGCCAGTAAGGAGGCCACTGCCTTGGTTTGTGGAAGGGCTAGAAAAGGCTCAAATCAGGTCAGGGCCATGGTGTGAGAAGAAGCTGAGGGCAGGGTGACTTCAGAGGTGCTAGGTGCCCACAGCCCGGGTACAAGAATGTGGCTCTTTAGACCTATTTAGGGGAAAAAAAAAAGACATAACATTTGCTAGGACAGAATAGGTGACATTTGGATTATGTTTTTCATAGCTTATTAAGGAAGCTGCTCTCTTGGTCCAGATCACAGTGTTGTTCAGGTTCAAGTGAAGGAGGACTTCCTCTGCCGGCACACAGAAGAGGGTGAAGCCACCTCTGCAGCCCCTCCTGACCATCTTGCTGGGAGGCAAAGGCAGAGTTCCTTAATGTCAAGGAAAACAAGCTAAAAGCCACCCCAGGTACTGGACACACAGGATATTTGTGTGTTCTGGAATTCAGAGAGCCGTTTCCTGGCCCAGGGTGCCTCAGCATGAGGACTTCAGGATGGAAGCCAGAGCTAAAACTGTCACTGAACAGAGATAAGCAGCCAGTGATCCCCACCGGGCCCAGCGTTACAGCAGGTGTGACCTGACCCCTGGTCTCCCTGCTCTGGCTTCAGATAGGTCACCTGCCCCCGTAGGAAGCAGTGTTTGTGTTGGACCCACAGCTTGGCAAAAACTCCTGGCTTGTGAGTCTGTTTTCCTGGAGGTCACTGTTGCCCAAGTGAGTGTTTCCCTTCCTCGTGGACCAGCCCCTGTTAGACTCCCCACCACACAGAGTCCTAACCCAGCAGGTGACACGGAGGCCTGTCTGGTACAAGCAAAAACAGAGCTGCCAGGTTTCCAAGTGGCCGGAAGAAAGACTGCCCAAACTATACTTTCAGTTCATCAGAGTAATAATAACTTATTACATTTCCTGTGCAGAGCATGGAGAGTGCAAGAGCCACTTCCTTATGCCATCAGAAATTTGAAGACTTTCCATTAAAAATGAGGAAGAAAAACTCTAGCTTTTGGTGAATGTGACAGCTAAACAGGGCGAGTGAGGAAGAGGTGTGTGGTATTGCCGAGGGTCCCGTGAGTGCCGCAGTGCCCGCTGGCCTGGGTTCTGGCACATCTCCCAGGAGGGGAATGAATACATATGTATATATATGTTAGTGTACATACACAAATATGTATAAAATATATTAGTATGTAATCCGTATTTATTACTTCATCCACTGTAATTAGCATCTCACTTGAAAGAGTGCCACTTGGTAGCTCAAGCAGCTGCCAAACCCATGTGCCACTTAGACCCAAGATAGATCCTAAAACTTACAGGGACTGACAATCTGTTTGAAAGAGATTATTCACATCCGCCCTTGCTAACCCATGTCATTGTCTAATAATTCCTAATGTCAGGAACTTCCTCAAAGCAGACCTGAATCTAACATGTCACAATTTGACCTCGTTTCCTCAAATTTGTTCTTTAATAGGATAAAGACTAGTTGATCAATGTCTTCTTTACTTTAGTATTTCTATTGCTGAAGATTGTTAACCCACAACTTCCCTTTCTCCAGGGTTATTCATGCCAGTTCCTTTAACATCTTTGTGAGATTTTTCTCCTTCCAACACAGGGGATAGTGATTTTATATGTACTGGCAAAATATAATCTTAATCAAATAAGACCCCACAGGGCATGGTGGAAAGCATCAGGGTCAGGACCTGCCCTCTCTGGCGCGGGGGCTTGGGATCTCCCATTCTTCTTTCCTTCCTAAGCTCTGCTAAAGACAGGAATGCAAGATGTGGCGAACAGGTGGGACAATGACCTTGAAGGAGAGGGTCGGTGGGTGGTGTTCCACCTGGTCCGCGAAGGGTAGATTCTGAGGGGCAGCGAGCTCGGGGAGAGAAGAGGCAGAGGTGGGGCAAGCAGAGCAAACCTGAGAAGACCCTGAGCTGCCTGACACCAGGGCCAGTGGGAGGGCCTGGGCAGGAGGAGGCCAGCTGGGGAAGAACTGCAGCTCTGAGCCCAAAGGGCTGGGCAAACAGCCCAGGAAGCGGGACTCTGCCGTAGGTCAGCAGCTCTCCTGCTGTGGTCCCTGGGCAGAGCATCAGCACCGTCAGGAACCCACACCTACTGAATCAGAAGCACTGGGGGTGGGCATTAGCAATCTGTGCTTTAATACCTTCTCTGGGCAATTCCAAATAAGCTCAGAACTGCTGCCAGAGACCTTGGGACTCTATGGAAAGGTTTTGACCCCAGCTCTAAGTTAACAAGGAATATAGTTAATATATTTAAAGTCCCTTCCATTTATTGAACCCCTCCTGTGTGCTAGGATGTGCTAGGTGCTTTCTCTCTCATGCTCATGTCACCGCGCGGGGAAGACAAGGACACAAAGGCAGGGGGGCCACATAACCTGCCTGAGTTGGCACAGCTAGCAGGAGAGAGATGGAACTCCTCCCAAGCGCCTGCGCTAGTGGCCATGGTCTTAACCCCTGTGCTTTGTGTATTTGTTCAGCATGTGCTGCACTGAGCCAAGCCCCCAGCCCCGGGCCTTAACCCCTCTGTAGAAATGCTTGCACAGTTGCTCTGTGATGGAGCCGACCTGGTACAGAAAGGGACTTCTTGGAATGGTGGCGGGGAGCAAGATAACCTGTCTGCATTTGTGCTGTCCATGAGGGGACATATCCATCGAGGGCTTTCTACAGCCATTGTTAGGCAGAAAAGAAAATGTTGTGTCTTTAAGGCTACTAGAGATAAAGGACGGACCCCAGGAGCATCTCCAGCACAGGCTGTGTGTGCCAGCGATCCCTGACTCAGGAGGAAAACAAGTGTGACACGCTGAATCATTCCTGCCACTTCCCGAAGCAAGGCACCTCAGCTCCTCTCTGCCCCCACCCCCACTAGCAACAAAGGGCCCAGACTTGAGTGCCTCAGCCTGGACCTCAGCTGCCCACAGAGGCCCAGGTTCCCTCCGCTGGCACTTACCCCACTCCTGTCCTGCCAGCTGCCTGCCAGGCTTGGGGGCGGGATCCAGGGCAGCCGAGCAGCCTAGAGTCAGTTTGGTCTCATAAGCTTTGGGAGATAGTTCCATGACATTTTTCAAGGTTCTTGATGTCGTAGTTTTACTATAATTACAGTGAATCTGGAGGCACCAGCTTGACCCAAATGTCCTAGACTCTTATTTTTGATGTCTTTGCCATGGTACCTATCAAAACCATTTTCTGTTATTGATATTTTTTTTCCAATTCCTTAAGAGCTGTACCCTAAATAGTAGGGGACAGGTCAAATAAGAAAAGGGTCAGAACACACTGAGCCTTCTGGGTCCACTGTCAGCCTAGAGCTTTGGCTTGCATTGAGATAGGGGGATGCCCCAAGGACGGGCTGAGGACAACCTGGTGCTGCTCAGGCACAGTGCCCAGAAATCTAGAAACGGAACCCAGACCTACGGCAATGGAAGGTGAGACAGGGCAACTAAGTGTTCAGTGGGGACATGTGTGCGCTGGAACACATCTTCATCTTGAATCCTGATATCTTCCTTCCTTTCTTTGTATTTTCTTTGTTCTTCCTAGTGATTGAATGCAGGGGATACTGCATTACCACTGAGATACATCTCTAGTCCT
This sequence comes from Spermophilus citellus, assembly GCF_964194105.1. Classification (NCBI taxonomy): domain Eukaryota; kingdom Metazoa; phylum Chordata; class Mammalia; order Rodentia; family Sciuridae; genus Spermophilus; species Spermophilus citellus. The sequence continues at coordinate 117,273,832 of NC_138198.1, forward strand.
TAAAAAAAAAAAAAAAAAATATATATATATATTAGTTGCAGTTGGACACAATACCTTTATTTTATTTATTTATTTTTATGTGGTGCTGAGGATCGAACCCAGTGCCACACACGTGCTAGGCAAGCATTCTACCGCTGAGCCACAGCCTCAGCCCCCCCATCTCCAGTCCTTTTATTTTTTTGTTTTGAGACAGGGTCTCACTAAGTTGCCTAGGCTGTCCTTGAACTTGCAATCCTCCTGCCTCAGCCTCCCGAGTTGTGGGGACTACAGGCCTGTGCACAATACCCAGCAAACCCACTAATTTCTAATGGGCACCAGGTTTAAAAGTGAAAAGGTGGGATCATAAAAAGTCACCCTCTTTTGATGGCCAGGTTTCCCATGTTCCAGTCAGAGTCCCTGTGACCAGGCCATGGGGGTCCACTTCATGTGTAAAATTACAAATGACCAAAGCACCAAGATGCACACCCATCCTCTTAGCTGTGCAGAGCAATCCTCAGGTGTGGGAGTGCAGAAGTGATGGTACTTGACAACTCTGTGCCCGGAATGGATCCAGGGCAAGAGCCACCTCCAGAGAGATGTCCTCAGAGGGTCAGGCACCGAGAGGCCAGTGCAGCTGCACTGTGGGTGGGCAGCTCTGTGTTGCGTCCCCATTAAAAGCGAGACTTGAAGCCCTGGAAGAGATTTTGCATCTTGAGGTTGTGATCCCCTCTCCACGGGGTATCTGATTTTGCCCCCAGTTGGCACAGTCTTTCCACGTCATGCTTGGGAATGTGAATTTGATTCAAAACTAGTTGGAAACTGTTAGCATCTCCTGTAAAGGGAAGTAGTGAGGTCACATGGTCCTTTGGGGAAAAGCACTCACTCACTTGGTTCTGGAGCTCTGCTGCCCGCCCAGCACTGCTCCAGTCTGCTCAGTGCTGTCCTCCTCCTGAGCACGTCACTCCCTCCCTCTGGTGAGGATGCAGGAAAGCCAAGTCTCCGACCTGGTGCCTGGCACATAGTAGGTGTTTCCTAAGGGTCCATGGTGTCTGTATTCAGTGATGGGAGGAGTGATTCTCAGTGCTTATTATTGAGAATGTGATAGTGTTTGAGATTGTGAGAAGGTTCTGGCTCTGGTCTTTGACATCAGCAGGCACACACAGAGCCAAGTGCCAGGGCCTTGGTATGCCATTGAGCATAGGGTGACTGGGCACACTGAGCCTGAAGTACCCAGTGGGAGCACTTTAGAGATATCTTACTGCAAACATTGGGGAAGATGGGGAGGGTGTGCTAAGGACCCGGTCACAACTCTCAATCTACCAAGAAGAGCAAACGAATACAAAATTATTATGGAGTGTCAAAGTGACTGGGGTAGGAGAAAGTTCAAGCAGTATGAGACCCCGTAGCCCCACAGTCTGGGGCTGCGTGAGGGGGGTCTTGGGTTAAACCAAGACAGGCAAAATCAGTATTTCGCATTTCAGCTTAATAGTTGACATGAGCCTCAGAGGTTGAGCAGCAGGGCAGGAGCCACTGGAGCAGTGGGCTGCAGGGTGTCCAGGGCACGGAGCCTGGGCCCAGCAGCTGAGGAGAAAGCAGGAAAAGTGGCAGGAGGTGAAACTGAGGTGTGCGGGGCCTTGTGCACCTTGCACTGCAGCCGGACCACAGGTTGGCCTTCCACATAATCTCTGACCTTGCTACTCAAAGACTGGCAGCCCGTGGGAGCCCGTTAGAAATGCAGAGTCTCCGGCCCCTCCCCAGGCCCCCAACTGAATCAGAATCTGCTGAATCAGAATCTGCATTTTATAAGACGTCCTTGTGATTCTGTGGCCCATGAGAGAAGCAGTGGATTAGGAGACGTGATGGAAGGGGAGGTGCAGATAAGAGGGGTAATTCCTTCTTTGGCCACTTTAGGGGCTCGTGGCCTTAGCGGTTGGCATCCACAGAATGGAGGAGCAGCCTGGAAGGGTCCTGGGCCTCCGGCACACCAGTGTGCTCTTGGAAGACGTGCACAGAGAGGGCTGACTTTTACTACAGGAAAGAGATAGATCTTATCTCGAATGAGTAAGAACTTAAAAAAAAAAAAAAGGGCTTTCATCAGGGAGAAAAAAGGAGCACTAGGCAGAGCCTGTGGAGGCCATGCAGAGCAGCAGTGGGCGGTCAGAGCCATCCTGACAATTGTGTTCCGGGAAACAAACCTTCCCTGCACTTTTTTTTCAAGTAGCTCACAGCTGCAAGCTTTTTCACTTTCTCTCTCTAGAAAACAAAGAAATTTGCCATGAAACTTTTGAAATGCAAAGTGGTTTCTCCATTTTCACTTGGGCCACATGTTTTCTTTTCAAGGAGTGGAGCATAATATCAATGCATCGATGTAGCAGTGTCCCTGTAGCATGCTCTTATTAGGTCTTTAGGGAATAGACCGAGAAGGGGAATAGCTGGGTCAAATGGTGGTTCCATTCCCAGCTTTCCAAGAAATCTCCATACTGCTTTCCAAATTGGCTGCACCAATTTGCAGTCCCACCAACAATGAACAAGTGTGCCCTTTTCCCCGCATCCTCTCCAGCACTTGTTGTTGTTGGACTTCATAATGGCTGCCAATCTTACTGGAGTGAGATGGTATCTTAGGGTGGTTTTGATTTGCATTTCTCTGACTGCTAGTGATGGTGAGCATTTTTTCATGTACTTATTAATTGATTGTATGTCCTCCTCTGAGAAGTGTCTGTTCAGGTCCTTGGCCCATTTGTTGATTGGGTTATTTGTTATCTTATTGTCTAATTTTTTGAGTTCTTTGATGTTCATAGCAGCACAATTCACGATAGCAAGATTGTGGAACCAACCTAGATGCCCTTCAATAGATGAATGGATAAAAAAAATGTGGCATTTATACACAATGGAGTATTACTCTGCATTAAAAAAATGACAAAATCATAGAATTTGGAGGGAAATGGATGGCATTAGAGCAGATTATGCTAAGTGAAGCTAGCCAATCCTTAAAAAACAAATGCCAAATGACTGCTTTGATATAAGGGGAGTAACCAAGGACAGGGTAGGGACGAAGAGCTTGAGAAGAAGATTAACATTAAACAGGGATGAGAGGTGGGAGGGAAAGGAGTGAGAAGGGAAATCGCATGGAAATGGAAGGTGATCCTCAGGGTTTTACAAAATTACATATAAGAGGAAATGAGGGGTAAGAGAAGAATAATACAAGTGGAAGAAATGATTTACAGTAGAGGGGGTAGAGAGAGAAATGGGGAGGGGAGGGGAGGGGAGGGGGGATAGTAGAGAATAGGATAGACAGCAGAATACATCAGACACTAGAATGGCAATATGTAAATCAATGGAAGTGTAACTGATGTGATACAGCAATCTGTATACGGGGTAAAAATGGGAGTTCATAACCCACTTGAATCAAACTGTGAAATATGATATATTAAGAACTATGTAATGTTTTGAACGACCAACAATAAAAAAAATAATAATATCAATGCATTGTGAGGAAAAGGGTGGGCAAAAAGCAAAGAGCTTTTTTTTTTTTAAAGAGAGAGAGAGAGAGATAGAGAGAGAGAATTTTTTTAATACTTATTTTTTAGTTTTCGGCGGACACAACATCTTTGTTTGTATGTGGTGCTGAGGATCTAACCCTGGCAGCACGCATGCCAGGCGAGTGCGCTACCGCTTGAGCCACATCCCCAGCCCAAGCAAAGAGCTTTGATAAGTCCGAAGCGGATCTTTCTCTTTCTTCTTTAAGGAGCATATCTGGAATCAAGGTGGTCAGGGGAAAAAATGCAGATGGGCCCATCAGCTTTGGAAGTAAAAAGCAACTTCTAAGGCAGTATATAAAGTTAGTTATCTAATGTTTGCTAAATAAAGGTGAATATGTCAAAACTTCTAATAGACTACCATTGCTCCATATTTTTAAGGGTATTTTTTTGTTTAGTCAAACCTGACCAAGTCATCTTTTTCTGTGTGTGATATCTATTTCAAAACATATCATTTTAAAAAATGGTTAAGATAACAAGTTTTATGTTATGTGTGTTTTATCACAATGATAATTTTTAAAAGTCTTGTGGCAAATTGTCTTAGTCTGTTTCATATTGCTATGACAAAACACCTGAAACTGGAAACTTTATAAAGAAAAAAAAAAAGGTTTATTTGGTTCACAATTCTGATGGCTACAAAGACCAAACAACATGGTGCTGGCATCTGGTGAGGGCTCTCTGGCTGTGTTACATGGCAGGTGGCATTACATGACCAGAGTGTTCCCAAGAACTGCAAGCATCAAATGAGTTTGGAAGAAGTTATGTGTTCAGAGATGAAGCAAAAGACCCAGGAGGGGCCAGGATCACTCCTTTATAATGACCTGCTCTCTGGTGAACTAATCCACTCCTCTGAGACCCAGTGCACTCAGGAGATCAGCACCGGTTGCTTCACAAGGGCAGTCATGACTCGATCACTCCCCACTGAACCGCATCTTTCAATACCACCGCATTAGGGAATTACACCTCCACTCCAATTTTGGTGGGGACAAGCCACATTCAAACCACAGGCATTCCTCCGTGGTGATGAAAACATAATGAAGTATTATTCAGCCATAAAGAAGAGGGAAGACATTTTGCCCAGTGACATAAACCAGACACAAAAGCACAGATGCTGTGTGACTCCACTCAGATGGGGCACACAAAGGAGTCAGTAAAATGGTGGTGGCCAGGGCTTGGAGGAGGAGGACTGGGAGTTATTACTTAATGGTGGCAGAGCTTCTGTTTGGAGTGACAGAACTGTTCTGGAAACAGAAGGCCGTAGGATACTGTTGAGTTGTACACTTAACATGGGTAAAACGGCAAATGGTGTCTTACATGTCTTTTACCACAGTAAACACTTTATTAAGTTTAATTACCCTAAAGTTAAGAAAAAATGGCAAAGGATAAGCACAAAAAGGAGATGAGGTTGGAATCTCCCAGCAGAAGGCAGCCTAAGGCTGGGCTGAGCCTCAAGAAGGGCCATCCTTCAGTCTTGCTCCCAGCCAATGCCTTGTGCAAGAAAATGAGAGGTAAAGATGACTTTGATGGTGTCTCTGTAGAAAAGCTTTTTAAAAAGATCCAGGCTCTCTATTTTTATGCCCTAAACTAGACCAAACCTTGTTTTCTGGTCCAAGTTACGAGACAGATTGTTTTTTGAGGTAAAGGTGAAGGAGTTTGGCAAAGGAATGACCGGCTTTATTATTTGCACAGTGAGTAAATTTACTCGCAAGCGCTGTGGGAGGCTGGTGTCGTGTAGGGAGGGGTTCATTCACAGTGCAGCTTTCAATGGCACCAGCAGGAGATGACCACCTGGGACTAGTGCCTTTGGGTGGGAGTTTTGAAAACTCGTTTATCACTAGACATGTTCACACTTCACAATGGCCCCACATCCTTTAGTGGCAGGCCAATTGTAGTTTTTGTGACAGTCAATTTTCTTCATAATCTTCTCAAACAAACTAAACTGATCTTTTTGAATCATACTAATCACTTGAGTCTCACTTTTGACAGATTTTTTTTCCCCCCTGAAATCAATTCTATTTTAATACTCAGGGAGTTTTCTGCTAAAGCTTCCGATTCTCTGTGTCCACTTCTGTCAGGCCTCAAACCACATACCCGGCTGGTGTAACCTGGGCTTTCCAAGTTTCCAATAGCTTCTTTAGTACACTGGTCTCCACGTGGAGTGAACACACCCCAGGGACTTTGCCAGGTGATACATTGGGGTGCACAGGTATCTCCCCAAAATGCTGCCCTTATTCTGTTTGTGTCTTTCACTTATAACATAGCATCCTGCTAGGTGCCTCTGCAATGTTCCGAAGTACGAAATGCAAAGTTTTGGTTTGTACAAAAGAAAAATGAGTCTGCTCTTTTCCTCTGGGTATCTGTAAGGTTGAAATTCTAACTTCATCTGAAATGAGACTGTCTAGGAGGACATTTGGTCATAACTTGGTTAACGTCTAATTTAACAGAAGTCACCCACAGATAACATCTAGCAGCAGCTTTATCAGCAGACACACTGAGAAGACTGTCCCTGCGTGCACCCAGGTGGCTCACACAACCGGCCGAACCCCAGACACAAAACCACGGAAGTGACTTGGATCACTTGTCAGTGATTCTGAGCAATGCTTCAAGTTTTTTATGCCATGAAAAAGCATTTTAAAATTTGAAACCCAACACGCTTTCCTAATGCATGCACTTCCCCCGAGTCATGCTGCAGTGCTGGGTCCTGAGCCTTGGTTTGCCAGGGCCACATTAAAAGTAAAGAAACATGGTATGCTCAGGGAAACCCAGCCTTTGGGATCTTTCTGAGCCTCTGATACAGTCTTCTTTCTCCTTCCTGTAACCCTCAGAGAGTGACTGACTGTAAGTGATTTCTACTTAATTCTGCTCAGGTGTGCACATGACTACCCCTCCAAATCCCCCCCTGGACTGCAGACCTCATACTGGGGGCATCCCTCACTTCTCCCAGCAACCCACTAGGAAGGTGTTCAGCTTCAAAGTGATGAAGCAGAGCCTTAATATTGGTGGAGTAGTGTCACATGCCAATGCAGAGTCATTTATATCAATTATCACATCTGATTCTCAGTGCAGGGAATGGGCCACAATTATCAGCCCCTTATACAGTGAGGGGACTAAAGATTAGAATTAGCTTTTTGTCTTTCGCCTTTTCGTCCTCAAAGAGTAGAAGTGTAGACAGTTGTGTTACAGAAATGCCAAGCATTCTTTTGTCTAATGCAAACTGGAAGCCCAATTGCAATCACAGACCCAAGTAGAAAAATCACCCTGCACTGAGGCCCACCCTGCCTGGCCTGTACAGCTGTCTGGCCAGACTTCATTCTGTCCTAGCAGGTCACCTGTATCATGTCCTCTCCTCCAACTGAGCTCTTTTGGGCGCTGTCCTTGCTCACTATAATTCCTATATTGTGTCTGATCCAACTTGACTTTAGTTAGCATTTAATCATGCTTTTTTTTTTTTTTCCTGGAGAAAACAATCCTATCTAGTTGGGTGCTGTGGCGCACAGCTGTAATCACAGTGACTTAGGAGGCTGAGGCAGGAGGATCACAGGTTCAGCAACATAGCAAGGCTAGAAGCAACCTAGTGAGAGCCTGTCTCAAAGTGAAGAAAAAAAAGAAAAGGAGCTGGGGAGGTGGTTCAGTGGTTAAGTGCCCTTAGGTTCAATCCCTGGTACCAAAAGAAAAAAAGAAAACGGCCCTAACTTCTGAGCCACCAATGATCCCTGTATCATTTCTACTCTCTGTTATAGAACCCAGAAGCATGATGTTGGACGCATTCTTTCCCTTCACAGACATGACTCTGCATATGCTCAGGAACAGGTAGCTAGAGCTGCTCAGTGGGGGAATGCTCCCTAGCATGCGCAAGGCCCTGGGTTCCATCCCCAGCACCACAAAACAAGTACCCCTACCCCAAAGCTTCAGGAGGATATCTGGAAACTTCTGCAGGAAAGCTGAAAAGCTCTCCCAGAATTCCCAATGGAAAGGGTGACTCTGTGACTCCCTGACTGTCACATTGGTGAGGGGAGAAACTTAGACCTTCTCTCTGACCTGTCTTCTCAACATTCAAAGGAGAAAAAACAAGGGCATGGGTTGCAGGTCACCTGGGTCTTTGATGCTACCCTTTGTTGGTTGGCTGTTTGTTTACTTCTAAGTCCTCGGAGAGTATTGACTTCTTAGCGTGAGACTCTCACGGAAAGGAAGCTGCCTTGGTGTTCTGGGGACCCAGGTCACTAGTAATTTTTTTGTAATCTCTCCTGGCTGGGGTCAGCTTCAGTAGTGATTTTCTTTTTTATTTTTTTTTAATTTTTATTGTTTTTAAGTTGCAGATGGACACAATACCTTTATTTTATTTTTTTATTTATTTTTATGTGGTGCTGAGGATCGAACCCAGTGCCTCACACATGCTAGGCAAGTGCTCTACCACTGAGCTACAACCTCAGCCCAAGTAGTGATTTTCTTGAAGGGGCTTTTTTTCAAGGGTGGCAGGACTATTAAGTAAAGTGCTATTTTCACATTTAATAGTCTCTCTTAACAAAACCACAGAGTTCAAATCTACTGTAACATTCAGAAATTTGATACCATCCTTTCTGAAATTATAGCCAAATTCTCAAATATAGTCATGAGTGATGTTTTATGAAATCTGTGGAAAATCCCTCACTTGTCCTTCTGGGTGAGGTTCTTTCCCTCTTGATTTGACAGAAGAGGCCAAGTCTCTCTGCTTTGTTCTGTGTCAGCATGAATTTTCAATGGAGCAAGAAAGTAATCTTAGTGTCCATAATGGCTTTCCCTACACTCAGGCTCATTAGCAGCATGAAAAATAGATGTTGAAGTCAACCTGCTCTACAGGACCCTGAGTACAGAGCCCCTGGTCCCTGTCGCTCCCCTGGCAGAAATCACGTGTTCCCCCAGCGTACGGTTTTTCAGAATGAGCTCCAACATGGCTTTGTGTAGTGAAATAAATCCACCGAGCTTTATAAGGAGAATTTAAATTTACAATTGGTCATCTCCCATCCCTCCTAAAGCCTCGCACAGACCGTGGACATGCTTATCTAGAAGATTCTGTCAGCCACTGAGATAAACCCCAGCCTTTATGTCCTGAAACAGAGGTCCCCCAGACACAAAAAGACACTTGAAAGGGAGGCCGAAAAGATCAAATAAATCAACTGCATCATTATCCAACTTTGTAGAAATCTGTAGGGGGGATTTGAATGTGTGGAAGATGTTTGCTATGAACAGACTAATATTACTCTTTGATTCAGGAGCAGTCTATTGGAGAACAAAGGTTAGTTGGTGTAAGTTCTGTGAGTCAAATTGAATTTATTTTTAATTTTTTTTTAGTTGTCAATGAACCTTTATTTTACTTATTTATATGCGGTGCTGAGAATTGAACCCAGTGCCTCACACATGCTAGGCAAGAGCTCTGCCACTGAGCTACAACCCCAGCCTCAAGTCAAATTGAATTTTTATAGTTTATTGATTAAAAACTATAGTAAGGCTCTGTCAGTACAGGGCTGCTTTGGATAAGACTTCTGATTTCCACGAGTCAACTTACATTTCCTCCAAACACAAGTCCTGGAAAGAGATTTGGTCCTCGCTGGCCTTTTGAGTCAATATTATGAAGAATGGTCTCCCAGGTGGATCCCAGATCAGTTCTCTTCACAGTTACATAAAGATACACAAGGGGAAAAAAAAAAAAAGGATGGTAACATTGGAACATAGCTTGGAGAAAGGTAGAGGGAGGTGTTCCTAAGTAGGCTGTGATGCCTTCTGAATTTTGTTATCATGTGACTGTATTCCCAAGAGAATAGTTGGTTCTACTTTATTTGCTTCATGAAGACAGCTAAGGTTCAGAAGCTTTGTCTCAGAAGGAAACAAGTCCATCGTAAAGAAGAGCCAGAAAAAATTCTAGATAATCAGAAATTTGTACATCTCATCTTGGCGATCCAGGGCCTTCTGTTGTACATCTTGGAGAAAGAGACCACTGCAGGTGGCTGACACCCTCACCCCAGGAGCTGAACACCTGCAGCCTTCCCTTCCCCTGCTGAGGCCCTTCAGAAGCCTGGGCAGGAACAGGATTTTGTTGGGTTTATCATTTTACTGTGATGGCTCTCAATGATCATAGCCATCACCTGGCAACCAGAGGGAGCTTGGTCTTAGAACGTGAAGCAGGTCCCAATTCTGGGCAGCTGGAGGGCAGGGCAGGGCTGCTTGAAGGTCTTGGGAGCCTGGGGGCTCTCAGCACCGGCTAGTGGGCAGGGCAGCCAAGGGTGAGCGGGTGACTTGAAAACTAGAAGAGGAGGAGTCTGGCTGTGTGGGGCAGGGACCCACCCATCTGGCTGAAGAACATCTGTTCATTCACACAAAAAGAAGACATCCAGAGGGTGTATCTAGGAGGCCATCTGGACACGGGGAGACCAGCCTAAGGAGATCCTGTGCAGAATAACAGGAAACCAAGCCCAAGCAGGTGGGACTCAGGAGACCATCTGGGACTTGGGAGCCAGGAGAGAGCCAATGTGACCTGCAGCATCCGGGCACAGGTCCCTCAGTGCCCTGGACCCACAAAGATCTGTTGGAGGGTGAGAACCAGTTTCCTAGTCGTCACCAACACAGAATCTGTCGTGCAGAGAGCAACGGCGAGCCTGTTTCTGGGCCGGAGCCAGGGATCTGACTGAGGCCAGCCCAGGACAGGCTGCAGACGCTGCACGGGGCTTGGGAGCCTGCAGGTCCTCTAAGAAGGGGTCCTTCTAGAACAGGTCACTAGAGTGCAGGGAAGGAAAGTTGGAGGCAGAGAGCCAGGAAGGGAGAGGAGAAGGGACAGTAAAGGCACAGGAGGATGTGTGGCATCATTGAGAGTTCTCCAGATTTTTAAAAATTCTCAAAAATTTATCCCCAAACCGCATTTCCTTAAATATATGGATGTACAAATGTTGCCTTTTAAGTTGTGTGTGTGTGACTGGTGTGAAGGTTGGAAGGTGTGCTTCAAAGCGCATCGTGTAACTAGAGAGCAGAGTAGGTTTCTGCTGAAGCCATTGCTTAAGAGAGATTAAAACCACCATTTTCTGCTTCACCGTCCCAAATTTTCCCAATGCAAAATTTCTGCTGTTCCTTAAAAGATCTGTAACCCTATAGCTCTGTCAGGTCAACGAGTTGGCTTTGGGATGGTGAAAATGTTCTGGAAGTAGAGAACGGTGCCGCTTGTACAATCACATGAATGTATTAAAGCCACTTAATGGCACTCTACTACATTTGTGGTATGTGAACTATATCTCAGTTTTTGTTGTTGTTGCTGTTTTTTTGGTGGGGAGAGACACGTCCGGATGTAAAGTCATGGTAAGAAGCTTGGGAGGGAGAAGTGGGTTTGAAGGCATAAAGCTGTGAACATCTGTTTGAGCCTTGAGACAGCTGGTCCATCTGGAAAGTGGTGAATCCTCACTTCTGTGGCTCCTGGGTCAGGCGCTGGATGGGTGCATGAATCACAGCCTCGATCCCGAAGGTGGAGGAGAAGTGTCCATGTGGTCAGTCAAAGGACGCTCAACAGGCACCAGGCCTGGAGCCCAGGACAGAGCCAGGGGCATCTGACACTGCTCCTGAGTGGCCATTCCAGCCCTTTCCCTGAATTCCCCTAAAAAGCACCTTAGTGTGTGTGTCACAGAGACAGAGTACACACACATCACACAGACCCCGCTGTAGATTTCTCCTGGGCCAGAAGCAATTGATAACCTTTGTTGTCTGAAACCTGCCGCCCACGCGCTCATCCTGCTTGCGTGCTACCAGCATGCACCAGTCCCTGGGCTCACGTCAGGCCTGTCTGTCAAAGTCCTCATCAGCCACATTCAGTGTTACCATTTCCCTCTGCTTGTCTCTCCCCTGCGAGTGTCCATTGCCATGCCAGGCTGGAAAAGGACGCAGCTCCTACGGGGAATGGCTTCCTGTAAAAGAAAGAGCAGGAGAGAGAGGGGTGATGACCACTTTGGTCATTCTTCCCAGTTCCCACTGGGCTGTCTGTCACCTGGCGAATGCTTGGGGAGCCTTCGGTATATATTATCTGGTTTCCATGAGGTGTAATAGCCGGGCCCAGGAAGCAAGCCAATTTAGTACCCTCCCGGCACACCTGGCCCCAGTAACCTGTGGGGACCTTATGGACCTCAAAGTCATTGTGTTCCTGCCCCCACTTGCCAGGCCAGGGGGAGTCAGACAGGCCCCTCCCCGATACGGACTCAACTGGCCTTGGGTTTCCTGGGTTGATGCTTTCTTTTCTTTTCTTTTTAACATTTATTTACTTATGTATCCTTAGTTTTAGGCAGACACATTATTTTGTTTTTATGTGGTGCTGAGGATAGAACCCAGTGCCTCATGCATGCTAGGCGAGCGCTCTACCACTGAGCCACAACCCCAGCCGTGGGTTGATGCTTTCTTTATAAAAATCTTCCTCCCATCATTGAGGTGTTTTGAAGATTCATGGCTTCATCCAAGCCATATCATTTCTGTACTTTCCCTCCAACCTTTCCAACATGCAGATGGTGCCTTCCTTGACCCTGATGGAGTCTTAACTCTCAAGACCCTGAGCCTCAACTCTCCTCTCCCCGCACCCTCTGCTGACGTGGGGCTACAGACAGAATGCTGGTCTCATGTTGTCTCCGACCCCAAAGGCCATTTCAGACCTCGCTGAGTCTGTCTGGACTGTTCACCTAGTCTACAGAGTCTTCCTTGCCCCTTGTGTGACCCCCACCTACCAATTCCAAGAAAGGTGGTGAGAAGGAGGCTTTCCTGCCAAGACCTGCAAGACTCCCTGGGGACTACAGGGGACTTGGCCCTTTTGTTTGTGGCTTTCTTTTGTTTTACTGAGACAGGCAGATTCAGAGATGATTATTTTCATTTGTTTTAGTTAGCTTTTCCATTGCTGTGATTAAATCACTTTGAAGAGGAAAAGTGTATTTTGGTTCACATAGTATTTGGGTTCCATAGCTCTGGGCCAAAGGTGAGGCAAAACATCATGGCGGAAGAGTGCGGCGGAAGAAAGCAGCTCAGGACATAGCAACCAGGAAGCAAAGAGAGAGAGAGAGAGAGAGAGAGATCTTCCCAACCAGGGACAAAATATAAACCCCAAATTGTCTTGCCCCCAGTAACCCACCTCCTCCAACCACACCCCACCTACCTGCAGTTACCTCCGAGTTAATCCATATCAGTAGATTGATCTACTGATCAGGTTCTAACTCTCATAATCCAATCATTTTACCTCTGAACATTCTTGTATTGTCACACATGAACTTTTGGGGGATACCTCCTATCCAAACAGTAACTATATCAGAATCATACTGTTTTTGACCAGAAAGAAACAGTGGCTCAAAAATGCTTCATTAACCTTATCCAGAGTACTTGAGGCAGCAAGTGGCCAAGGGTTGGGATAACCAGAGGAGTTCTTACAACACCTTGCTGTGTCCATTTAAAAAATTCTCTACCTGTTTAACATTTGAAAGCTCAGCCATATTAAACATCTTTTAAAATTCAGAAGTAGCTTATAAGACCAAATTTGACATCCCCTGCAATAATCATAGGAAGGGGCCTCATTATGTTCTTGTAGTTTCATGACCAGAATTGACTGAGTATATCGTCCACCATCTGACTTCAGAGAATTAGGGCCAGTTTTGTATGTGGCTGTGTAAAGCACCATACCACTGTGAGCATTACTGAAATGTTTTTAAATGTTTAAACATTTTTGGAGGTGACAATACAAGTAGCTTATGGTATTTCTTATGATTCTTTTAGAAGTGCATTTGGCGATTCACTTTTTGTGTTATCCAGAAAGAACTTGTGCGTAATGTCTACCCAATGTCAATTTTTCTTTTCAGGTGACCTTCCAGGTCACTCCTCCGTGCACCAGTGACAGGCATTACCAGCATCTTGGGCGGTGCTGCAACAGATGTGAACCAGGTATGCCAGCTTCTGGTACATTCCAGCATCTGCCAAAGTGGGTGCTTTTGCTGTTTTCCATTCTGTTTTGTTTTTCCACCAGATGAAAAAAGGACTTAGATAGACTTTCTTCAATAGATAAAATCTCCTTAAAAAAAAAACTTTCAAAAACTGGTACTCAATTTATGCTGAAACACAATTTTCCAAAACACTTTTTCTTGAGACAGTAAGGTTGACAAGACCATATTTTAGCACTTTATGAGAAAATAATTTTAAATTGTTTTCACAGAAATTTTGTTTGGAATGACTGTACTGGAATTGTCAGTACTGAATCAACCAATCCTTGTTGGACCTTCTCCCATTTACCTGTCGAAGGGCAGTCAGGGACTCGATGCCACCTTCCCAACTGATCCGTCAGAGTGCAGCCAAGCCTTTCTACGCTCCCAAGGAGTCCCAGGCCACTGGGCCCTCCTTCTTTCATTGTTTTGGGGAGAGGTGGGAAGTCACATCACATTATAACAATACCCTGTGGGTGTTTCAGCTTCAGATATTCCCCGGATGTGCATACTCAAGGCCCAGTGATTTTTAAGAGTAGGTTCACATGCATGGGGTTGGTCAAACTGAGTTAACCATGAGCCCACAAGACGTCAACCACCCAGAGGGGAGTTTGAAGATGGGAGCAGGGAGGGGATAACCAAGTTCCTTTTGCTTATACACTTTATTCCAAGTGGGTTCCAGCAACCCTTCGAGTTTTTAGAGCCCAGTTTAAAGCTTTAGTTCTACTCATAGGCAGAGTTATGGGATGCAACATGTGACTAGTCTTACCTTTACATGGGTAAGGGACTGCCGTGACCACAGCAAACCCAGGAGGGGACCCAAGGAGGCATAGCAAACTTGGGACAGGTGTTTGAGCAGAGCTCCAGCTCGTGGTGCAGTGTAGCCTCATCCCATGTGTAGCATTATCTCAGGGGTCATCTTGGGATCATGGACATGCAGATTACACCAATAGATTAATGCTCTATTTATTTATTTGGTGTTGGGGGCCACACACATGCTAGGTACATGCTCTTTTCTTGAGCTGCATACACCCCTGGCCAGTGTGTTCTTTTGTTTTGGTTTTGTTTAATGTGTTTTGGGATGTTGTTTTGTGTTGGGCTTTGGTTGTTGTTTTTGATTGGTGCATTTTTCCTCCTTCCAATTTAAGGAAAGTACATGTCTTCCAAATGCACTACTACCTCTGACAGTGTGTGTCTGCCCTGTGGCCCGGATGAATATTTGGATACCTGGAATGAGGAAGATAAATGCTTGCTGCATAAGGTTTGCGATACAGGTGGGTTCGTCACATGGGTATGTCAGTGGCAAGTGTGGAAACCCAGTGTTCATCTCTGTCCTTCAAGTCTCCTCTTCTATATAAGCTTTTTAAGATATAGCCAATGCTATTTCTTTTGAAGGGCACAGGAAGAAGTTATGACCGTGGACCCCCAGGAAGACGGGTTTTAGATTTCCAAAGCCCTGGGTTAAAGCTCTTCATTGGGAACCCTCATGTTCAGGAATATGTTTATGCTGCATTTAATCATGAACACATTTTACAGGGGACAAAATGTTTTCATGATATTCCCACAGTTGAACCACTGGATTCTCCCTAACCCCTTTGAACCCTGTAAGGTAGCCATGCCTGTCTCATTTTAAAAATGGGGAAACTGAGGCTCAGGTTGAGTGACTTCTCCAAACTTAACAGATGAGAAGCAGGACTCAAAACCCGTTTTTGGACTCATAAACCTTTTTCCTACATCGTAAATGTTTGATTAGCTCTGGAGCTTGATCTCCTTACCATGCAACTTTGATTTTTTTTGCCTCCTTTTTTAAAAAAAAAGTTATAATTTGTAATAATCAGGATCAAACTATGTCTCTCGGGTCTCCTAACCTAAAGGGCCTTTTTTTTCTAGTCTGTTTTCATGTGAAGAATCTGTGATTCTCTATTCCCCATGGAGCTTCCAGTCTGGATTTGGCTGCTTACACCCCCTCAATGCCATTTAACCTCCTCTTCTGTCCCCCATGTTCCCTGTAAATTGGCTGCAAGATCTAGAGGTTGATCAGATTCTGATTTGCTTTTTCTTTTGTTGGCAAAACCCTTTCATACATGGTATAGTTCATGTTTATAACATGATATCGGAATCACAAAACGGCAGCTTCTCTCTCCTTTTGTGACATTGCCAGCTGCTGCGGAACCTGGCCTAGATCCCTTTTCATCAGGAGCTGCAGAAAGGTGGCGTTCTAATTCTGTCCTCCCTTCTTCCTTTATTCATTTCTTCTCCATTTTCCTCATCGACTATTTGTTAGTACAGTACATTTAGGAAAGGTGGAACACGTGCATGTAACTTCTTATCACTTTTCAGAATGATGACTCCATCATCCAGCTTTCTTCCAGGGATTCGTGTTAATATTATGAACTTGTGAATTTAAACATATTTGAGGTGTTTCACTCCATTGCAGTCACTGTTAATTTTGGTGGTGCTCAAAGTACCCCACCTCTTTGAGGTGGCCCTATGTTTTCTGGTACAACTCCAGGCATGCTCAAGGGATCTGTTGATACCAGGCTTACCTTGGACATTTCCTGCCAGAGCTGTGAACAGTCATTTCTCCAAGGATTCCTGGTTGTTTTTAGTGCAACATTTTATTTAGTGACTTCAGTGCAGTTGCTAGGAATCCATTGCTACTGAGTTAATTCTTGTTTACAGTTTCCCCCTGCCATTGGAAAAAAAAATTTTTAACAGTACTTTTAAAAACCATAATTTTTCTAATGTGCTAGAGACAGCTGTCGCACTTGGGGTTGGAGAAGGTACATGGAAACTCCACTGAGCAGAAGCATCTGATCAAGTCTTTTATTTCCCACTGCTTAGTAATGACCTTGACTCACTGCTGTCTCCTGGAAATACAGATTCATTCTGTCTACTGCCAAAATTGATTAAAACCTAAAACTGGGTGCATGAAAATATTTTAGTATATTTCAAAATTATTCACCACCCCACAAATTTACATTCTTACAGTTGAGTACAATACTGGGAGTACTTAGAATTTTCCAGAGAGGTGGTATGTGTCCATATATGTTCTCATGTATTATGTACATGTTTCTGCATATTGGCCTTGGTACTGCACAGTGGACCCAGGCTTGGCAAGTGAGCACAGAAGGCAATGAGAATTTCTCTGGATTCACCACACTTAGGTCTAAAAAGAATGGAAACAGAGTGTCCCCTACTTGCTCGTATAACTTGAGACAAGGAATGGTTTGTTCATCTCTTTTTCCCTGGGGATTCCTATATGTATTCAGGAATATAAGGTACAAAGGCCTTTGAAGAATCCAAGTGAGTGGAGTCATATAGGGGTTCCAGGTATGTTTTAAATAATGTTATATCTTTTTAGTGTGTGTGTGTGTGTGTGTGTGTGTGTGCGCGCGCGCGCGCATGATACATTGAGTCTCTAGTCAAAGCAGTTATGACCTACAGTCACCATAAACACTGAATGGGTAATCCTGAAACACTGCCCCTGGGGGAAGTATAGGGTTGGGTCCCTGAAACCCACTTTCATCCACTGACTGACGTGCAACCTGGCTTTATGTGTGTCACTGTTTATTTGATGTGTTGTTGACCGTTAGCATTGCATTGGTGGCCAACAGCACAATGCATGCCACACGGTTATCCAACACATGTGTCTTCTCTGTTAGGCCCGCCACAGCCTTCTGGCACTCAGGAACACTAGACCGAACTTCAGCACCACCTGGGGCCATGTTAAACAGGGAAATCACCAACGAAAAGCACACAAAAATGGGTAAAACGTGGCAGACTGAAAACAGAGAGACTCTCATTTCCAGTGTGAGAGCTGCCATGAGAAGGCTGGGCACCCTCTTCTGACCTCTGCTGGGAACCTGTGTGTGGAGTGACTCAGAGATTTACATGGTTCTGCGCACATCCACAGATTACTGCAGAAGTGCTGAGTATTGATTTGGGGGTTACAAATACATTTTAGCAAATAGGTGAATTCACAAGTACAAATCTATAAAGAAGATTGTGTGTGTGTGTGTGTGTGTGTGTGTGTGTGTGTGTGTAGGTGTGTGTGTATGAGTTTATAACAGATAAATTCCCATGTAACCGTATTCCAGAAAAACTGGAAGGGGCCAGGAGATTTGGAGTAAAAAGACAAGCACTTTTTGTGTTGTGAAAAAAAAAGAGGAAAATGTGTTGGCTTCCTTTGGAATCAAGACTGATTCCCAAGTATACCTTCCCACCTGCCTCTGTACTTTCTCCACTTACCTAACCCCCTTTAGGAACTCAGGATGAGTCCTGAATCTCTAGGAACCCTGTTCTCTTGGGTCCAGACTAGCCTTGCTATTAATAATATTGATGATTTTTTTAAAAAAATTTTTTATACAAATGGAGCACAACTTTTCATTTCTCTGGTTGTACCTGACCTAGAGTCACCCTTCGTGCAATCACACCCGTACATAGGGTAGGAATGTCCGTCTCATTCCACCAATATTGATGATATTTGAGTGCACTAAAAATCAAGACGCTGTGCTCAATCTTGCTAGGAGTCCTAAATCTTGCTACTAACATGAAAACTGACTTTTTAGACAGCTCACAAAACTGGTGGTTATTAGGGAGAGGAAAGGGGGGGGGGACCTGCTGGCACACAGGAAGTGCGAGGAGGAACTGGGGACTTCCTTAAACCGTGTCCTGATGAATCACTGTAAGCCAGCCAGGCGGCCTGCTGGGGTGGCTCGGGCTGGGTGACAGCGGGGTGACAGGGGCGGGCGTCAGAGCCTTCCTGCTGACCTGTCTCTTGTCTCCCACAGGCAAGGCCCTGGTGGCGGTGGACCCCGGCAACCGCACGGCCCCGCGGCGCTGCGCCTGCACCGCCGGGTACCACTGGAGCCAGGACTGCGAGTGCTGCCGCCGCAACGCCGAGTGCGCGCCGGGCTTCGGCGCCCAGCACCCCTGTACGGTTGCAGAACGCGCCACGGCTACACCGGGCAAAGGGAGCCCCAGACAGCTCTAACACCTGTCACTAAGGCTCCAGGGGGCCAGGGGAACGGAGGAGCGGGAAGGGAGGGCGGTGCTTTGATCTTCCAGGAGCTGTAGGCGCGGGCAAGACCTGGGAATGGATCCCCAGCCAGGGTTCCCCAGAGAGAATGTGAGCAGCCACTGTGTCACTCCGGTTTGTCCCACAAAGGGACAAACAGGATAGCACAGGGATCCTCCAACATTTTTTTTTAATTGTGCACATCCTTAGAAGAAATTTAAAACAAACATGCTCCTCTGGGCACGTTTTGAAGTTGACATCTGCAATTTTTGTTACAAATTTCAAGAGTGACTTATCAGGGAATTACAACTGCAATAATGCTTTTTAAAACAGTCCTTGGAATGTAAACAAAATAGCAGTTTGATACCCACCATCATCCAATTAAACAGGCACTAGTCTACTTAACTGCTGGGAATTTAAAAGCTCCTTTCTTTCCCTGGTAGCCACGCCACCTTCCCTACAGAATTTTATCCTAGTATATTTTTGTGCTTGGAGGGCTTACACTAATCACCCTATTACATTCCTTTACACTAAAAAATTGGTGCATATTTTAAAATATCAATTAAAAAAAATTATTGGGATAAGCTTCTCGGTATTAAAGACATTCCCTCCACCGCAGACTGATTGTTACCACATTTATTATTATACAATTAGTCAAGAATGAATATGTTTTTGCTATGTTATAATCATAAAAGTAAAAACTTTTTGCTGGGAGCAGTGGCACCCACCTGTAATCCCAGTGACTGAGGCCATAGGATCTGAAGTTCAAGGCCAGCCTCAGCAATTTAGCAATTTATTTTCTCAAAATAAAAAAACGAAAAGGTCTGGGATATAGCTCAATGGTAAAGCACAGCTGGGTTAAACTCTTAGTATATGCATATTAAAAAAAGGCAAAAGCTTTTGAACTTCACCAGTGGGCTTTTTTCCCAATTATATATTCACAGTTGAATATTACTTACTTATTGCTAAAATGTAACAGAATTGAACATCAATTCCGTTTCCACTTTTTGTTGTTTTAGAAAGAAAGACTTATGTTATAGGAGTGTCCACTATCACAAAGTGACATGACCTAAGTTATCCTTAATGATCTATCATTTGAGAACTCAATTGTGTCCTTCACCTTTGTTTAAAGTAAAGAAATAGAGATCCTTTAGACTTATAAAAGTATTTCTTAGAATCATTTTCTTTCCTTGTTTCCAGGAAACATAACAAAGTAGTTTTTTCAAGATGTAACAGATGATTATTTATGACTGTTCATCTGTAACTCAGAGGCACTTTTTTAAAAACCAAAATACTTGCTGGATGCAGAGGTGCACACCCATAATCCCAGAGGCTCCAGAGGCTGAAGTAGGAGGATCAAAATGTCAAAGCCAGCCTCAGCAATTTAACAAGACCCTAAGCAAATTAGCAAGACCCTGTCTCAAAATAAAAAATAAAAAAGGGCTTATCACTGAGTTCAGCTGGCACAGTCAGCCCTTATTTCAAATACATTGACTAACCCACATATACTTTCTCTTAGAAACAGCCTAATTTTTAAGTTATTAAAATATACCTTCCTATCACAGCTAGATCCCTCTAAATTCTGATTCTCAGAAGCCCAGAGCCTTTGCACAAGTTTGTCACCTGCCTGAAACAGGTGCTGCCACCTGCAGGTTCCTGGTCCACGTTGTCTGCCTTTCACCTTTGGGAATAATGTATATTTGACAGTAGAAAATAGAGGGACCAAAATGGTTGAATGAGAATTTCCTTTCTGCCCCACCTTGCACACATTTAAATTCAGAACGGCTCAACCTGGTCCCCAATTCCCCATTTGTATGGCCATATTTTTGTTCTGAATAGATAGGGAAAGTCAGATGCTGGACGGGCTACAGAAAAATTTTCCATCACCAGTATTTTTACTTGTTGCTCTGTCCAACATGTCTGAAGCTTGGCACCAGGCAGGATTTGGTGATAGATGAAAAGCATACATTCCTTTGTAGGTAGGAGAAGCATGATTGCAAGAGGGAGAAGGAAAGGGCAGTCTGCAGGATGCTTCTGGCCTGTCAGTCTTACCAAGTCCAGTGTGTGGGAATTAATACCCTCAAAACTTTATATTCCTGGAAATGCCTTTGGAACCCTCTTTGTTTTTGAGGGATTCTCAGAATCTTCTAGATTGTATTTATCTTTTAATTTGAATTAGTTCACATTTGAATTAATGTGACCTACTAGATGTTAACTGGCCTTTGTTGAATCAATATCAAGGCAAATTATATTGCCAAATCCAGGCACAGGTGCTTTGCTTACTGAGCCAAATTGCAGAAGTTAAGAATGTACTTTCTATTTGACTTTGTACAAAGAAAGTTTAATTCCTTATTTTTCATGTTATATTCATGAAAATAAATCACAGAAGTGCTACTAATTTCAAGAGTAATTTGTGGTTTTGGTACCACCAGTTGCCCGATTATGATTTATAGTAGCCACCAAAGGGTCATCTCATCATGTGCCAATTGCAGTGAAGGTAATTGAGGAAATCTGAGGCACTTCTCATTTTAATAATGCAGTTTATGAGGACTATGAGTGAGTCAAGTCAAGTTTACTAACAAGGATCAACACCTGCTTTGAGCTCTGTGGATTAAGGAGGGGTCCAAATCCCTCCCACCATTTGTGCTTATAAATAACGTTTTATTGGAAATTAGCAATATCCATTTGTGTTACATCTTGTCTACGATTGCTTTTTTGCTATGAGTAGGTGCAGCAGAGACCACAAGGGCTCCACTGTGCAGCCCTTTACAGCAAACGATGGACACCAAACTTTTGTTTTAAAAGAAAGAGACCCACAGGGTTTTGTTTTGTTTTGTTTTAGAAACCTTTTTTGACACTTCAATAATATTTGAACGTGTGAGATTAAGCTTACAAGAAGGGATCAGAACAATAAATTTCCCTTAAAAGCAGTAATAGAATTGACATCCCCTGCAGAAGAAGGCTGGGTTAGCCATCTGTCAAGGCAGAAAGGGGATAGCAGAGGTGCCTGCCTAAAACAGAGCCAGATGGCAAAAACAGGAGACACAGGCTCCCAGGCCAGGAAACAGCACGGGGTGCTCAGGATGGTCTTCTGAGCAGTAGAAGCTCAGGACCAGAGTCGCCTGGACCTGGACTTCAGATAGTGGCAGTACTGACCCCTGCTTTTCTGAACACAATTCTGCAGCTCACCCCTGGTATCAGAACTGCTTCCCAGGCCCAAGGAAGGGGCTTGGGGGGAGGGGGAGTTAGAGCCATTAGACACCCGTGGCAAGGCCTAGAGGGGGAGAGGGGAGCAGGGAGCAGCGGCTCTTCCAGAACATCTGACTGGTCTCTAAGTGTCCTTGCTTGTTTCTCTTGGTTTTTGTGACAGTGCAGCTCAACATGGACACGGTGTGCAAGCCTTGCCACGTAGGCTACTTCTCAGATGCCTTTTCTTCCACGGACAAATGCAAACCCTGGACCAAGTAAGTGACCACAAAGGGACCAAAGGAATTTTTAAGTTTTAAACAATCCAACCTCCACTGTCTTGTCAATTCAGTGTGGGAAAAATAAATCAGTCAAGCCAATTCTTCATCCGGGTGTGTATGGGCACTTCATGCCACTTTTTAGATTCAATAGTCAGTAACTTAGAGTTGCAGTTTCTTTTTTCCTTTTTCTAAACTTGTTTGGTTGAAAATGATTTATAATTTTATAACTTGTGTTTGTGTGTGTGGTGCTGGGGGTTGAACCCAGGGCCTCCAGCATACTCTGCAGGCATTCAACTGAGCCGCACCTCCAGCCCGATTCATGACATTTATTATCATTCACTTACCACCACTGCTTTTCCAAACTTCCCAATGTCATCATGGTTTACTCATCCAGAAACTTGTGGGTATGTGTTGTGTGTATGCGTATAGAAACTTTCTAGCTATATAAATGTTTGCACCTTGAGTTTTTTCCACTTATTTTTTAAGCACTTTCTATATTTATTCACAGTGTGTGTGTGTGTGTGTGTGTGTGTGTGTGTGTGTGTCTTTATAGCTAAATAGTATTTCTTTCTTGCTCTTTTTTGGGGGGTACCAGGAATTAAATATTGAATCCGGGGGTGCTTAACCACTGAGCCACATCCCCAGCCCTTTTTATATTTTGTTTTGACACAGGGCCTCACCAAGCTGCTCAGGGCCTTGCTAAGTTGCTGAGGCTAGCTTTGAACTCATGATCCTCCTACCTCAGCCTCCTTAGACACTGATTTACAGGAGTGCACCACCATGCCCAGCTCTGAATAGTGTTTCATCGTAGAAATGTACCATAATTTGTTTAATAAATAGAGATTTTCAGTAGGGACTGAGAGGGATTTGCACTGTTCTTAGTCTCTTATAGTAATAACTAATTTTGTAATGAATAATCCCATAAATAGTTTAAGAATCTCCTATCCAATATGCTTGGGGCCAGAATTATTTCTGATTTCAGCTATAAATATCTACCTAATGAGTTTGTCTTGGGGAGGGGATCCAAGTCTAAACACAAACTTCATTTATGTTTGATATGTACCTTATACATATAGCCTGGAGGTAATATTTTGCAATATTTTCAATTATTTTTGTGAGTAAACCTAAATTTAGTGGTTTGGGATTTTCTCATTGTGGTGTCATATCAGTGCTCAAAAAATTTTAGATTTTCACAGTTCAGACGTTAGGGATGTTCAATCTGTATATTTAGTGGCACCCTTTTGTGAGTCTGTCTATAAGTGGAATTTCTGGGTCCTGGGTCATTGCATACTTGTTGTTGAATACTAATAATCAATGTAGTGATTCTTTCACTTTCTCATATATTCTGATTAAATGTTAATTTTCTGATCCATTTATCCAAGTTTTATGTTGAAAGTGTTTTTCAACTTCAAAAGAGTATTCGTCTAACGTTTATCACTGAGCCACAGGAATTGAAGCATTTGGTTGTTCTTTATTGGAGCCCCATCTACTGCAGTAGATTGTTTGGTATTTTAAACAAGAATATTAAACCAAAGCACTTAACTACTTTTCCCTCCACAGCTGTACCATCCTTGGAAAGATAGAGGAATATCCTGGAACAGAGAAATCAGACGTGGTTTGCAGTTCTTCCCTGCCATCTAGAAAACCACCAAAGGGTATGCTTGACGGAGTCTGTGGGAGGGTAGACGTGCCCAGCATGGTCAGCTGTCTCGCTCTCTCCAGAACCACAGGCTGCACGTGCAGGGTTTCAGCTATCCCTTTTCATTTCATCCTAACCATGGTCAGCTCAATATTTCATTTGTATCAGTATTTCAATTCCAGATATGTTGATTTTTATTTGATTGATGGATTGCAGTGCTGAGACTGAACTCAGGGCTTTGTGCATACTACGCTACTTGATCATTTTTTTTTACAATGGAATAACTGATAATGTATTAATGTACAAAGAAAAAGAAAAGAAAAGGCTGAAAACATAAATGAAAATGCCCAGACATGGAAGGGTGGTGGTGGTCACAGTGAGAGTATCCATGGGGAAACTGGTTATCAACCAGAGGAAACAATTTGTGAGAATCCAGCAGTCATTATTTGTGGAACATTATTTGTGGAACCAATCAATCTTATACAATTTTAAAGACGGACAGAAAGATGCTGGTTACTCTGGGTGAGTAGGTCAGTGTGCCAGTGGGTCTGCACACTGAAGAGACGGCAGAAGTGGCAAGCAGACCTTTCTACTAAATCAAGAGAATGCCAGCCACAGGGCGATAGAGCTAACAGGTTGTGGCCAAGAAAATGAGAGGTCCAGATTTGACATCCTAGAGAACAGGAGCAGAAGGGCACTAAAGCATCTGGACATGGAGTTACACACTCAGAGAAGAGATTTTTAAAAAAGACCATTTTGAAGACAGCATGAAAATAACTGAGGGAACTAAAGGTTATTCTGAAATGAGAGAAGGAAAGGAAAGGTCATGGTCCAGGAAACCAAAGGTGTGGAATATAGAGGTGCTAGCAATGAGGCGATGGAGGAGGGAGGAATGAAGGAAGTGGAGGCATCCACATTGTATCATAGACAAAATAACAGAAATGCTTCCCAAAGGGGCCGTTGTGTTCTTATAGCCAGCAAAACCCTGGTGCCATGTTGGTATTTGGACAGCAGTGTGATGAGGTCTTCCAGCTGGTCAGTGAAGGGTTCTGGAGGCAAGCAGAGGTGAAGCAGGATCGTGGGTGCATGTGACTAGAGTTGTTCTTAAGAACGTAATCATGGAGACATAATGATGCGCTGGGGTGGCCTCCAGTGCAGTGAAGCCAGACCAGCAGGGTGGGCGAGGTGGGGAGCCAACCCTTCAGACTGTGAGTGCTCCCTGGCAAATGCAGTCCGGGGTGGGGAGCTTCCTACTTCTGATATCCCAGACCCACATCTTTGATCCTGGGATAAGATTTATAAGGTTTTGATTTTAAATGTAAAAAAATTAACATAATCTTTAATGCCACATTTCTCATTTTCTTCCAATACAGAACCACGGATTTACTTGCCCAGTTTAATTATTCTGCTTCTCTTCATATCTGTGGCCTTAATTGCCATCGTCATCTTTGGCATTTACCATAGGAAAAAAGGGAAAGCGCTAACAGGTATTGTGTCTATGCTGGTGCTTCAGAGATAGTCTTCAAGGAAATAGATACAGTTCTAGGCAAATGCTTTGGAACAGGAGTACATTGTGCGCTGACTGTCTATGGGACCTGCTTAAATAAGAGCCTTGAGATGACTGTACTTAAAGGCAAAACACCCTTTGTATCTTAGTCATTGTTCTCTAGCAAAATAAAATAAAAGCAAAACAAGAAGCCAACATTGTGCCGATTTGTATAAACGCTAACAAGAATATCCCATCAGGAAACTGATGACTTGTGAGCTTGTGTTTAAGCTGTCGAGCATGCAGCAGCACATATGCAGGGGGTTGCTTGCTTTTATCCTGGAATTTATCCATTTTCCATGTACCCATGTGAAACAGAATGTGCAGATAAATGGCAGGTGAGGTTTTGATTAGGGTTGTTATCTTGAAATGTGAATCTAAAATTATGAAAATGAGTTACCTTACATTTAGTCAAAATGAGGTGCTCCTTCTTAGAATGGGAAATCAAGTGTTAATTTGGATGGTATCTTTAAACATCACATCGTATTTGGATTTTATTCGACAAAACTCAAAGAATCATTTTTATTCAAGGACTCATGGCTCCCCTAGATTTGCTAAAGATGCTTCTTAGTACTTCACTGCTCAAATCATTCTCTTCTGGAGCACCTGACATTCCCCCTTCCTCTCCTGGTGCTCACCTGTTTACCTCGTCCGCTTCTGCTCTCCGTGAACTTTGTGGATCCCTGTATGTCTTGCTATTTTTATTACTATTTGCATTGCCTAATATAACACTGGCAATGCCTAATATAACATCTGGCAAAGCCAGATGGGAATTGAAGATGCCACTGTTAAGCAGAGAGCAGTGTTTGAGTGGGGCCCACCTTTTTAAAGAGGCCTTTCATGACTGAGGGAATTAAAGGTTATTGTTAAAAAGAGAGGAGAGGAAAGGCCAGAGTCCATGGTATAAAGGTTTTAGCAATGAAGTGATGGAGGAGAGATGAAGGAAATGGTAGTCCACACTGTGTCATAGATAAAATAGCAGAAATGCTGCCCAGGGTGGCCTGGGAAGTGATGCAATTTTACTTCCTTGAAGTCATAGCTGGGGGTTTGGATGATGAGGCCCCATTGTTCAGATGATGAGGATCACTTGAACAGTCGTGTTGAGGTGAGAGGACAGACTTCCTGATATTTTGGTTTTTGTTGTTACTTTTAAAAACATTTCCCACCCTATCTTATTGAGAAAACAATAGACCTATCAGTGACTTAGGGAATTAGGATTCTTAGCTTTGTCCTCATCCATTCATTCCACATGTTTATTGGCCACCAAGGACTGGATTGGCGCTGGGCCTCAGTGTGGAGAGCCCCAGACCAGTGCACTCCTGGCAGAGCCAAGGCACATGTTGGGCTCCCAGAATGAAACTGAAACCGAAATGGTAGGAGTGGAAGCTCCAGGGAGAGGTGGCGGAGGGTCTGTCCAGTCTTGGGGTCAGCCCAGGCACCTCAGAGGAGGAAACAGGTGAGCTAAGACCAGAAATACCAGCTGGAATTTACTAGCCTGAAGGGAATCAAGGAGGAGCCCCAGCACACCCACTGAGAGGAATCGGGAAAGGGGAGCATGGTGAGAGGGGGGTGAAAGAGTCACGAAGCTGGAGCAGAAAGTTGGGGACCTGGAGCAAGATGAGCCAGATGCCACAGCCCTTCAGACCTACTAAGAAGTTCGCTCCTTATTCTTAGCCAAGGACAACACTCTTGCTTTAGTGTAGAAAACAAATTTGGGGGTGCAGTAAGAGTGGATGCATGTGCACCATCTTGGAAAGCTGTTGCTGTCCATTTTCCAGGGGAGAGACGATCATGGTGGATCTGTGCACAAGTATTATTACTTTTAGTATCCTTTGTGCTTGTCTAAAACTGAATCCTGCAAGGAAAGAACTGCAACTGTCCTTTTATTTGGGGTAATTTTATTTTGATTGAATTTCAAAATTATAGAAAAGAAAGAAGACTAATGGTGGTGATGATAGTGATAACTGACATGTGTTGGCTATTGACTGTGTGCCACACGGTTACATGCATTTTTAACTTGTGCTCAGGGAATCTTCACAAAGCACTTCACGAGGCAGGCACTACTGTTTCCCCCTGTGCTGATGAGGAAACTGAGGCCCAGAGAGGTTAAATAAACTGTATAAGGTCACATAATAGTCTACAGCATAGACGAGATAACGTGTATGCTCTGCTTAGCACCATGCGGGTACGTTTCAGGGCTCAGTAGGTATGAGATGATCAGCATCTTTATGAACTGCAGTTATCTTCCACCAAAGAACTGATGACTCTGCTTCAATTTTAATTGCTAATCTAAAATGGAATATTCATTGAGGTGGGATAAAATTTTATCTTTGTATAATATGAATTCATAGTTTTTTTAAAAAAAATTCATGGATCTGACTTTTTAGACTTTATCACTTCTATTTTATAAAAGTTAATGGCAGTGTCCTTTCCATATGCCACAGAACATATTCTGAGAAGCAAGAAGGCATAGAAAAAAAGGGGGACCCATCAGAACTCAGTGAGTCTGATGCTTAGCTCTCTAGCAGGCACCTCCCTTTTATTGTACATATATTTGAGCTCCTAGACATCTTCTTTTTACCTTACCATGCCTCAAAGTCAAAGAAAATGTGTTAAAGGAATGAGAACACCTGTAGACATCACAGCAGCTCTGGGAGCCCAGGTGTGCCCACAGGTATTTAGCAGAACACTAGTGGGCCATGGTTTGCTGTACGCAAGACAGGAAGCTCTGTTTTTAATAGGAGTAAGATGCCTTTGTAGCCTTTAAGGCAGTTCATTCATTTATATATTTATTTAATTGTTTATTTTCTTGCATGTATGGTGTTGGGGATGGAACCCAGGGCCTGATGCTCCAGGCAAGCCCTCTACCCCTAGCCTATATGCCCCCAGCCCCAGCTGATTTATTTTTTAAGTGCTTTTACATCCAGAAATGGTCACTGAAATACTTGCAGTGGAGGATGAGTAAAGATAATATTGAACTGACTTGTGATCCTTAATAGTGAGCCACACAAACAGAAAATTATTGCTGACCTCACTTACATGTGGACTCATAAAAGAAGAGAACCAAAAGTTCCATCTACAGGAAATGGGGAGTTGTACATCAAGGATACAAAATAGCAGAAAGATATGTAGGGTGAACAAGTCCAGAGAACAATATTGTATTTAGGATTTTTGTGAAATGAGTCCATATCAGCTCATGTTACACACACACACACCCCAAAATGGGTCACTGTGACATGATGGATAAGTTAATTGCGTCACTCTAGAAACTTTTTTTTTTTTGTAAATATATTTTAGTTGTAGTTAGACACAATACTTTCATTTTATTTATTTATTTTTATATGGTGCTAAGGATAGAACCCAGGGCCTCGTGCGTGCTAGGGGAGCACTCTATTCCTGAGCCACAACCCCAGACCCTCGAGAAACTTTTTGAGACCTACATTTGTCCTATAACATTATAAAAATAAAATTTGTTTTTAAAATAAAGAAATGGGAAATTATAATATGAAACCCTTATCCTTGCTTTGTTTTTCTAGCTAATTTGTGGCACTGGATCAATGATGCTTGCCGTCACATAGGTGGAAATAAGGTAAAGTTAAAGTTCTTTGGGGTCTCCCTTAGGTCCTTGGAACAGTTAGACTGATTTAACTCTGATTCATCAACCATTGAGCCCCATTGCTTATTTAGCACCTGCATACATGGTGTGCAAACCTCAAATCCCACCACTGATCCCTACTGCATAACCAGGGCCCATCATTCTTCGTTCTAAATGCCTCTTTTTCTTTATGTTTTATTCTCCTTTTTTTTTTTTTTTTTTTTTTGTACTGTGGATTGAACCCAGAGACATCTACCACTGAGCTGCATCCCTAGCCCTTTTGCATTTTATTTTGAGATTAGCCTGGATCCTGTGATCCTCCTGCCTCAGCCTCCCCAATTGCTGGGATTATAGGCATATGCCTTAGTGCCCCAGCACTCTTTTAATTTTTTTGTTTTGTTTTGTTTTGTGCTGCTGAGGATCAAACCCAAGGCACATGCTGGGCAAGCGCTCTCTACTGGACCACACTCCAGTCCTCGTTCCTCTCTGTCACCTCTGTGTATATGTTATTTTTTAGTATAAATCTTGATTTCCTAGTACAGATTCTTAGGAGGAATGAGCTACCACTTTCATTTACTTTGCAATTGTTTTGGAAATTTTTATTTTAACATAATTTCAAAATTATACAAAATAGAATATTACAACCAACGTCCACAGCCCAGATTCACAAGTGTTTTCATTTTATCACATTGCTTTATTCTTTTTCTTTCTCCGTGCATGCATATGAAAATGCACATTTTTTTTTTCTTGAATCCCTGTAGAGTGAATAAAGGCAGTGTGTCCCCATATCCTTAAACACATCAGTGTGTATTTCCTAAGAACAAGGACACTCTCATATATAACCATGGTACCTTTATCAAAATCAAGGTAGTATTACAGTGGTGTAATACTATCCCCCAGTCCACATTGAATATTCAAATTCCATTTTGTCCTTTAGATTTATTTTCTTACGTATAAAAATCTATCAACTTTAAACCCTATGCTGACCTCTCTGGTTCTAGGATCTGGAACCCGGGATCCAGGATCCTTCTTGTCTCCCCTTTCTCATATTTAGATCTTCTGTCTCTAGCAGTAGGACACCTGGTTCCACTTGATATCAATGTGTTCACTCATTTGCTCAGTTCTAGAACACACAGAAGGTAGGTTTAGAATTACTAACCTATACCACAGCAAAGCACAGAGCTACCGACTGGAGCTTCCAGTATAGCAACCAACTACAGTATCCAGTATGATGTCATTTTTATATATTTATATTGAGGGTACAGAGTCAAAATACTGTGTTGAAACATTATGTGGGTTAGCTCTTTCCTCCCTTTTGTGTGGATATTCTATTCCTTTGAAATGCAGTAAGATCCATTCATTTCTGGTTGTGTTCCATTTTAGGATTCTCCTACACTCGATAATTTTGAATAGCACAAATAAAGTATCGCGTGGATGTGCCATCTGTACTTGTTATGGTGGAAATAATTAGTATAAACACTGTTTTCAGCAGTGTTTAGCTGAACATGTTCTAATAACTCTGGGTATTAACGCCTCTGCCTTCTGAATTTGTATCTGCAGGCGTCCTCAGGCGACAGCTGTCTCAGCGCTCCCTCAGCAGGCTCCAGTCAGTGTGAAGTGTGTGAAGGTGTCTTACTGCTGACGCTGGAGAAGATGGTTCCAGAAGCTATGTGCTGTGCAGACGGAGCTGGTGTCTGTGGGGGTGCGTGTGCAGGAGGTGAGCCCTGTGCACAGGGCGAAGATGCAGGGATGTTCTCCTTGGTCAGCGAGGTGGAGGTCAAGGTGGACTCCAGCAGGCAGGTTCCTATGGAGGATGAGTACATGGACAGGCCCCCGCAGCCCCCAGAGTGTTTACAGCTCCTGACCCAGCCTGGAAGCAAATCCGCACCCCCTTTCCCTGAACCCCTGGAGGTGGGGGAGAATGACAGTTTAAGCCAGTGCTTCACGGGGACTGAGAGCACAGTGGACTCAGAAAGCTGCCACTTCACGGAGCCCCCGTGCAGAACTGATTGGATTCCCGTGTCCCCCGAAAAGTACTTGCAAAAAGAGGTGGAGGGTGGCAGTTATGCCCCCTGGGCAGCCAGCTCCAGCTTGGGGGACAGCTACACAGGCTGTGGGAGCCCTCCTGGGGAGGACCAGGAGCCCCTTATGGGTTCCCTGAAACATGGACCTTTGCCCCAGAGTGCCCACGGCATGGGCCCTCCCTCTGAAGAAGTGGCTGGTGGCGCAGAGTGGGGAGACAAGCCTGAAGACGGGGCTGATGTAAGGCTTCCCAGCTCAGCAAGGGGAAGCGCTGGGTCTGGAACCGCCCCCAGTGACCAGCCACCTGCCACTGGTGAGTGATTCTCCTGGTCTCCCACAGTTGAGCAAAAAGCCCTGTTCTTGGGCTAAGGTTTGGGGGCAATTATCAGGCCATTTAGGGAAAAGGAAATTGACATGGGGAAAATTCAGCCTGACCATTTTCTCTTAATTAGTGTTTTTCCAGAGGGGTTTTGGTTTG